>NC_088617.1:13352500-13652500 GCF_036013475.1 Columba livia
ACAACTCCAGAAAACTCCATTATTTTTCTGGTGTAAACAAATGCTGTCTTCAGGGCTATTTGTCAATAGAGGATTGATTTGTTGATTTGGCTGCTGACTTGAGCAGAGGTCATTATCGTGGTAATTACAAGGGAGAACAATAAGCTTGTAACACCGCTGGTCTACAAATAATCAACTGTAATTCCTTGGCAACCATGAGTCAAACTGGGGTTTATTTGATTAGGACTCTATTCAGAAAACTTTAATCACCTACTTCTGAGTAGAAGAGACTTTCTGTACTGCAGATGAAGAGTTCAAACCCTGTTTCTTCTCCCTTTTCTTGTGGATTTATGACCAGATCTGTAATAGATAGTACTTTCAAACATTCAGGATTACTTCTATCCTAGACTTGTATCCCATTTCTCATTCAAGTGTGTACGGTTATTTCTGCTTCTGCCCACCATCTGCTCAGATCTTGCACTACACCTACAAACTTTGGATGTCTCAGTTCTCTGCTCCACATGTAATTAACCTAATCTAACTAATTTGCCTTACGTAGTTACAGTCATGCCATTTCAGCCAAGATGTCTCTATCTCTCAGATGAGGAATAAGGTAATTTACTTGCTCAGATTGCAGTTCTGGTTGTCCAGAGTTTCCAGTCAGTGAAAATTTACCACCCTAGAATCTCTATGTGCAATTCAATCAGTGGAATTGCTCTAAGAAGGAAAGTAAGCCCCATGACCTGCATGTTTAAATTAAATTAATTCTATTATCTTTGTTCTGAGCACAGAAATGGCACTGAGTGACATCTGCCTATTGCAGTAAGTTGGTACTTGCCTTGGTTAATTTGCTCATTCTTAAGAAAACGTACACCTACATGGGCAAGAGAGGCAACCTAGACAAAGCACTGCAACATAAACTCAAGCCATTAAGGAAGGAGAAACAAGAATGAAAAGTGTCACTTATTAAGAGAACAGCAATAAAGCATTGACTTCTCTGCAAAGCATCGAAGTACCAAAGCAAAAAGCATTCTTAGCCTAAGAATGATTTCTCAAGGATGCGCCAGATTTTTGCTATGAAATCCTCACCTCAGACTCAAAGATTGCACCATGTCAAACCCATAAGCTATAAGGAGATGCCACCTCCCATCTATAAGTCAATTGAAAGAAGAACTTTATGTAACATCTGGAGGGGAATGTGACCTTCCCACAGCAGGATTTCAAACACCAGAATCTCTCCATCCAAGATCGAAGAGGACATCAAGGCCAGATGCTGCTATAAGTAGTCAGCCTAAAATGGTGATATTTTCCTTCCACTGCCCTTTTCAAGCACTCACATCTTTAATAAACTTTAACAACTTTAATAAATGAAGGCTTTCACAACTTGGTCCAAAGTCATGATATTGTTTGCATTTTAAGAATTAAAAAAAGGGGGCAAATGCTGTTTTGGATTCTCAAATGATCACAGAATCAGGAAATTACCAAGGTCATTCCACTTGCTGAGTGCTTGCTAAATGTGTTCCAACAAAGCTACTCGTTCTGTAGCTGAACACCCAGTCTTTGAAGATTTTCTGTACTTCACTCACCACCTACATTGTCAGACAGCCAAATTCTGGGCTATTATAAGTCTCATAATTTTCATAGAAAGACCACAAGCACAGATACCCACATACACAACTAATCATTTGCTAGACTTTGTCTTAAAGAACTAGGTACCATAATACTACTTCTTACTGCTCAACATCTAACAGAAAATTCCTGTTCATATTATTCTTTGTCGCATTACTTATGAACAATTACTTAGGCTTTCCAAAATGCTTTCTGTTGAAACAAAGCTTTCCGCATAGTTGAATTGCTTGAATTATTCGTTGCAAGAAGACTGTGCAACATTATTTTATTATTTTCACATCAGTCTAGACATCTGCAAAAGCATCTTCCTATCCAGTGATGAAAACCAGACATTTCCACAGTGTGGAATCAACCTGTATCAGATGTTCCTTTTAAGAAAACGTACTCTAAATGCATTGTTTTCTGTCTTTTGATGGTAAAAGAATTGTGGGCTGATTAGCATAGTTGTTGACACCTATATTTAGTTACATGACTTCTATCCATAAGCACTGCAGCTTCTGACAGAATACTAAATATTCCTAAGAAATCAGATCTTTTTTGGCAGTTTTGCTACATTTTTTTTACTTTTTTGCTGTTTAGCGAGCAGTTTGAATACAGTATAATACTAAACATACTTGCTGTCACCGAAAGAGCGGTAAAACGTGTATTCTCTGAGCAGGAAGAGACAACGAGAATTAACTCAAGTCTATCCAACCCTACACAGGTAAGTCACAGCTGTCGTGGGGGAGTAATTTAGGGTTCTGTTTACTGCACAACAGTGTTTAGATTTCTCAAAGAAAAGTGCAACTTAAAAGAGTTTGGTGTCAGGTCCACTCTATTATTTACTGCATGGGGGAAATACGTCAAGCCGAATGCTGCCAACCTTCTCTGCAGGAGCCTGTACCCAAAGAAAACCACAGATTTTTATATCTTTACTGACCATTCATACTGTGATTCAGCCCAGTAGTGATATTTCACTTTGGGGTCTTCTTGCTTCTCATTGAATCTTTTTCACTGATCTCACATCTCAAGGCTGTCGCATTTATAGAAGTAAGTGGTTGAAGGTTAAAGTGGTTAAAGGGACCTGGGGGTCCTGGGGACAGCAGGGTGACCATGAGCCAGCACTGGGCCCTTGTGGCCAGGAAGCCAATGGTACCTGGGGTGGGTTAGAAGGGGGTGGTCAGTAGGTCAGAGAGGTTCTCCTGCCCCTCTGCTCTGCCCTGGGGAGACCACACCTGGAATATTGTGTCCAGATGTGGCCCCTCAGTTCCAGCAGGACAGGGAACTGCTGGAGAGGGTCCAGCGCAGCCACCAAGATGCTGAAGGGAGTGGAGCATCTCCCGTGTGAGGAAAGGCTGAGGGAGCTGGGGCTCTGGAGCTGGACAAGAGGAGACCGAGGGGTGACCTCATTAACGTTTACAGATATATAAAGGGGGAGTGTCAGGAGGATGGAGCCAGGCTCTTCTCGGTGACAAACAATGATAGGACAAGGGGTAATGGGTGCAAACTGGAACACAGGAGGTTCCACATAAATATGAGAAGAAACTTGTTCCCGGTGAGGGTGGCAGAGCCTGGCCCAGGCTGCCCAGGGAGGTTGTGGAGTCTCCTTCTCTGCAGACATTCCAACCCGCCTGGACACCTTCCTGTGTAACCTCATCTGGGTGTTCCTGCTCCATGGGGGGATTGCACTGGATGAGCTTTCCAGGGCCCTTCCAACCCCTGACATTCTGGGAATCTGTGGCTGACTCATAGTCAAATTGCACACAGTGAGAAAGGTGTGCAAAAGACTCCCTGCACTCACAACTTACTGGGGTTCAATGTGCCGTTCTGCCATCTCGTGGGTTTCCTAAAAGGAAAAGGCTATGGCTCAGGCCTTTACCTGAACCCAACTGCTGCTGGTTTGGCTGGGGGAGAGTTGAGCTCATCTGCCACAACCGTGCAGCATAAAAGTGTGCAATACATCTTCTACGTGTGTAATAGACATAGCATTTTAGCTGAGTACACTTTGCTGAAGTTTCTGCTTTATGACTCTACCCAGATAAAATCAGCTTTTGGTGAAAACACCTGGTCCAGTGAAATATCTGCTAAGTAAGCTATTTTTTTCCAGATCTGTGGAGCTGCTTGCCCTGTTTTTCCACCGTAACTTGAGTTCAGGTGGAAGAAAGAGAAGAGAGGTTGCAGAGATTAGGAAATCACTGTGGATTTCCTAGAGCTGGCAATCCACTCAGAGCAGTAGCAGTTGGACTGTCTGCAGCCAGAGGCTGTGCGTGTACCATTCGCGACAGCGAGATGAAGATGTCATCTATTGTTCACAAATGGGTTTGTGGTGGAGCACTGGCAGGACCAGAATGTCCCAGGCATCAGGCAGCCCAGCTGGAGCAGGAGCAGCATCTCTGCTCAGCCTGCCCGAGCCAGGGAGAGAGCTGTGCCCACCCAAACCCTCCATTCTCACCCAAATCTCACTACTGCCTATGGCTTAATCCCAGATTTCTGTCCAGGACTTTCTAGAGAGGAATACAGACACCTTCTCTTAAATGAAAGGAAAATAAAAGTAGCTTTAATTTATCCACTCAGCAAAACTGATAAATCTCCTTTCAAGAAATCTATCATATTAATTTTATAGTGTCTATTCATTTACAGAAACGGAAACAATGTGCTTCACAGCTGACTGGCTTGAGCACTCAGACATGTGCAAACCTCAGGTAAGACTGTTCTTCTTCCCATTTCCCAATGAAGCACTAAAGGAGGACCTGCCAGCAGTCGTACAAGTGTCATTCCTCGACAATGACTGACATTTTTTCCATAGTCACAAAAGAAACCGAGCATATGTTTCTCTTACGTAAAACTTTAATTAAATTAAACTTGACTTTATGGATGACACTAGGCATAAATAAGACTTAGAGCCCTATGAATCATCTGGAAGTCCAGAGAAGCACATCAATCCCATTCAAAGAGCCCTTCTGGGGACGCATCTGGTTATTTTTCAGTCAGGAGACAAAGTGGAGCACATTTACCTACAGCCAGACAACATGTTTCACAGAAGACCTCTGGTTCTTAGAAGAGCTGGATGACAGAGCGGACATGGGGACACAGGGTACACAGGCAGAGCCCTGGGGACACTGTCCAGGGCTGCTGGGGCTGGAGAGCCCTTGACACCTTGACACTGTGGGCAGCTCATAGACCAGATGAATGGAAAACTCTATTATTGAGAAAAAAAATGAAGTAAGCAGAATTACTACATGATTAGAAAGATAAAAATAAATACCTCTTTAGTTCCCGGACAAAGCAAAGAAGAATATGGCAAGTAAAGTTAGAGGAGCTGCAGGCACTAAATCTTGTCTGCAAGACAAGCAGTGTAGAGGAAAGGGACCTGGGGGTCCTGGGGACAGCAGAATGACCATGAGCCAGCACTGGGCCCTTGTGGCCAGGAAGCCAATGGGACCTGGGGTGGATTAGAAGGGGGGTGGTCAGTAGGTCAGAGAGGTTCTCCTGCCCCTCTGCTCTGCCCTGGGGAGACCACACCTGGAATATTGTGTCCAGATGTGGCCCCTCAGTTCCAGCAGGACAGGGAACTGCTGGAGAGAGTCCAGCGCAGCCACCAAGATGCTGAAGGGAGTGGAGCATCTCCCGTGTGAGGAAAGGCTGAGGGAGCTGGGGCTCTGGAGCTGGACAAGAGGAGACCGAGGGGTGACTTCATTAATGGGGATCAATATGGAAAGGGGGAGTGTCAGGAGGATGGAGCCAGGCTCTTCTCGGTGACAAACAATGGTGGGACAAGGGGCAATGGGTGCAAACTGGAACACAGGAGGTTCCACTTGAATTTGAGAAGAAACTTGTTCCTGGTGAGGGTGGCAGAGCCTGGCCCAGGCTGCCCAGGGGGGTTGTGGAGTCTCCTTCTGTGCAGACATTCCAACCCGCCTGGACACCTTCCTGTGTAACCTCATCTGGGTGTTCCTGCTCCATGGGGGGATTGCACTGGATGAGCTTTCCAGGGCCCTTCCAACCCCTCACATTCTGGGATTCTGTGTTGCACTGAGAGCAGAGTGTGTTACAAGGTGCAGGAGCAGTCTCTGGGCTGCAGAGCTCCTTCTTCCTGCAGTATTTACGCAGTTACACAATCATTTTAAAACACATTGCCCATTTCCCAGATGCAACTATTTTGTCCACCTGGCAGTGTTGTGGTCCCAGTCAATCACAGCAATCTCTGATGGAGTCAACAGCCATAGTGTCTGCTGGTTGCTTGACATCATCTATTGAGAGAAAGGATCAGAATGGTGGGTTATCTACTTCTCATCTAACTTCTGTGACCTCTTTAAGCTGGTGAAAACAATCCATGCTCCTTCGTCTTACAGCAGATTTTAGAATAAATTACTCATTTTGCCTTCAGTCCTGATGGTACTGCAAGCATATTTGTACCTAGTTTTTCCCAATATGCAATGACTTGGACAGCCATGAGTTTCAAAATGAGGTCTGTGCCTTACATACCTGTGTTAAGTCTCCCAAGGGTGGACTTCCAGGACTCTGTAAGAGGAGCTGAAAGGCTCCTGAAGGCCTCCTGGCCTGGTCTCCACTGCTGGAAAGAGTTTCATCTGGACAAAAAACCCCAAAACAACCAGCAACACCCACCTCAAGAAACCCTGACCAGTGCTGGGGCAGCGCAGCAGCAGGGAGAACTTCAGAAGCTACGCGAACCTCTGAACAACGTCTTATCCTGCCTTCACATGCAATACCATGAGAACGTGCTGCATTAGATGCTACTGGTTTATGATTCTATAAATAAGTACTATAGAATACGTATTTGACAAACACATATATACCCATCGAACACCTTGGTTTCAAGGAGTGCATTTGTACCTTCACCCAGAAAGTGCCCTTCCACCTTGCCAAGCTCATTCTGAATGTCTCGTTTTCCTGTGTGCCTATTTGCAATGAAACTTTTCAAACTGGTATTCTCAGGAGTTTCTACACTTTGAGGTCGAAATTTACAGACGGTTTAAAATAGCAACTTCGTTTGGACCTATTGGCTTAAATTACTCAAAGAGCTGGTCTTCGACATTAAATATTCTGCTAGCAAAAACATCTCAGTACCCTTCCCAGCTAAATTTTCTTCTAATATACAACTTCAGAGGTGTGTTTGGCAAATATACAAACAAATTGCCTAGGGATTCCCTGTGTAATGACTGTCACAGGAAGCTGAAATAATCAGAGGTTTCAGGCAAGTGTGAGGAGGCTCCAGCTAGTTCTGGCAAGGCTATATGTTAGCCACATGTTACGCCAGGTTCAGTCTAATGCAAACCAGATAAACTGAAACAAAAGCAAAAAGCAGGGGAAACAGGGAAAAAAAATAAAAAGAGGACTAATTACATGGTTTCCTCTTAAAAATGAAATAAGGACTTTACATGGTTATATTTCCACGTTATTCCCCAAATGACATGTAAATTCAGTTTGTAGTGTTCCTGGTTCTCTATCTTGACAGCTTTTTCTTACAAAACAATTTCATAACTCAACCATAGAGAATATTTTCATCTACTGAAAGCCTTACTTCCAGCTATTGAAGATGACACGTCTGAGAGCCAGCACAGCCCCAAAACTTAAGAAAAAGACCCTAGAAATTTCTTATCCCTGAAACAATGCCCAGTTTCACCATCTTTTTAAGGTGCCAATCTTTAAGCCTTTATCTGCTTCAAGTTGGTCTGTTTTCTTATTCTCTTCTTGGGAAAACTTGAATTAATAGGTTGCTGACGTGTAGTTCCAGGCCCCCAGCCCTCCCAGTCTATGTGTGGTGCATTCTGGACCATGAAAAAGCAGAGCTCTCCATGGGCAGAGCCTTCAGTACTGCTGCCATGCCTCTAGCAAAAATTAAAATCGACCAGTTTTGCACGCAGTAAAAATGAGGAGACTGTTTTTCAGATTGTGCAATGCTTATTAGTGCTTAGCAATTGCTTAATAAAAAATCCCATTTAAATAAGCACCCTTGTGCTTGAGAAAGGCAAAGCTGCAGAAAGGGAAATGCAAGAGGAGAACCTGGCCTGGGCCCTGTTAGCAGAAGCACAAAGACCATAAGTCAAGTGTGTTTTGCAGAAGCAAGACTCAGTTCACCAAAATGTCCTTGCCACCCAGGAGGGAAGCAGGAATTGGGTTGGATGCTGTAGCTCCAGCAGGGAAGCAGGAATTGGGTTGGATGCTGTAGCTCCAGCCTTCTTCCTTCCAAAAGAAGGTACCAAACCAGTAGACTTCCCTCTGTGATGGGTCTGTAGAAGTAATCTGCTACCAAGAGGATACTGAATATAGTCTTTAGGCCTTTGCTTTCAAGTTTTAACAGCTGCCAATACCAAAGGCACAAAACCGACAGGTATCAGCTATAGAATCGTCGCCATACACAGTAGTACTAAATTACATTATCTGTTGCTTGCTCCTCTGGAACCGCTCACTGGGTATCATATGTCTTGTGTACCTCGTATATAAACTTTTATTGTGTGAGTACAAAGGACCATGTGAACTGACAGCACTAGTCCCATTTGACGTCACACTGCAGAGGGAGGAAAATACATTGGAACCCTCTCAAAGTACCGCCCCTGCCAACGGGTCTTGGATATTCAATATAAGCAAGACCTCTCACTTCTTTAATTCACTGATTGAAGGTTAACTTCTGGTTTGTATGAAAAGGAAGCAGAACCAGAAGGTTAAAAATACAGACGGCAGAAGGCCTATTAGAAAGGTATGTGGTGAGCGCGTTTGGAGGTTCATTTTTTAATGCAGTTAAACAAAATGTATTGAGCGTATCCTGCTGTTCCTCGCTGCCCTTAGGCTGACACTAGAATGCCAGGATGCCTTAATGCTACAGCAGTTTTTCGTTACCTCCTTTTCTTCGGTGGTTGATTTTTAAGCAAAACAAACCTCTAGAAAGGCCTGAAAACCTGCGTTACCTAGGAAGCTCTAGATAATCAAAGGATTTAGCAGGATTAGCTTCACTTGACTTGCAGTGAAGTTTCTTGCAATGAGAAAAGCCAGAGCTGCCCATGTACAGCACCTCAGCTATGATGTTCAAATCTGGCTGGAAGTACAATTTCCTCAGCTACATGACTGGGGTGAGTAAATTATTTCTCAAGTGAATGTTTTGCTTGTATTCACAAGTCATTCATAAATTTGCAATTCACTGTTTTTCTAAATTACAACAAAATATTTTAGGAAGATATAGCTTGAGGACTGTACATGTGTTATGGATTTGTTTAGCAAGCTAAAAGGAAAATACAGGGGCCAGAGAAATCTGTGGCTTAAACTCTCTGCTTATAAGTACATGTGAATAGATACACAACATCTGCTTTAAAAATAACAGCACTGGCCAGCTGAAGCATGAAGGGTAATAGATACTCACCAGGTTTTTAAATAAAAAATGAATATATTAAAAAAGGAGACAAAAAGTTTTAGTGAAAGGAAAATATTAATTTCTGCAACTCTTCTTTATGGGCAAGACGGTGTTTTTCTTCTGCATTTCAAATGATAATTTTGCCTTTAGAAATGGGACACTTAAGACTTAATATCTTTTCATATGAAACGTATTTTTACTGCTTGTAGAGTTTTGGCTCATAATGACCTTAAATTCTCTATATTATAGAGGAGAAATAAGTAGTTTCTTCATTGTGGAAAGTTAAATCTTGTTTTCTGTTTCAGAAGTGATTTCACTGAATGTTAGATCATTTTTTAATGCCATTTCCAAACATTTTGTTGCCCTCTTCCAGTACCAGCAGCTGTTCTTTGTGAACATTATATCTTGTATATGTTCAGATTTATACAAGATATTTCTATGATGGACATAAACTTCTGAAACATGTAAACACACTGATGGTATTAGCAAGGATCAGATGCCTATTGCCTTTCTTGCGTATAAAATAAGAGAGTGGGAGGTCTGAATATTCGAAGCATTTAATGAATAGGTGGTGCTTGATTTCACGTGTGTGCAGTTCTGTGCCTCTCGCACAAAGGTTAAAGAAGCTTTATGCTTTAAGATTAATTCTAGCAAGTTTCCAAGAATGTTTACTCCATTCAGATAATTAGGGCAATTAGATCAATAATCTTAATCTGAAGTAGCTTTAAGTTTTGAATAGTAGGAAAAAAAAAAAAAAAAAAGACAAATCTATTCTGATGCTGGTTTAGTTTTAGTGAGGGATTTTTCCCTCCCTTTCAAATTTATTTGCACCAAAGTGTACAATTTATTCTGAAAACATATGGTAGCGCTATTGGGAACTGTCAGATGCAAAATGCTGTTGTAAAAGACAGAAATGTGGGAACAGTAACTGACTATTATGGGGTACTTAAAATCCTTTTCTGTGTTTAGTTAGAAAGTAGATATACTAGACCAATGCAAATCTGTTTAGAAGGTTCCAAGATACCAACAGCACAGCCAGTTTTAGCACTGAGACGCATGCCTCAGAGCACAGTAAATTACAAAGGTGTGAAAATGTTATGACTGTAACATGAATAAACCAAGCTATGAATGTAGAATGTAAATTAGCTATTTAATTAAAATACTATATTTCCTTTCATGGCTTGGTTATGACTATCATTAGAGCTTGCAATTTAAAATTAAAAGAATATAACAATTCAATGCAAAATACCGAAGTGTTTCCCAAACCTCATTTTATATGTATAGAATGTACATATGCAGTGCACCCATTTGAGATTTTGAGGCACCGTGCTGCACCACATATTAGTTTTGCCGTGAGACAGCAGGTGCTTCAAAGAGTAATGAAAATCCCTTCCCTATAATCATTTTCAATATAAAGTCCTGAAAACCCATCACAGACGCAGCCAGAGCTGAAATAGTTGCAACAAGTAGCGTATGCAGAAATATTACTGTCAGAAATGAACATGTCTGCCACCTTTCAACTGATGCCACTACTGCCTCTTTCTTCCCCACGTTATTCCTAATGCTTATTTCTAACCTGTTTCGCCCTCCCTGGCTTTACTCTTGGGGCAAGTGAAGAAACCTTTACCTAAGGACACGTCCTCTCAAGTTTACCACCTATTTCTCCAAAGCAGTAACACAAATTTGAAATATTTATCCTTCAGTTCAACCCATTTCTGATTAAGTATGATTAAGTTAGGATTAACAGTTCGTGGGTCATTGCCATTATTAAATAAACATAGTGAAAGATGCTATGAATTAATTGTTGAAGTTTTTCAATCAATGCTTTGCCTAGTGTTGTTCCAATCCAAAAACTTTCACGTTTTCAGTATTTTCATGATCAAAATACCCTCTGCATTTCTCTTCTCTGAGAAATTTACATTACAAAGCAAAATCATATCTCAAATTGGTCACCACATCCAGAAAATTAGGGCAACAGATAAAGAAGGAAGGTCCAATCTGGCCAACAAACTTTAGATCCTTGTAAGAGTGGAAGACAACTCACATTATGAATTTCCTAGCAACGAAATGAGAGCAGCTGTGGTAATAATGGCCATGGCATAGCAACATGTGGCTGGGGAAGGTTAGCAGGTTTTTATGTTGCTTAAACGTAGCAGTAAATCCAGGACTAACCTGTAGCCATGTGTAGATTTTGTTCATTTTTGACTGTTTCCAGTGAAATAACGTTCTTTGATTTCTCAGATTTGAGGAGAAAGTACTAAATGCCAGACCTCCAAGCCTAAAGATGACACATCCTTCTGAACTGTTGTAGTATTATTTCACCAAAATGTAATGGAACCATTTGCAATATTTTACTTAAAAGCATGAATAGGATTAATTTCACTTGCATCGTTCATGTGTCACTCCAAACACTAAGGTTTCTCTGAACGTTCTCCAAATAGGCCCACCTTCTCCATTACTTATTACAGAAAAACCCTCTAATTTTGTAATGGTGCAACTCCACAGAACTAGCAGCAAGAGATGTACCACTGAGCTATTACAATATAGATCTTAAACTGCCTTCCACTGATTTTTTGAAAATCCAGGTGTGCATAATGTGGCATTTCCACGATATTTGTTACATCTGTTCTCATACTAAAACAAGAACTGGGTCAGATATAATCTCTTTAACCAAGTGATCTGGTTGAGGGAGGGATCAGAACCTCATGTTTAAGAGAATGAGAAAGCTCACTGAGAGGTGACAGTCCTTATGCAAAAGAACTCTTCCGTTTGATTGCTCGAACCTCATCCTATCATGATGTTTCAGACTTCTCAGTACTCTATTTTTAATTATTTTGATCCATCTTGTCATGTATGGGTAAGAATTTATTTGCCTGTAATAATCTGTTCCCTTTTTAAAATATTAGGCATATAAACTCCAAATTTCTGCTCTGCTGTTCCTTCTATTAAAAGTCTTTTGTTAGTTGCCGGTTATTTCGTATTTGCATTCCCAGATCTCACTGTACCTGAAAACCATAAAGGTTTATAATCGGAAAACACCTGATTAGATGTCATTGACATAAATTGATTCAGAAAGCCTGTAAGTGTCTCAAAGTATGGAAATGTGGAACTTTGACTTTGCTCAGACAGGGTTTCCCTCCCATACACTGTATTGCCACCCAAAGGCACATGTTATTTCTCCTCTTAGAACTGAACAGCATCTTCCTGCGCATTCTGTAATTGTCTCTTCAGATTGTCCTTCCAACAAATATTGCCTCTTGATGTCGCAGAAGCGGAGGACCTTCTTCCTAATAAAATCAGTGACGGTCTTGTTAATAGCAGGAACTTTTATTTCAGCTGGGCTTCTAACTTTCTTATTCATATATTAGAAAAAAATAACACCTTAAGGCAAGCTGCTATGGTTTTCAGATTAGCAATGGTTTCCTGATAAAAGCATTTGCAACTGAGGAAAAAAAAATAAATAAATCACAGAATCGACTGGATTGGAAAAGACCTCAGAGATCAAGTCCAACCCTTGGTCCAACTCCAGTCCATTTACTAGATCATGGCACTAAGTGCCATGTCCAATCTCAGTTTAAAAACCTCCAGGGCCAGTGAGTCCAGCACCTCCCTGGGCAGCCATTCCAATGCCTGACCACTCTCTCTGCACAGAATTGCTTTCTAATCTCCAGCCTCAATTTCCCCCGGCAGAGTTGAAGCCCATGCCCCCTTGTCCTATTGCTGACTGCCTGGGAGAAGAGACCAATCCCCACCTGGCTAGAACTGCCCTTCAGGTGGTTCTGGAGAGTGCTGAGTTCACCTCTAAGCCTCCTCTTCTCCAGACTAAACAAGCCCAGCTCCCTCAGCCTCTCCCCATGGGTCTTGTGTTCAAGTCCCTTCCCCAGTTTTGTTGCTCTTCTCTGGACCCGCTCCAGCACTTCAATGTCTTTCCTGACCTGAGGGCCCCAGAACTGAACACAATACTCCAGGTGTGGCCTCACGAATGCAGAGCACAGGGGAAGGATCACTGCCCTTGGCCTGCTCACCACGCTATTTCTGATACAGCACAGGACACCATTGGCCTTCTTGGCCACCTGGGCACACTGTTGGCTCATGTTGAGCTTCCTGTCCATTAGTCCCCCCAGGCCCCTTTCTGCCTGACTGCTCTCCAGCCACTCTGTGCCCAGCCTGGAGCGCTGCAGGGGGGTGTGGTGGCCAAAGTGCAGCACCCGGCATTTGGCCTTATTGAACTTCATCCCATTGGAATCAGCCCATTTTTCCAGTCTATCCAGATCCTTCTGCAGAGCCCTCCTGCCTTCCAGCAGGTCGACACTCCCTCCCAACTTGGTGTCATTAGAAATGTTACATTCTTATAGCAAAGTAAGGATGGATAAGGCTGCTTACTGCCACACAATCATAACTTCAAAATCAGAGATGTTGCCAAGAGAAGTCTGGTTTCATATACCCATGAAAGACATGAAATCCTATTATAAGGTTGTATGAATCAGTTAAAAAGTATGATTTGCAAATATCCCCAGACTATTCAATGGACTGTGCAGATGATGGATGCACATGGATCTTTGAATGGCAAACAGACCACGTGTGTATCCGGATCCTTGTAGGAATGGGAGAAAAACTTTTCCTCTTGTATCATCCCAGTCCTAATGCAACTAAGAACATCTGCAGACAGATGTGCACATGAGGAGGGTCCTGGGCACAGGTAGGAGGGAGGTGTGAAGGAGCAAAGGGGTCACACAAGGGTGTGTGTTGCCGATATCAAGCAGTAATGAAATGTATGGGGAGAGAGCCAGCAGAAATTAGGAGGAGATGGAGACAATGACAAAACGGGGGAATTAAGAGAGAGCAAAAAGCCGGGATAGTTAAAAAATAAGGTGGATAAAAGAGAGAAAAGAGGTCTTGAAAATATATCGAAAAGAGGAAAGGGAAATAGTCAGATAGAAAAAGAAGAGTAGAAGAGTATGTTCACATGATAGTATAGAAGAAGAGGAAGAAAAGCCAAGATGGGCCAACTGTGGAAAAAAGGAAGAAGAAAAAACAACAGAAAAAAGGAAAGGCAAAATAAGTGTGGTTATTTTTGTAAACTTACAACAATGGAAAATACAATGACAAAAACCAGGAGCCAAACAGGGAGAAAACTAAATACTGACTGATATCAGAGGAGAGAAGCCACACAAATGCGCATCCACACCAGGCTCCAGCGGCTGGTTCTGCGGATGCAAACCAGCCTTCCTGCATCCTGTCTGAAAAGCTACGTCGCTTTCCAGAGTGACAGTCAACTTTCATTTCAAAGCGGCACAGAACAAATCCCTGGGATTTCTTTCTTCTTTAAATGAGAAAATGAATTACACCCCACAAATGTCTACAGTACAATGAGATGTAAGTTCTGTGCCTCGAGGCTGGAATAGAAGCCAAGAGCAGAATTCGGCTCTAGGTAACAGTAGTGTCAGGAAAATAGATTTTCTTTATGGGAAGTTTTGACTAAGGCATTTTTTTATTTTAAATGAAATATATATATATATATAAAACAAAACATTCTGAACCTGAACTTTTGAAATAGAAAAATAAGAAGAGCACTTTGAAAAGAAATGAAATTGCCAATGCTGTAAATACCCCTGCAAATATCAGCACGTAAAGTTTTGTAATTGAAATTTTTTCAACCGGAAAATTTCACTGCTGTTAAAGCTTTTCATGGGATAAACGGCATTTTTAACGACTGAGAACATTCCAACCCTCAAGAATTCAACCACTTGTACTGTGAAGTGTGCCGCTTCGTCACTCAACAAAAGCAGAGAACAACAAGGGAGAAACATTTGTCCTTTCTAAAGCCTCAGAAATATTCTATGGTCGTACAAGCCCGTCTTCCTCCTGCTCAGAGCTACTCTGTGGAACTACTCAGAGCACTACGCAGTTACTCATCGTGCTTGTCCCCGTCTGGTCCCTCAAACGTTGCTTCTCAAGCACGTTCAGGTAACTTACAGACGACACTTTGTTTTGCCACATTTCTGGCTGCTGGATGCACCTTTTCCTCGTGCAGGAGCTCGGTTGGTGAGTTAGCGCTAAGTGCTGCAGGATCCAAGCCAACACTCTGGATGCTTCTTGGGAAAGCAGAGGGTAAGCACTGTGCACTTCCTTCAGTAGGAACAGAGTCCCCGGATGTTCCGCAATCTAATTTTGCTCATATTTTAACACCAAACATGGTAGTTCCGGAAAACCTTTTGGTCTTTACTATATTTGCCTGTAACAACAACCGAGCAATATTCAAACTGAATTTAGGTACTTAAATTGATGTCACAAAATTTAGGTAAGGTCATCCACACACATTCCAAATCAAATGGGGAAACTAACTTTTAGTTAGATTAAGGATTACAAGCAAAATGGCCTAAGCCCCAAATTCCCATGGTACAAGTCATGTTATCATAGGGATGCTTAACAAGTATCTATTTATCACCTGACTGAGTTCTGGAAAATCACAGCAGGTTGGCCAAAAATGGCTGGTTTCACATCAAAAACTTAATTCCCGATCACATCTTTTCACTATTACTGCCAGCCTACAGCTTCGTGAGGAACATTAAGAGAGAGTTACAAATGTGTGGCTCAGTTCCTTCTTCTATTATGTAATTAAACCCTAGAAATTATAAAGAGGCATTAGATATGCTTTGGATAATTGTGTCCACATTCTGGTAAACTCATCTGGGTTTAGTGCGTGCAGTTAAAAAAGCCTTTCCTCCGCTAGGTTCTAACTTTTAGTTACTCAACAAATCTACCTCATTGGAGTAGAGGCAATCAGTGAAAAAATCCACTATTTTCATGCTTGGGAAACAGCCAAGGAGCTGCTCATGCACATGCCCCGTATCTATATTGATTTTTCTAGTCAGCGAGACTGCCAGATTGTCGAAGGTTAAGATTGCGGGGTGACAATCAAACCCTGGCAGATGTATTGTTAACCCTCTCTCCCCTCCCCCACTTCCCCCTCCCTCTCCCCCCTTTCCACTAAGGAGAGGCGATTGGGAGGAAAAGAAGGACAGAGTGAAGAGAGTTGGAAAAAATTAAAGATGTTTTACTAATGCTACTAATAAGAATAGAGAAAATAATACAAAATATACAAAACCAATCTTGAAAGTCTCAGCAACTGCAGAGCCGGCAACCAAAGTCCTGGACTGGACTCTGCAGCCAACCGGAGCTGGATTCAGTCTGTCACTAGGCCTCAGTTCGCAGGGATGACTCGCAAGGTCCTCTTCTAATGTCGGCCATAAGCAGAAGGGAAAAGGCAAAAAGGGAAAAGGGACGAGATCCTCGTGATCTCCCACTTTATATGAAGTATTCACGTGAATGGAATGTTATACACAGTTGGTCAGTTTCTCGGTCACTTGCTTCTCATCGCCCCTCTCACGAGATGTCCATCTGTGCTTATCAATAAGTTTGCATTCCATTGCTAGGCTTAACAAAACATGTGTCTGGTTCTCCAGGAAAATGCAGTTAATATGAAGGCTTTAGCTGACAGGAAAAATTCACTGAAAGAGAAACTTGTTTTTAACAAAACCAGGACACAGATATGGAATTTTGCTGCAACGAGCTCGAAACAAGAACTAAACAGCTTGACAGATATTTTTCTTGGCAGGTCTTTTCAGTTATTCCCCTGCTTTGAACGCTGTTTTACCTGAGCGACAGAAAAGTCTGGCTGCCTTTCTCTGCTGCCACCAGCTGCAAACGTCTCTGCATCGTGACTGTCCCTGTGGCTTTCAAATGGGGAGAAAAAGGAGGGGCTGAGGGTCAACTTTGCAGGAGAATTTTTCAGAGCAACGGTCAAAGACAGAAAGGAGGAAAAGAAATCCAAAAAAGGGCACTGAGAGAAAGCAGAAATTCAAGCAGAAAACAATAGACTGTCCATCATAGTTATAATTTTGTCAGCTAAAACTTCATAAATGCTTCTGCATTGCTTTCGGGAGAAGGTGATATTTAAATCCGCCCGCTCGGCGGGCAGACGGGAGCGCAAACACCTCCGAGAGCTTTGCTGGTATTGCCTGCGGATCCACAGAACGGGGGACACGACCTGCGCTGGCTCTCCTTGCAGCCTGATGAATCAGAGCAAGTCACTGTTTGAGCAGCACCGAAACATTTAACCCCTTCCACGGGCTATTTCACTCCCCCTGTGGTGCCTGGACTTAAAAGATCATATTTTACCGGTACGTGGCACTGAAGATACTTGTTTTCCTTTACGCTTGAATCAATGCTGCAAATCTACCTCCCTGGTCTGCGAAGCAGTAAATCTGAAAACTCTCTTTACTTCCATATTTTACCTTTTCTCTTCTTCTCCATTTATTCACTTCTGTTTGCAGTCTGACTGTACTTTCTCTACTTTCAGTATTGCCCGTGATTTAGATTGGTGTGATTCTGTTTGCTGTCCCTGGCTCTACAATTTTTTGTCGCAAATTTTGCTTCTTAGTTTAATCTACTTGTACCTAAGCTTTTTTTCTGAAATCCTTTTAAGTGTTATATTATCTTTATACACTCTTTTACCGTGCAATTTTTATGTTACGCTTCCTAAGCTGCATTTTTACGCTGCTTCAATTGGTTAACTAACTTATTTTTTGTCCCTGTCCAAGCGGGGTAAATATAATATTGAAATGAAATCTTTATTTCCCTGAAGCTTTTATGACTCCTGAAAGATTTAAAAGGTTTAGATTTTACGTGGTTTTGTAATATGTCTCTTCAAGCTTTGGGCTGTAATCCTTTTTCTCGTTTCCCCTGACTTTTCTCTCTATAGCATGTCATAAAAACCTAATTCTACGCTAAATATATCCAAGTGTCTAGTCTTCCGTTAGTATTCATAATACTATCTTTGTGCACGTTCAGCAAGCAACAGTTGGTTTATATACTTAATAAGATGAAACGCAGAGCTAATTTATGATCACCATTTGCAATACCAACACTTTTCTTCCAACCTACATTTCTACGGTGCTTCTCTCATGACCGCGCTCACTAGAAAATGAACAATAAAACTGCTCATTTTATTACATTTGTTATTTTCCTAAATGGACGCATTTCTCACTGTCTCCTATCTTTTTGCCTACTTTATTCCCTACTTTATTTCTCCTTGTATATGATGCAGCACCATCTTCTGATTGAGACAGGAAGGGTTTGTTTTTAGTGGTTGTTTTGGGCATTTTTTCTTGTACATGGAGAAAACCAATTCACTGCAAAAGGAAAAAGAATTTTGCCAGTTTCAATATAGGCTTTTATCTTTAGCGTTGCCTTTAATCTTTATGCACAGACTCAGAAGTAGAACTGCATGCATGAATTAGGCCCTGGTATTATGCAAAGTACAGACCTACTAAATCCCTTGACTACATAGTTAACACCTTATTAATAAAGTGTGCACGCTCATGTTGTATACATTATTTGCATAGAATAAATATTGCGTAACTTTAAAAAAGTTTTAATAATATTTCTTAAAACCAGCAAACTTAATGGGAAAAGCCAATGACATCTTGAGTGGCATTTGCTTATTAAATTTGTTTTTCATATCATACCGTTTCTCTTCAAACTTCTCTGGCTCAGGTGGTTAAAATTCTGCTTAAATTGAATTAAGTACATTGAATTTGAGTTATAAGGGAGCAGAAGGCAGCGCTGGCCAGTGGAAGCACTCCCTGCACCTTTCTCATTTGCTTCTCTCTGCACTTTTAAATGCTCACGCCATGAGAATAATCCGAGATTCATTCTCACCTACAAACACTTAGGAAGCCATTACATTAATAATAGTGTTTAATTCATTTCAAATCCATTCAAAATGATTTAAACTGTTCAGCTAACTATTTAGTATGTTTTCAGCCCATCAATGGCAATATCCCAGTTAAAAATCTCTAAAGGGAGCACACGAGCCTGTTTCTATTCTTCCTGCAGAGTTCCCTTTTGGGAGGATTTTGCCATGTGATTTTCAAAGGTGACTATGACCGAGTGTAAAGTGACCCTGAGATAAGGAGCTGCTGATCCTTTAGGGGGTCTCTGGGAATGCGGCACCAATAATGAACCCCGTGTTTCCCATTGGTGGTAAAACGTTTGCTTAAAAGCAAAATTATAAAGGTGATCAATCCCGCTGGGGAACCATGCACGATGAATTATTGGTTGTAATGTACAATAAAATATAAGCAAGCTCTGCGCTGAGCAGATGTAGCGCGCTCCTGTAATCAATTAAAAACGTGAGTTAGAAAGAGTCCACACAGGCACTTTTCTGAGCCTAAAGCATGTGGGATCTACAAAGGCTTCTTTCCTATCCTATGTTTTACACAGAATGGCAGAGAAGCCATTCTTAGGGCAGATCATATGAAAATAATACACTTAGCATTTCAGGGGACACAATGCATGAGGGAAAAAAAAAGCACACTGTCGTTACTATATATTTTATATACATCCCTAAAAAATATCTAGGTATATTTTAATTAGAGGTTCACATCGAGCTTTTTTTCATTTGCATATTGAATTTCAAATCTTATTGTTCCAGCGTATGCTTTCTATGATTTTGGAACGGGCTGCTTCAGTAGGTCTGGCTCAAAGCCTGGCACTCCAGAGGTGAAGATGATTTATTCTCCTAGAGCTACAGAGATTTCAGAGATCTCAGGATTGGGGCGGGGGGGGGTGGAAATAATCACTTTGAAATAAGTGGAGATGTAGGTTTTCATTGGTAGGAAAACTGTAATGTCATAAGTGTAAAGGCAGGGTTACCTGTGAGAAAGCCGTCCCCAAAATGCTCGAGCTGAAGTGAACATCCCCACTCCTGGCACGGATTGAGAGACTTGTGAGATCATAAATAAAACTGGAAGTCTAATCATTAGTTAGGGCATAGCACAGGCAATTACGCAACTTCCAGCAACTTTGCTTAGCATTTGTATTTATTATTAAGAGTAAATAAATGAATAAACATAATATAAAGTTTCTGTAGTAGAAACCCCATATCAGCCTTCATGTAGATGTTCTAAAGCATAATTATTAGTGGGCCAGAACAGTCCAGATCTCGGACATTTTTTAGGCCCAGCTTCTACTTCTGGTGACTTCACCTCATTATACTTTTGGCATCTTGCTTGAAAACCCATCTGTCACCCTGTCCTCCCTCCAACTCTGCTGAGAGCCTTCAGGAACTGAGACACTCTGCAGTTTCTCCTTGGTATTAAAGAGATTGAGAGCTCTTTTCAGACATACTTTCCCATTCTTTGATCAATTTTATGGTTTATACAAACTCTTTTCACTCAGTGGCGTTCTTGGAGTGTCTTCCAGAAATAGCCGTTCCAATATCAAATAAATATTCTCCTGTTGAAGTAGGCCCTATTTTCAAGAACTAAATTAACACTTTTGACAGCAGTGTTACACTGCGAGCTTGTTTCTATCACAGATCCCAAATGCTTTTGAATCACTGCTTTCCAGAACAGTATTTCTCAACCTGAACATAAAATATTTGTTTTCTTAAATGCTTGTCCGCATTTTTTTTCATTCTTAGAAGGCATGTTGCTTTCCTCTGGGTAGTTTATCAATTAACACCTATCTTCCAGACTTTTGTCTTTGACCTTGTTTCACACTTACAGGCTATAAATGGATTTCCCTTCTTCCAGGAAGAAAGCTGTGCCTCACAGCGCTTTGAAGAGATAGTCCAGATCTCTTGTTCATCTTGAGTAGATATCAAGACTGCTCCAACATCTTTCTTCCATATGGTGTCTGATGTCTGAGTCACTGATGCCAGGTTTTTCCACACACAGACAAGAATCACGTAATCAATCTTATTCTTATTTTAGAATCATAGAATAGCTCAGGTTGCAAGAGACCTCAAAGATCATCTAGTTCCAACCCTCCTTCCATCAGCAGGGACACTTTCCACTAGACCAGGTTTCTCAAAGCCCCGTCCAACCTGACCCTGAACACTTCCAAGAATGGAACGTCCACAGCTTCTCCAGACAGCCTGTTCTATTGCCTCACCAGCCTCATAGTAGAATATTTCTCATTTACATCTAATCCATATGTCCCCTCTTTCAGTTTAAAGCCATTACCCCTTGTCCTATCACTACAAGCCCTCGTAAAAGGTTCCTCTCCAGTTTTCTTGTAGTTTCCCTTCAGGTGCACACATCCTGGATTGATCAGCAAGGCTCATCACCACAGCTGTACCCAACCTTCAATGCATGTACTGTATTTCAGTAACTCCTTAAATCATAGATTAAGATTTCTCTGCTGAAGTGGTAGAACCTTTTATGTTTAACATTAGTTAAGGAACTCTTTGATCTTGAGTTTCCTGACAGTTTTCCTCAACAGTTGTCATTTTGTTCAAGATAGCATGCTAAAATATTTGCCACACTGTATCTCCTGTCGAGGGTTAAGATTGCGGGGTGACAATAAAACCCTGGCAGATGTATTGTTAACCCCCTCTCCCCCTCCCACACTTCCCCCTCCCTCTCCCCCTTTTTCACTAAGGAGAGGCGATTGGGAGGAAAAGAAGCACAGAGTGAAGAGAGTTGGAAAAAACTAAAGATATTTTACTAATGCTACTAATAAGAATAGAGAAAACAATACAAAATATACAAAACCAATCTTGAAAGTCTCAGCAACTGCAGAGCCGGCACCCGAAGACTGCACAGCCAACCGGAGCTGGATTCAGTCTGTCACTAGGCATCAGTTCGCAGGGATGACTCGCAAGGTCCTCTTCTAATGTCGGCCATAAGCAGAAGGGAAAAGGGCAAAAGGGAAAAGCGAATGAGATCCTCGTGATCTCCCACTTTTATATGAAGTATTCACGTGAATGGAATGTTATACACAGTTGGTCAGTTTCTTGGTCACTTGCTTCTCATCGCCCCTCTCGCGAGATGTCCATCCGTGCTTATCAATAAGTTTGCATTCCATTGCTAGGTTTACCAAAACATGTGTCTGGTTCTCCAGGAATATGCAGCTGATATGAAGCTTTAGCTGACAGGCAAAATTCACTAAAAGAGAAACTTGTTTTTAACAAAACCAGGACATTCCACCCCTTATAATATGCCATTCACTGAATGCTTAAACCTTATCAATAAAATCTATCAATACAATCTAATTAATCACTACTACTATATATATATATATACATATGTACATATATACACAGGAGTAATTAATCAGTGGACCATCCTTTAAAAAGTTCATTAAGTTCATTTTGTCACGACAGTCTCCCAGGGCAGGAAAAATGGTACAAGTGCATCTCATGACCACTGTTTGTGGGTTAAAGACATCAACTTCGAAGTTGTCAGGCGCCACTCGAAGAAGCTAGCTCTGGTTTCATCATCACTGTCTTGATCTGAAAGACACTTATTAAACACTGTTAGCATGGCAATTCACATCATGCAGTTCAGTATTGAATATTTTCACCTAAACTCAAATCCCCTTGAGGTACACACCGAACTTCTCCATCCTTAAGCATCACCCACCAGGTGCTCCCAGGTCCCTGGGCAAAAACAATCCCGCGAATGGGCTTGCCTTTGCCTGAGGCAGGAGTAACCCAGACTGCCTTTCCTAACAAGTTTTTCATGTGTACTACAGGGACTTTATCTCCTTCTACAGTCCGTAGAATTTCTGATTCACTTTCACTTTCTTTCACTTCAACTAGAGTAGCTAATTGAGGATTTCTCAGTGGCAGGAGCCCTGAATAGATTTTCATTTTTGTAGATAGCTTAGGGAATTGTGCCAGAAATTAAAACTTGTTTGGCACATCTCTTAGAGTTGTTGCATGCATATGCCTTCCCATTCTATCAAGCCACACCAGGAATTGTCTTTATGAGGAGGATGAGAGAAGACCAAAACAGTCACCTCTTATCCTACAAAATTTCAGCAAGTCAAGTCATGGCTATAATGTTTCCTCCCTTCTTAAGAAATAGGCTTCCCCTACCACTAACATGGATGATGCATCACCAGCTAGCAGAGTCAAGGAATAAAGATTTAAAGATTAAATTAGATTAGAAAAAATTAGGAAACTTAACTTCATGGGCAATCCCAGAGCAACATTCACCTCAGCCTGAAGTGCAGGCTGTATAAAACAAACGGTATGGGTCACCCTCCAACAACCTGTACAGTGTATCACAACTGCCAAATTGCACCTAAAGCAAAATATTCATAGATTAGAATGCAGAGGAAAAAATATTCCCTGATAAACTAAAAATTTATTGGGTTTTTGTTGTTTTAGACATTCTCAAGTCTTTGGCTTTTGCAATTGCATTTGAAAAGCATGAAAACTTGACCCCCAAATGGCCCACGAGCTCAAAGACAAGAACAAAACTGAGGAACAGCAACACACTGTTCTTTCCCTTCTCGTGCTTCCAAGGGCCCACCTCATAACACACAAAGGCTAGAAACCACTAAACCAACCAGAATTGAGCACATTTTAAATATGCATGCATACTACATGACCACATTTTCATAAAGCAGCTGTTTATTACACGCTCATTCAACTCTTCTCATATTTCAGGGGCACACAAAACAAGGGCAGATGTGTCAGGTGGGGTTGACGAAGAGTTTTCCAGGGGAGCATGGAAGCACATGGGAAGGGATTGAGGAATTCAAGTGGCTACCTAAAACACCAAAAGCTCTACAAGATTTGACCCTATGATCCTTCTCCCAGAACCTCAGAAGTACGTGAGAGGTCCATGGGAACCTACCATTTTCAGCCCATTCCCCCAACACTAAAGGAACACAAATGCGTTGAGATTCAGCTTCAACTTCAAATAGGGCCTCCTGGTTTATCCTGAGGGGAGAGCTTTGCTTGCGTTGCTTTTATTTTAAATTATTTTGTGGTTTGAGGATGAGTAGCAGCTATTTCTTAGTATTTACATCTTGACAGTGCCCTTTAAAGTCTTCAAACACATATCTTTGCTTTGCATTCTGTGCAGTCAATCCTAACATGCTATTAGGAAACTAACACCGCTGAGGAACCCCTGGCTGGGTCTGTGGGGAGCGGCCTGGAGCATTAGTGATTCCTGCTCTTCTCAGGTGGAGTCATTTGTCATTCCTTTCCCTCCAAACACCCGTTAACACATCATTTCCCTTATTTCTATTCCTTTGCTGAAACCTGATGCTTGAAATGGGATTGCTCTAAAGACTGGATAGCATTGTTCCAAGTGACAATGAAATAATCACCCAGAATCTCCCCAGTCATCCTGTTAACCTCAGTGATTAATCTCCTAACTTTTTCCCTTTCCATCTTAAAATCTCAACATCTTTCAAGGCATCCACTAATTCTTGCTTTTTTCCTTGAATTCCCTCTGTGGTCTCCCCAGGGCAGAGTAGAGGGGCAAGAGAACCTCTCTGACCTACTGACCACCCCCTTCTAACCCACCCCAGGTGCCATTTGCCTTCCTGGCCACAAGGGCCCAGTGTTGGCTCATGGTCACCCTGCTGTCCCCAGGACCCCCAGGTCCCTTTCCCCTACGCTGCTCTCTAATAGGTCATTCCCCAACTTATACTGGAACCTGGGGTTGTTCCTGCCCAGATACAAGACTCTACACTTCCCCTTATTATATTTCATTAAATTTTTCCCCACCTGTCCTTTTCAAAATGGGAACACAGCAGCACAACAAAGCTGAGGACTTGTCAGTGAGTTACTGAGCAGTGTAATAGTTTCCAGTATTTTATATTTCTTTCTTCATGTACTTTAACACTCGCTTTTTCTAAGCAGCCATTTTCAGCTATTCATAATTTTGTTGGTTTATTCATGAGTTGCCTCAAATTTGTCAGAACTTCTAAGAAAATTTCAGCTTGTCTCTTCTAGTGTTTATGGCAGGCTTTATTATGAATGTCTTGAACTATTCAGTCTGTTGTTGTGTGAGGAAAAATCTCTAAATAGACTTAAATCAGCTGTGACAGGAAATGAGTCAGAGTGTTTCTGGGGAAATCAAATTTCTTCAGTAAGACTTTTAAGATGACATCTCAAAAAATAAATTAAAGAGAGACAATAGCTGTTTCTTATGATCTGTCATTTTCCAAATTTACATTGAGGGAAAATGTCTGTGAGAGCTAACGACTTGTGTAACTATTAAAATATGTTATTTACATGTTAAATACGTTAAGCCAAAGCGCAGAGGAAACAGCATAGAAAAGGATACTGCAGTCTCTGATGATAGTCAAAAAACTTTAAGTGCTTTCTTTTGTTTTTAAATGTATTCCTGTCTTTCTCTTGATAATAAAGGGCACACATTAACCATTTACTTACATAATTTGCTGAACTGTGCCTAAGTTCAGTGTCGTGGTTTAGCCCCAGCCAGCAACTATGTACCACATGGCTTCTCACTCACTCATCACCTCCCAGCCCACGCTGCTCTCTGGTGGGCTGGGGAGGAGAATTGGAAAAAAAAGTTAAAACTTGTGGGTTGGGATAAAAAACAGTTTAACAGGACAACAAAGGAAGAGATAAACAACAGTAATCAAATAAAATAATAGAAAAAGTGAGGGATACACAATGCAATCGCTCACCACACAGAAAACTGATACCCAGACTGCTCCCAGGCAGTGACACCCACACCCAGCCAGCACCTCCAGTTTATGTCATATGGTACTGAATATCCCTTCGGTGAGTTTGGGTCAGCTGTTCTGGTTGTGTCTCCTCCCAGCTTCCCATGAAAATTAACTCTATCCTAGCCAAACCCAGGACATTCAGTGGTTAGATTTCAGCGCTGTGCAAGACTAAGCCCCATGAACAATTAAAATAATTCCCATGTTAAATTTCCCCTAGCACATTTTAGCTTCATTACAGCAATAAACGATAAGCCCCTAAAGACACTCACAGAATCCCAGAATGTCAGGGATTGGAAGGAACCTCGAAAGCTCAACCAGCGCAATCCCCCCATGGAGCAGGAACACCCAGATGAGGTTACACAGGAAGGTGTCCAGGTGGGCTGGAATGTCTGCAGAGAAGGAGACTCCACAACCTCCCTGGGCAGCCTGGGCCAGGCCCTGCCACCCTCACCAGGAACAAGTTTCTTCTCAAATTTAAGTTTCTTCTCAAATTTCTCAAATTAACTGGAACCTCTCGTGTTCCAGTTTGTACCCATTGCCCCTCATCCTGTGGCTGGTTGTCACCGAGAAGAGCCTGGCTCCATCCTCCTGACACCCACCCTTTCCATATTGATCCCCAGGAATGAGTCCCAACTCAGTCTCCTCTTGTCCAGCTCCAGAGCCCCAGCTCCCTCAGCCTTTCCTCACACGGGAGATGCTCCACTCCCTTCAGCATCTTGGTGGCTGCGCTGGACTCTCTCCAGCAGTTCCCTGTCCTGCTGGAACTGAGGGGCCACAGCTGGACACAATATTCCAGGTGTGGTCTCCCCAGGGCAGAGTAGAGGGGCAGGAGAACCTCTCTGACCTAATGACCAACCCCCTTCTAACCCACCCCAGGTCCCATTGGCTTCCTGGCCACAAGGGCCCAGTGCTGGCTCATGGTCATCCTGCTGTCCCCAGGACCTCCAGGTCCCTTTCCCCTACACTGCTCTCTAATAGGACCCCCAGCTACCAAAATCTGAGGTTATTCCTACCCAGATTCAAGACTCTACACTTGCCCTTGTTCTATTTCATTAAATTTCTCCCCGCCCAGCTCTCCAGCCTGTCCAGGTCTCTGATGGCAGCACAGCTTCCAGTGTCAGCCACTCCTCCCAGCTTGGTGTCACCAGCAAACTTGCTGACAGTCACTCTATTCCCTCATCCAAATAATTGATGAATATATTGAATAATACAGGCCCCAGTACTGACCCCTGAGGCACTGCACTAGATCCAGGCCTCAACTGGACTCTGCCCCATTGACCACGACTCTCTGGCTTCTTCCCTTCAGCCAGGTCACACTCCACCTCACTACCCGGTCACCCAGACCGCACTCCCTCAGTTCAGCTGTGAGGATGCTGTGGGAGACTGTGTCAAATGCCTTACTCAAGTCAAGGGAGATCACATCCACCGCTCTGCCATCATCCATCCATCTTGTTATGTCCTCATAAAATTCAATATGGTTGGTCAAGCACAACTTCTCCTTGGTAAAGCCATGTTGACTGCCCCTAATGACCCTCTTATCCCTGATATCCCTTGAGATGGCACCAAGGAGAAGTTGTTCCATCAGTTTCCCAGAGATGGAGGTGAGGCTGACTGGTTTATAGTTACCTGGGTCCTCCTTCTTGCCCATTTTGAAGACTGGAGTGACATTTGCTTTCCTCCAGTCCTCAGGCACCTCTCCCGTTTCCCAACACTTGGCAAAGATGATGCCATGACTCCACCACCATGCATGGCTGGCCTGTTTTTCCTGAAAAGGACACAGCTATCCATGACCACATTCCAGTCACACGTGCTGTCCCACCAGGTCTCCGTAATTGCCACTAGGTCATAATCTCCTGCCCTAACACAGGTTTCTATCTCCTCCTGCTTATTCCCTATGCTGCGTGCATTGGTGTACAGGCATTTCAGAGGGCGAGATGAGCACACCGATGCTTTGGCCTCAAAGAAGTTAATTTAAATGGTCCTTTAGAGGCATGTTGACATGGTCTCCAGCTGACAGTTACATGCCAGCTGTGCCACTACTCCAGATGGGCAGCACACACTGATCTGAAAATTATAGATACGTTACAGAGAATAACCTGTACCCAGGCTAAAAAATTGCTTTAAAAAGCAAAATCTACATCATGAACACCCCTGTGTGCAAATCTAAACAGCTTCCAGCACACAGCTTGCTCTCTTCACTCCAGCTCAGAGCATGGAAACAATGAGATCACAAATGTCTACATCTACCTGTCACAGACATGTCCTGTAGCATAGAATCATAGAACAGTTTGGGTTGGAAGGGACTTTTAAAAGCCATCTAGTCAAACCCTGCTGCAAAGAGCAGGGACATCTTCACCCAGGTCAAGTTGCTCATCCAACCTTACCTTGAATGTCTCCAGGAATGGGGCACCCACCACCTCTCTGGGCAACCTGTTCCAATGTTTTACCAACCTCATCATAAACCACTTCTTCCTTCCCTGTATGCCTAGATCCTGTAAAAATCAGTATACTTAAATGTTAAGCAAGCTAACTTTTTTTTTTAAGTAATATATTTTCTTTGACCAGCTGGGCATTTAGAAAGTGTAGACAAGTTTTTTGACCTGTTATTCAGGTCTTTTTTGAATTTCAAGCATACACCTAAAACATAAACATCATTGGGAATAGTCAGGTTGGTAATGTTAGTTACATAAAAATAAGTTCTAACTCACCTGAATGGTTCTGGTTACAATCTAAAGGGTTATCTGCATGTATAACTATGTGTTAGAACAGCCTTCAGAATGCATCAAGAAATCTCCATCAGGTTTGGACATCTCTTGTGAAAGGAGACAGGAAAAACAATAAAAGGGTGTCTCTTCTCTCTAGAAAAAAGTCATTACAACCAGGTTAACTGCTCAAAACATTTGGTTTCACTTCCTTTTTGGTGATAAATCCACTTCTAACTTCAGCAGTGTTAATCTATGAGAAAAGGAGCCAGGGACTTTCTTCCAGGGTGTACGGCCACGTTGTATGGCAAAGCTCAGGTTTCCCCATAAGTGTGCTCAAATTTCACGGACTTCATTACATGTTCAAAGTTTAAGTACATACTAAACCCTAAGGCCCCTAAATGCTTTATGGGACTGGGCCTTTTATAACTTGCCTGAGTTACGGCTATGATTTACTGTGGAATCAGAGCAGCCACATTGGGGTATAATAAAACAAGGTGTTTCTTCATTACTGCTTTTTAAATGGAGAAAACTCATTGGAAACAATTTGTGATTTGGGGTTTTTAATTTTTTTTTTAATTCTCGATATTTTTCTAGGTTTTCTAGCGTGAATTTGTAAACAAGATTTCCTAGGACAAATCTAATTATGTGGTTTTGCTGGTCAAAAGTGACAGCGATTCTTCTCACGCAATAAACAACTCTGTAAAACGCAGTGGGAGGAGCTCACTCAGCTCTTGGGAAAATAAACCTTCTGAGCAAAGAATCAATAAAAATATTCCCTCTAAGAGAGTTATGTTTGAGACAGTCTTAGGCGCTCCGTATCAGAGGCAAAGTGCCGGAAAGAACTGCCAAATGTTGCTAAAGCTGCACAAGCTGACAGAAAACCATAGCTGAGGTTCGTATCTTTGTTTCTCTTCTACATGCAGGTTTGTATCAACTTTGGTTTTCATGACAATGGAATTTTTCCTCCCCAGGATGGAAAGTAAGAGCGTGTTCCTAAGCCTCCTACTGTGCTACAGTGTGCTCAGAGCTGCCAATTCTCACATGGTCATCGAAGAGAAGACAGAATGCAACCTGTCAAGGAGCAACAAAATGAACCTTCCAGATCTCCCGCCCATCTCCATCGTAGGTTAGTAAAATCCACTCCTCAGGCCCAAATTAACGAGATGTGTAGAGAATACAGCCGTTGATTAATATGGATTGTTTTGATGGCTCACTGCAGCATTGCAATGTCATACAAGTGCCTTAGGAGCACACAGAACTGCAGGGGGAACGCAGCCACAGCATCCAAGAATGGCAACGTGGCAAAGCACAGTTTAGAGTTAAAAAATCAGCCAACTTATTTTAGTTTTACAGATTTCACTTCAGGTCACATCATACTGATTTTTTTATCCAAATCATTCATTACATACAGGTACTGCTTGTTACAAGCCTCACACACACAGAACAAAGGTGTGGAAAATATCATAATAGATTAGTGAGCCAGGAAAGATCTCACACTTGAACAGAAAAGTCTTGCTGTGTTAGATCCTGAGTCTTAGCTGCAGAATTAACATACAGTAATAAACAGCATTAAAGCTGATATAATAATAATAACAATTACAATAATTTTTATCCCTCAAGTGATAATATGGGCACGTTCACAAATACTAGAGTTTTTATCTAAAGAAAAAAAAGTTACATCAGGCATAGTCTGAACATCCATCCCCTCCTAAATTTACCTGATCCAAGAGTCAACTCCACAAATATTCACAAAGGTTTCAAGGCTACAGACACATTAATTAAACACCTTTGCAAGTAACGGTTCGTAAAACAAGATGGCGGGTAGAAAACGAATGAAGAGCTGAAGAATGAAAGGTGGCATCATGCGGATGAGGAGTTTATGCCAAACCAGCCAAGAGTATTTTCCTTGTGAAAACCAGGAATTCCAAACATTTTTCCTATTTTTGTTCATGTGACTAATGTGCATAAGTACCTACAACTTTTACACAGATATTTTTAATTCGATTTCTCTGAAATTATTTTCCCTGTTCACATTTGACCCACTAATGTATAAAAAATCCCTCCTGAAATACAAACATCAGTGTTTTTCTGCTTCACGTGAGCGACAGTGACAGCAGGGGTTCGGATGTGATGTGCAAGGACAGCTCCTGGAAAGGTGGCAATGCAGGTTACCTGCCTTCTCTAGCATATAAAATAGTATTAAGCACCTCAATTAAATAACATGTGCTGTAAAACTGATTTAATATTAATGTTGTGCTATTCTCTTTGAAGATTTAACAAAAAGATCCCAGAAAGTCAGCAGGAAAGAGGCAGAGAATAAGAAAGCTTCCAAGGTAGGTGGCTGTTCAGAAAACACCGTTGAGTTCGAATGGTTTATTACTTCCATAGTTCTCCTCATTGCATTCATTTGCAAGGTATTTACAGCCACTCCCCAACTGAAATGATTCACATACAGCTTGGAGCTCTAAATACTGTAAAATAAAACATTAATAGTGGAAGGAAAACTATGTGACCTTAGATTAGTTAGAGGTTATAGTTTGGGTTTGGGAGGGCTTGTTGGTTTTGACTTTGCTTTTGTTTTTTACAGTCCTCTCTTACCCAAAAGGTACTTTGGTTGAAAATGTTAACCAGTAATTTTATCAGATCAGTAGATTGAGATGGATAGATTTCCTTCATGTGATGCTGCTACCTATAGGTCTGAACGTGAAGTATTACATGTGCTGGGCTCCTATATTTTTTAAGTTGTCTACAAGAGTAGAAAACAGCATTTTTACTCTGCTTTTAATATGCCACAATCACCATTTATAGCCAAACCAGTCATTGCTGCAACCAGAAACATTTAGAGCTCCTTCTTTTCCATTCTTGTTCATGTCTGCTGTGGGCAGCACTTCCTAAATTTGCAGGATGACCCCGGTCAAAAGGGGCCTCAGGACATCATTTAGTCCCACCTTCAGCTCAAAGCCAGACGTTCTCGCCATCAAACTTCGTCTAAGTATTCTTGCTTAAAAGCTCCTAAGGCATTTAGAGACCTCTGAATGCTTTATCTTAAAACTGAAACTCCTGAGAAACTACCAAGTTAAAAGGCACATAGGGCTCCTGCAGCTGGAGGGCTCCAGAGGCCTCTCCCAGGCACATGCTGATCAACCCGAAGTTTTCCACCCTCCCAAATCACCACCAGCGCAGCAGCCCTGCTGGGGCGGGCTGGCAGATCTTCTCCAGCTCGCTCACCTGTCTGCAGGTGAGGACTCCCATGCACAGAAGGTCGCTGAGCTCCAAAGGCAGCGTGACAAACAAACCACGCAAGGCCGAGCTTAGCTAAGTCACATCCCCTTTCTCTCAGCTGTGCGCTTTAGGAAACAGAGCCGATACCAGCCCCACAGACCGACATGGAGGTTTCACTCCTTCACTCAAAAAGGCTGGGTTTCCAAGAGTAATTCCTTACTTTGTTTTACTGATAACGTTGTTATCTTTGCAGTTTGTGTCCCTCTTGTGCCACATTCTTCCCTACAGAGCATTTTCCAACACTCTATCCCATCACGTTTCTAATTGCTCAACATACAGGGCTCATGAGGTTTAACATTTTGTTCGGTGGGCTGGTCTCAAGCTGGCATCTCCCTTGACACAGACCCACCACATCTCCATGTTCCTACTAATATAGTAGCAGCAACCGCCAACTAATATAGTAGCAGCAACCGCCAACTCGCCTCAAGCCAGAAGCTCCCACAGTTCACTTTCTTTGCACCTATGCTTTATTCTAAGCTGCACTCACCTTACATTTATATGTATACATTTATATTTTCTTCTAGAAAAAAGCCGAACCGAAGACACCTCCGAAACCAAGGCCCACGCCAGCTGCTGACTGCGTGCCCAACTTCAAAACCTGCAAACCACACTTAAATTCATGTTGTAACTACTGTGCATTATGCAAATGCCGAATTTTCCGGACCGTCTGCCAGTGTCTAACGTTAAACCCAAAGTGCTAAGCCAAACTGGGGATGCAATAAGGCTTCTGTCTTTCATTAGCTTCTCAACTGTGTATTTCAACCTGCCCCGTGTGTGTAGCAATTGAAGTAGAAAGCTTTGAAGCTGGCAGCTTGGATTTGGTCCTCTTTATATTAAATGGACAATGTGGGGTTTTTTATGGTGTTAATGCTGTCATAAACAGGATGTTTTTTCAGGGAGCAAAAAAACAGGGTGATTGACATTGAACAGGTATATTTAGCAAAACTGGCCTGCATTTTAAGAAGAATTCTGGGGTTTTGGGTATTTTTGTTTGGTCAGGTTTCTTTGAAGGGTCATATTAACCACATATTAATCACATTCTTGAACTGGCACCACAAAGCCTGCACCAATGGCATGCAAAGAGCCACACTACAACAGGACCAGTTAATCCTGTAAGGGACCAAACCTGTCTTCGCCCACAAGGAGAGCACAGCACCAGCTTCTAACACAGCCAAAATACCATGTTGGAAATGCAAGTTTCACACATTCAGCAAAAATCAGGATGAGAATTTATATAGGTTATTTTATGGGAAAAGACAGACTCGAACCAATAAGGCAATTTTTCAGTCATCCCCAGTTGAGCATCAGTACCTCCACCTGCAGGGTTTTTGGTCACCCTACCAGCAATCAGTATCTCCAAGGTGAATAATATACATGTGTATTTGAACCCTGGACATACCTGTGCCTCATGACTTCAAAATCAGATTTCTTTCCCCAGCCATATCCACAGGAATAGAGTTCTCAGCCCTTCTCCTGCTGCCAAGGATACAGTGCACATCGAGCCCAAAAGCAGCAACACATCCCCAGAACTTGGAGGAAGAAAAGAAAGATCAACAAAAATAGAACATATATCCCACATTACAAGCCATCAGTCTCTCTGTCTTGTCCCATTTTACTACGAGCAACTCCCAGCACCCACCCACCCCAAGTATGAATTTAGGTGGCAATCTCCATGTGCTGCAGAAAAAATACATATATCAAATGCTGGAGCAAGTCTTAAAGGCTCAGAAGCAGCTCTGAATGCATGGATGAGGCTCAAGGCAGCAGCAAACAGGTATCTAGAAGACACTTTTCTCTTGTTCTTGAAGATCTTGACCTTGAGTTACCCAAGACGGCACAAAAGGAAAGCTTTTCTTGCTTAAACTACCAGGAGAGATGTTGGTAGGTCACAGGAGAGTTAAGGAACGGACTCAGAAGCTGTCCCCAGCACTCAGAAGTACATCCCCAGACTCTTCATCTGCCAACTCCAGCTCTTGCTTCCTCATCCTCTGTCCTGTATCTACAATGTTCCTCTTCTGTGGGCCTTTCTTGATTTTAGTCTTTTCCCTTCATCCCACTGCTATTGCCAGTGACCACAGGGGTCATTGCACCCCCAGAGCTAAAACCCACATCTTCTTCACTCCACCTGCCTGCAAGATGCCTGCACCAGTGACCAATGCTCTTTGGCTTTCACAATCAGGTATTTTTCTAACCACAAATTTCTAATCCCCATCCTGAGTTTTCTAGTGCTCTGTGCAGGTGTAACCAAGAGGAAATTTCTTCATTGATTTCTAAGCACAGTTGAAGGCTACAAAAATGTTCCAGGCAGGCAAAGATGATACAGGTGACACTCTAAAGGAGATCAAGCCATATGAACTTTTTTCTTCTAACAGTCGATCCAAAGCCCAGAGCTGAAAACATAGTTCAGATGTGGACAGGAATGTTTTTTCATCTTGGAGATACTTACATAGATGACAGAGATTAATCAAAGAGCCCAAATGATGACAAGCTGTCATAGTGCTCTTTGTCTTTTATAAAATACACTAGCTGTCATGTATGATGCAAGCTTGGATTCTTTTAAATGTACATATGTATTTCTTTTAATCAGACATCCTAGCTCAGGAATCTGTAAGCCATTCTGTTATGATTAAAAGAGGATGAGAAGGAAGAATGATACAACATCACAATGGGCTTAGGAAAAGGAATTTGGCCCCTTTTACTAGGTAAAGACGTAGGTTCCCATCAAGGTGTTCAGAAATTCTCATAACTCTAAGAAATTGTCCTTGATTGATACTGAAATCATATCAACAATCACACAACTTCTCATGTGGAAACAATTTCATGGTCTTACCAGAATGTCCAGCTGGGCAGAAAAATTATCTTTTACCAGGGTGGATGGGAGCAGGAGGAGAGGAAAATGGAAGGCAGGAGAGGCAGATATCAAACAAACAAACAGCTCATGCTGTTCTCCAGACAGCAGCTTCCGCTCCAGCTTTGCAGAACCACAGAACGGTTGAGGTTGGCAGGGACCTCCTGGAGTCAGCTGGTGCAAACACTGATGAGATCCCCTCTCAGCTTCTCTTCTCCAGCTGAACAGCCCCAGCTCTCTCAGTCTCTCCTCACCAGAAAGACCAGCATCTTTGTAGCCTCCACTAGACTCCCTCCAGTAAACCTTTGTCCTTCTTAAACTGGGTATAGCACAAAGCACAGGAACACACACACCAGACCCGCACTGCATTTCCTCACTCTCAGTAGCTCCATAAGCCTGAAAAATGGAAGCAAGACCTTGTGGCTCCTCACCCAAGTTACCTACACCACCCGCTACAGGACCTGCTCTAACAACCCAGTCCTCATTACATGCTTAATGCCATTCTTGAACACAACAGAAAAGATAACGCCTGCTCCAGAAAGCTCTAGATTAGAGATCCTGAGATGTTCTGGTGATAACTTACCTAACATGCTTCAACAATGCTCCTAGTTTCTTCAGATCCAACAATATATCGAGAACCCTGCAGTCAGCAGGAGTTGCAGCTCTGCCGTGATCAGCTCTCGCAACAGTGAGAGAAATTTCACACCTAGAGAGGATTTGGTGGAATTTTCTTCCCCAACAAATCACCCTGATCTGGGGACCAAGACATCCACGTGTCAGTCTGGCATGCCAGCCTAGTTTAGGTCTCTCTCGTTCTCCAGAATGAACACAGGTGTTTTCTGCTTCTTGCACTTGAAGGAGCTAAGAGGAGCTATACAAAAATTTGCCTTCCTCCACACACACACTTTTTCCCCTGATAACTGATTTACTGAAAAGGACGAGTTCAGCAGCATCAGCACAGGTGCCAAGTGCCATCTCAGCCCCACCAGGAACAGCCATACAAGGCTGGCGGATGTGACATGGGGCCTAGAGGACACAGAGCAAGGCCAGAGATGCACTGGGGTTCCTGAAAGACCCATCAACCACTCCCAAAGTGCCCTTGTTACATACACGGTGCCTTCATATTCCTTTCAGAGGTAATATAAAGATGTTACTAGCAAACGTCTCAGATGATATGCAGACAGCCAACACATGGCTAAGTCCCTCTCCCACCTCTCCTAGAAGAAATAAGAGGCTTTAGTCATTTCTACAAGATTTCTCAGTGAAAGGATATTACAATTTCTGCATGGCACATGCACAGGTATTTCTATCCAGGAAATCCTTGGAGATGAAATCCTGACCTGAAATACGAGAGCCATAAACTGGCTGTAATAGTGTCTTAACACAGTTCGCATGTGGCATTCATTTAATAGTTATAAAAGTTCAGGCCCCTTTGCATCACTAGGAATCTTCTATTGACTTTAATACACTTAAATAAACACCCTCATTGCCCACCCTCTACCATCAGATTCATCATTCATCAAAGGCAAATGGTCTCTCACCTGTAGAACAGAAACAGGAGCAGATGCATTTAAAGTAATTCAACAGCCAGTGACCCCTCTCTCTGAAAACACCCCAGAAATATCTGGCAGAGCCAGAGCACTTTAATCTAGAAGGTTTTGGTATTTAAAAGAGCTCCTTACTATAAAGCTGTCATTCAAATCATAACAATTTCTCCATTTGGGAAGCAAATATTTGGAGCACTAAACGAGCACACCAGATGGTTTACTTGCCTTCATTCTTTTCAAGTTGTTCAACATCCTTCCATTGCTATTACTATTGTTCAAGTGCAAGGGTTTGGTCAGAGATGTCACTCTTCATCTACAAAACAGCATCTCAATGGCAGGTCAGACAATATCACAGGCAACGGCCTTCACTGCCAAAAAGGGTCAAAAGGAGTTTGACCAGTTATCAATAAAATACACATAGGAAGCAAGTTTTGGAGGGCAAGAAAAACAAGACCACCAAATGTTTGTTCTGAGTCAAAATCAAGTTAATAATGCAAAGCAGACAAATGCTGGCTCAAAACAAAATCTGGGTGTCAGCCTGATTACCGAGCAATTTAAAGGTGCTTCCAACATCTGCAATATTGCAACTAATAAGACGCTCTTCAGTTTACCTCTAATATGCTGCTGTTTTAACAGAGAGAATGAGCTCATGCCTACGAATGTGGCCCATTTAATCTTTCCTTACGGAAATGATTCTGCAGTTGATGAAATGAAAACCAGAGTGTTAGAAAACTAAGAGCTTTGATGAGAGGTGGCTCTGGATGCTACAGGCAAAACAAGTAGTAAAAGAACTGTGCTGTAGACTTTCTCAATATCCTAAAGAGTTTCATCTCCCTGCTGTGGAGTTTCAGGGAATTAGACAAGCAGAAGGCATGTCAGTCCCCATCCAGTTCCAAAGGATGCTTGCAGAACATTAAACCCTTTTTGGTTTCATCATTAGTAAGTTCAATGTATAGTCCTCATTACTGATTATGGAATCATTGATGGTGGCTTTGTGGCACCCAAATTCAGTTAAAATTGGTGTGTTTTAGAGGTCGATGCAAAACAAAGCAATGAAAAAAGTTGCATACTGAGCAACACCTTGTTTACTCATCTCCTTTTTTCCCCTCCTCCAGTAGTTCACACTCTACACCATGTTTTAATTACTCCCTGACTACACACCTGATGCTTGGACATGAATCTTGGAGCACTTCAAGCACATTTTATCTTACCAAACCTTTCATCATCTTATATCCAGAAACAGAGTGGCCTGCTGTACAATGTTGACAAGAGGAGAGAGGCAAGAGAGGATTTCCATGACATACATAGAGATGAATCTGTGTGTGCAGAGGGAAAAAGTATTTGTTTTGCTTTTCCCCTGTAAGATTCAACCCTCCAAATGTTCGAATAATGAGCAGTTTTTTCCAGCTCAAGTAAACAATGCAAACTAGCCACAGCATTGGTTGGCGCCTTTAGAAACCCCATGTGGATATTACACATTAAACATTTTCCGTAGCTTAAGAATCACAAAAAAAAGTAAATCCATGGCAAAATCCAAAGCATCTCACTACACAAAACAAGTCAGGCCACAGTCAGATCTTTAATAAAAGCACTTTGAGTCAGTGACAAACAAGACACAGCAGATGTGACAACCCAGAAAAACCCGGTTGGGGTAGAAGTGTGCTGCTCAGAGGATTGAACAGGGTCCCTAAACGTAACCACCCCCTCAGCAGCTTCTCAGCTGTTCACAACACGCCAGAAAGCTGCTAAAAAAAGTCACTCTTGCCTCACAGCTCCTCGAGTTGATACGGAAGAAGCACAGAAGGGTCTTCGTTCAGACCAAAACCGATGGAGTAAATTAACCCAGAAAAAAAACACCCCAGCTCTAATCTCCAATTAGGAGATGAAATTAATTTTATAGGAAGGAGACCAACATAAATCCTCCCTACTTCCCCCAGTTTCACAACACACACTTCAGCTATACCACCTTTGTGGAGAGAAGCCTGACACTGCCAGCCTCCTAATAGGGTTGATCTAATTTGAGCAGGGCATGGCAGAACGCATCTCCCTGCAGAAACCGCTCCCCATGCTGTCCATCCTATCCATCAGTCTGTTCAAAGAGCCTGCCGGCCACACGCTTGACAAGATTATGCATTTTCGTTTAGCAATCTTGTGTCATACTCCCCTTATTGGGACAGCAGGAGCCAAGAAAAGGTGCACAGGTTCCTTTTCACCATGAGGCTGGCTAAGTAACCAATTCTAATTCCAAGAGTCACAGTGAATTTTCCCTGACAAATGAGGCTCTGAAGCTTCCTTGGTAAGAGTGAGGGGGTCTGTAGCACAGAGGGGCATAGCAAAGGGCTTGTTCTCAGGAGCCCAGCACACACAAGAGCTTTGGAAGGTTGTATCCCTGCACTTCGGTCTGTGGGTAGTGCCACCTGCTCAGTATCTGTAGTGGTCTGGCTTGAATGGCCCATCTCTTGATAAGCCCAGGTATTTGGCTTGCTTGTCACTCAGCTTCGTCAGCTTCACACACAGTTTATCCAGATGAGCAGCAGCCACAGCTTCATCCAGCTGGAAAACAAAACATTGGGTCAAGAATATTAGAACGGAGTCCTACTAGTTCACAGAATCCCAGAATGTCAGGGACTGGAAGGGCCCTGGAAAGCTCATCCAGTGCAATCCCCCCATGGAGCAGGAACACCCAGATGAGGTTACACAGGAAGGTGTCCAGGCGGGTTGGAATGTCTGCACAGAAGGAGACTCCACAACCCCCCTGGGCAGCCTGGGCCAGGCTCTGCCACCCTCACCAGGAACAAGTTTCTTTCCAAATTCAAGTGGAACCTCCTGTGTTCCAGTCTGAACTCACTGCCCCTTGTCCTGCCACTGGTTGTCACCCAGAAGAGCCTGGCTCCATCCTCCTGACACTCCCCCTTTCCATATTGATCCCCAGGAATGAGTCCCCCCTCAGTCTCCTCTTGTCCAGCTCCAGAGCCCCAGCTCCCTCAGCCTTTCCTCACACGGGAGATGCTCCACTCCCTTCAGCATCTTGGTGGCTGCGCTGGACTCTCTCCAGCAGTTCCCTGTCCTGCTGGAACTGAGGGGCCACATCTGGACACAATATTCCAGGTGTGGTCTCCCCAGGGCAGAGCAGAGGGGCAGGAGAACCTCTCTCAGCCTAGTTCAGGAAGTCGTGGTCAATGGTGAGAAATGAATATGTGAAAACCAATGGCAGCCCAAGGAGGACTTACCAGGCTGACACAGAACAGTCAGACAGCTCTTTTCCTGCTAACACACCTCACCTGCTTGAGCAAAGAGGCACCTGCTCTGATCACATAACTACATCCAGATGGAAAAGCACCGTGTTTTTGTGGGAGTTCAGTTAAGTATAAGTGCAACAGACAACTTTATATAGTCAAGCCCATTTCAATCTCATTTACACATTCACATCCATCCAACAAGAAGAGAGATCAAACCATTCAGAGATAAGAATATCCAGTTTGGTAGAACAGTAAAGCCCCAGTCATGTTTCCACTACAAAGACCCTGGACATACTAGATGATTGTCTTACAATTTCAGGTAAGTTCTAATACTAAGAAAACAAAAAATGCATCTCCTTTCCAGATATCCCATCTTGAGAGTATTAAGAAATTCATTCCACAATCACTAATTCAACAAGAATACTGGTATCTATTGGCATTGCTTTAATCAAGAATAAAGCCAAGGTGAGCTATGGGTTCAGAAATATGTTGATATACCTTATTTATCCCAGAGGTGTCAGGCAGACACGTGAACTCAAGCAATTGAAAAATGTGTAAGGTTACAGGACAGTCCAGTGCTACAGGAGACAGGTACAGAAGAGGCAGAAAAAGAGTCAAATGGTAAACCAGCTGCTGTGTCAGAGGGGAACACACAGCCAGAAAGGATATTCAAAGGCAGAAAGGACAGCACTGAGAAAGGATCAGGTGCTGCTGAGTAATAACAGAAGAACAAGTCTGATCACCACTTGTAATTACTGCAAAATACCAGTAACCATTGCTAAGAAAACAGGTACATCTAAACTCCAGCAGCACGGGAAAGACTGGTGATATTTCCTCCACCCTAGTTAAACAGATGTGAAAATTTGCAATACGTTTGAAGGACAATAAATCAACAAAACAACCAAGGGCCAGATCTGTAGCTTGTGTGAACCAACATGTCCTAAATGACTCAATAACTAGTCCTACGCTTCCCACTCAAAGGGATTGTGGTAACAAGCAACTACTCTGAAGTAGCCCCATTGTAATGAACCAGGTAAAAAGCTACATCTGTAGAGACTCATTCACTGCAGGTCAACCTGCTCATACCAAGTAATATGGAATTGCCAACATCTCTAGAGAACAAACACAGCCAAAGATGTAAAAGACAAAATTAAAAGCATAAGACAAAGCAGTGGAAGAATGTGGAAGGGAACTCTGAAAGTCACCGCACACCACATAAGAGTCAGGAAAATCATGAAAGAAAGAAAAGCTAACTGGCAGGACTGTGTTTAGAAGCAAAACAAGTATTTCAGCTTAGTAGATCCTGCCAAAAGAGTTTAAAATAGAATGACACATGAAGATCTGAAAGGTGCGTTTCCAGCAAGTTTAAGAAAGATTACACCCACTTGAAAAAGAGCTGAGTTCCTGACATTTCCCAAATCAGCTTCTCAAACTGCAGCACAGATCAGTTGTTTCACAGCTACTTCAGCTTGAGGATGTCAAGAGTTAGATAAAAAGCTACACAAATTTATACAAGGGTAAGCTGACACTCTTACCTTAAAATCACATAGCTGAGCATAGGAATAGACAGATTTGGTGCCAAGAACATGGACAGAACAGTTTGCCCAGATTTCCAGGAACAGCCATTGTAGAAAAGGGTATATGTTTGCAACAGCTGAGCAAAGCTATGTTCTTGCAGTCAAAGTGCTATGTAAGGTATTCGGTAATTCTTAGATTTACATTTGGACCTCAAAGTTACTACACAGAACAAGAAAAGATACCCATCAGAAAATGATCACAGAAAGCTCTTCTGCCCATCTTCTGTTGGTTCTGACAAGACAACTGTTTTATTCTTTGAACTGCTCTATGCAGTGCAGAGTGAACAGAATACTTTGTCACAGTACATGAACCAGGGAGATCACTGCCTTGTGCTCCACTAGCACACAACTCATCTGGGCATTCCTTCTCATTGCCAGGTCAGGCATACTTACTAAAAATTGTTATTCAGGAAGAGCATGAAGCCACATTTTATTAGCAACACTGGACTATCATTTACAAGAGAATTGTCAACAAAACTTTTCCTTTAAAGATTACGTGTGAGTTTGCTGATCAACTCCTACACTGTATTTTTGGTATGCTTGAACATTAACAGGTAGATTTGAAAGTTCTTCAGCAAACGCTTCATAAGTAAGCCCAAACATATATATTCTGTACTCCCCAAACGAGAAGTATTTTCACATTTAGTCTCCCACCTGTTTGCATTTCAGAGGCAGTGGGATTTAACTCCAGCACCTTCTTCAATGGCCATCTCAAATTCTCAGGCTTGTTTTAGAAAATTAAAGCCAGGTTAGTTTTGTGAAAGGAATTTTCAAGTTGTGACTTGATCCAGATTTTTCCAAGAACAAAGAATGCAGAGAGATAAGTTTAAAGGGAAACCTGACAGAATATGTCATTAATATTTTGTGATGTTATTAGGAACAGACTGTGGTAAGCTCTGGTCAGGTGCAAACGGGACCCAGACTATCAACTGCAGTAGAAGTGATTCCTAGTTTCACTTCAGCTTCAGCTCTGCCCCACTAGACATTGCTGGGTACATATGTGAACATTTGCCGTGAACGCTGGGGCTGGACTCATCTCTAGAGGCCCCTTCCAACCCCAACCATCCTGTGGTTCTGTGATCCTGTGATGTTTAGCAGAAGGAATGGGTTGGTTAGGAGAAGCTCCCTGACTACCCTGAGGCAGCACAGGGCTTTTTAGCACCTTAGAGAAGAGCCCCAGGTCAAGCCAAAAAGTGACTGGACAATGCTATCACATGTGACAGACAAGTCTCAGCTCTGCACAACAGGTCAGCCACAAAAAACAGCCCTCTGCAGACTCCACAGGACCAAAGCCAAGTGTTCACTGAGGGACAGAAGCTCCTTGACACAACATTTAGTAGGAAAATTAACTCCAAGCACAAATAAAATCAATCTGCATGATCATGTCTGAAGTTGGTTTCCTTAGCAGCTTGCATCTTTCTGCTATTCTAACTCACCTTCTTTGGCAGGAAATGGACTCCGACAGAGTATTTTTCACTGTTGGTCCACAGCTCGATCTGTGCCAGCACTTGGTTGGTGAAGGAGTTGCTCATAACGAAGCTGGGGTGACCCATGGCGCAGCCCAGGTTGACCAGGCGGCCCTCAGCAAGCAGGATGATGTGACGGCCGTTCCTCAGCTTATAGCGATCCACCTGTGTGGGGAAAAGCAAGAGCAGTGTGATGTCAGGGTGAAGAGAGCATTTTAAATCATGCAAAGCTTGGTGGGCTTTCTTCCAACATCATCAGTTCAGCAGTGGCCTTGCAGCACAGACTTCGATTACAATTGAGACACCTCTCCCTCAATTCCCAGCCTGTGTTTGCAAAGCCTGCAGGTATTTGAGACTTGACACAACATGAATCTGAGCATCTGCTTCACATTTAACCACAAGTGTGATGGAGCGGCTGAGGGACCTGGGGGGTTCAGCTGGAGAACAGGAGCTGAGGGGAGACCTTCTGATCTCTGAACTGCCTGAAAGGAGCTTGGAGCCAGGGGGGTCGGGCTCTGCTCCCCAGGAACAAGCGCCAGGAGCAGAGGAAACGGCCTCAAGTTGCACCAGGGGAGGTTCAGATTACATATTAGGAAAGAACTCTTCCCGGAAAGATAATGTCACTCAGTATGCGCCTCAACTGTCTGGGCCAGAAGAGGCTCCTGCAATGGTAAAAGTTGTCACTAGTGATTCTATCCCCTGCCATCAGGCCTGTAGGGGGTTATAATATTAAAGCCCACCATGAAAGGCCAACATGGCCTCTAAGTCACCATAATATTCAGTACTCACTGGTATTTATTGCTCATGTCATGATAAGCATGTGGGAGCAGAGCCAACCTTTGGAAGACTTGAAAGATGATCAACAACCTACTCTGACAAAGATTAATGCCTTAGACAAATACATTTATTTTATGCTGTCATGGCACAGCAACTGTGAAAGAGCTAAAAGGGTCCATCCCCACAGCTGTCTTCATACTTTTAGTCTCAAAAGTTATTTAATATGAAGCAAAACACACACCACTTTGTTTTATTCTTAAAGCTTCATCCTGAAGTTAAAAGCCATATAGGATGAAGCTTTAATTATAACAAGATTTTCAGACAAAAAGCATCTTTGTGAAGGTCCTTAGTAGAGATGTAATAAGTAAACCAACAGAAACCATTTTATAAGAACGGGTATTTTGCCTTCAGAGCCAGTCTGTGCCTCCACCTATCTTAATCAACTATGCTCCAATCACAGCACTATTTTCTCCTTCTTGGATTCGAACTGATTATTGTGTTTTCAGCACAACATTTGCAGACAGTAACCACCTCAAACAGGAGCCCTAGATAACACTCTGAATTTCCTCAGGTCCAAGAGCAGCACAGCCAGGCAGGGTTAGCAAGAGAGCTCTCCAGTGAGCAGGCACCACATTTCTTATGGATGTCAATTCTCCAGTGTGGACCAGCAGTGACAGCGCTCAGTCCGCTCGAAAAATACCGTCTGTGCTGCCGTAAGACTATGGGAGAAAGCAATGAAACCAAGAAGGGAGCAGCCAGAAAGCAGAACACTAAATCCCTGAGAACAGCTACAACAGTACTTACATTAAGCATTGTATTTACAGATTAAACTACTACAAGGTAGCAGTTCAGTAACATTTAGGTTTTGAAGTCTGAATTGAGTGGCTTGGGTGTCAAGATACTACATATCCATATGATACCCACACAGCTGGCACAGCTGTGGGTATCCATGTGATACCCACAGCTGGCACCCAGACAGCTGCTGGTCTGGGCACAGAATGATGTATATTGGGCAATCTGCTGATATAATCCATTCAATGCACAGGGTAACATGGGCAACGCAAATTAGTGCCTTTGCACAGAAAGAAATATGAAATAGCAGTGGCATCAGCAGAGGTGTAAGTGAAAACACATCTCATCTACAGGTAAAGAGTCTGATTTAGAAGCTCAAGAAAACGCTAGAGAAGTGGAACTCAAGTTATGTGAGCATTACATTCCTCTCCACACTTACACAAAAGCCTCTTCCTTTGCGCCATCAGTATTTAGCCTGCTCTGGATGTTCTGTCTGCTTTACGCTTCTCTCCACACCATGATACATGAATAATCTCTTTTCAGAGCCAGAGTCCACTGATCCCAGCCTGACCTTTCCCTCCCCTCTAGAGCTGAGCTTGTGCTACACATCAGTCTCTAACACCAGATTGCAGCTAAGTGGGAGTGCAGTGAAAACCCTTATTCAAAACAACAGGCCAGCTTTTTGGTAATAAGCCCGTTTCCTCCTTAACTGTACTTTAAAAGCAGAGGAGTCACAATGGCACACTAAGCCTTTTTCCTTTCCCAAGTATCAAATGTTTCTTATACCAGCTCACCACTTGTTAATGGAGACCACATGGTACTGAAAACTATCATGTTGGACACATTCACAATTACTTTGTACCTCTAGGTGAAGCCTGGCAACCCTCAGCTCTGGTATTAATTCTCTAATCAGGAAACAGATGTCTTCATAGGTGGTTAGAGATTCTTTCCTCTTGTAATATATTCCCCTCCCTGCTACGGGATATTAAAAAAAGCTGTCAGATCTTAGTACAAGTCTGAATATTCAGAGAGTTGGTACTTGCCATTACAAAGCACAGAATAGCTCACCCAGAACACTGATGTGAGAAAACATACGTGATTCTAAAGACAAGTGCAAGATGTCACAGCTCTTATCACAGGACTGAGGCCCTTGAGGTCTCCCCTTAAGATTGGAGACAAGATGACCACACAAGAGTCCCCTTCATGAATCTGAGCAACAAAACCAAGGAATCAGCAATAGCCTAAGTAGCAGACTGATGATTTCCTTCCCAAATTTCAGTGTAAGAGCAATTCTGTCCATTTCTTATAATGAATCATCACTGCTGCCCTGAAAAAGGTCTCAACACATGCAGATGAATTTCTGTGCAGGTGGGGAGGGACAGAAGCTGCAGGACACCCCCTGGGAGCTTGTTTTTAAACCAGAAGTTAATGCATGACCAAAAAAGTTAAGCCATTGCAAATCTCTCCTTCAAGCCTTTATTTTGTTTCAAACATGGAATCTGGGGCTATGAAGTTAAGTGTTCCCTCTCAGTTTTGCACCCCCCTCTTGAAGCAAGTAAGTTTTTGGGATGCATGTATATTTTAGTCCAGTCCTGCTCAATTGCCCAGCAGCTCTGCAATCAGGCTTGGTAAAGGAGCACAGAGAAAGAAAACAGCAAAGAATAATGAAGCTTTTGGACAGCAGAACTTGTTCACGTACCACCTGCTCAGCCAGTCCCTCCTTACCTTGTCACGTAAGTCTGAAGTCTTTTAGAAATAACAAATCCAAACAGACACAAAACAGAGCACAAGAACATATCACTAGCACAGTGCAGCTACATATGGCACTAAATACACCAAGAACAGAGTCCAGTTGGAGAGTCAAACTACTACACAGTGCTGCAGATTCACTGCCAGAAGTCAAGAAAACCCAAGTACACCCCTGAGCCAGGGACTGGCAGCATACAAATCTACAGGCCACTCTCACTTCAGTAAAGCTTCAAACACACGGAATGACCATGTACAATCACATTTATGTCTAGGTACATCCCATCCCCAGTGGTAACCAGAAGATGGGTAAGGAAGAGTACAAGAAAAGCCCAAGGGTGACATGCTATTCCCCCCAGTTTCCCTCTCAGCTTCAGATCTGTGGATCAAGCCAAGACAGAGTTGGTCCACTCAGAGACATCTTTTACAGACTTCAGCTAATGGCTTACACATACCCATCTGTGGCACTCTCAGCATGGTGGGCAGCTATTGTCACAGCTTTTCTCTGTAAGCAGGTTCCTCCTTCGGGTCCCTCTGACCCTCCAGCTTGTGACAGCAGCGGTTTATCTAACTGACCAGAGACTCAGGGTAAGAGGCATGTCTTCAGCATTAAAGCATATGGATGATCTGGACTCTTAATTCCATTCCTTTAATAAGGTAATACTCTGCTTTTAACCAGAAACTTGTTAAGAGTTTTCATACCTTGGACTAGACTGCACCTCATTGCATGTAATACGTCTAGGACAGAATGACTCCTCCCATCCAGAGAATATAAAGAAACAGGGACTACTACATCCATCAATAATGACACTTAGAATTCTTCATATGGACTTTAAGAGCCACATTGAATGGCTGTGTACAGGTAGTTAATATATTACCATATTAACATTCAATTTAGCCTTCAGTATTTCCTTTTTGAGCAGTTCCAGTTTTAGTTTTAAAACCCAAGCTACCCAAAAGCAAGCAGGGAGCTGCACGCTCCTCTAGGACAAGAGCCAGTGATCAAAGTCAGCTCCACACTGAGCTCATAAGCAAGAACAGACCTGAACGCAGTGAGAACTTGAGGGTCTAAACTTCACACCTAGCTGAACCCACAGAGAGTGTCCAACAGCACACAGAATACGGAAGAGACTCACACCTACTTAGTAAGAATTTGATGTGGGTGGCAAATAAGCCACAGGGAAGTTATGAGAACTGGAAGGGTAGACTGAGATCTACTAGGACATACAATTGGGTGTGGTGTTTCTAAAAAAGCAGAAAACCTGCCCCAGAATCCTGTTATCAAACACATTCCCACTTCAAAAGGTAACCACAAGTCCCACGCCAAGTCAGACAGAGCCTGGTTTGCTTTGTGATGCTCTCCCTCAGTACACTGTTTTGTGTTACAAAACAGTTTTGATTTAGTTTACTTTTGTTTTGCTGCTCTGGGATACACAGCTGAAAAGCTGACATTTTTAGATCCCTCTTTTCCTGTGTAGCTTGAGCCACAGCTTGAAATAAACACACAGTGGGAATGCAAGCTGAACAAGGATAAAACATCTCGCCTTGTCTGCCCATGCACAGATTTCCGGTCTCCACAGGTTTCTAAAACGAAGCCACTGAGTCTGGAAGAGAAGTCTGAGTTTGGCAAAGCTCCACATGGGCTTTCCCGACACTTCAGGCTCCAAGTAGAAAAATGCTTTGAAAACAAAGAGGTGTGAATTTTTTCAAACCTTGGCAGAATCCAAGAGGGTGTTGCCTTGAGATTTACTCCAATCCTGGCACTCTGCATCAGGACTGTTCTGGTGCAGGGCACTACATGAGCAAGCAGCTTCCTGAGAGGAAATTCAGAGCAGCCACCACACAGCCTGTGGGCTCTGTTCTTAATAAGTTTTATACAGTCTCTCTTGGTCTGTTCTGTATTCGTCATCTAACTTGCTTTTTAAATGAGTGATGGTATTGTTTCCAGCTGGAGGCTATCAAAGCAAGCACATTTCATAGAATCACAGAATCGACTGGGTTGGAAAAGACCTCAGAGATCATGGAGTCCAACCCTTGGTCCAACTCTAGTCCATTTACTAGATCATGGCACTAAGTGCCATGTCCAATCTCAGTTTAAAAACCTCCAGGGACGGTGAGTCCAGCACCTCCCTGGGCAGCCATTCCAATGCCTGACCACTCTCTCTGCACAGAATTGCTTTCTAATCTCCAGCCTCAATTTCCCCTGGCAGAGTTGAAGCCCATGCCCCCTTGTCCTGTTGCTGACTGCCTGGGAGAAGAGACCAATCCCCACCTGGCTAGAACTGCCCTTCAGGTAGTTCTAGAGAGTGCTGAGCTCAGCTCTAAGCCTCCTCTTCTCCAGACTAAACAAGCCCAGCTCCCTCAGCCTCTCCTCATAGGTCTTATGTTCAAGTCCCTTCACCAGTCTTGTTGCTCTTCTCTGGACCCGCTCCAGCACTTCAATCTCTTTCCTGAGCTGAGGGGCCCAGAACTGAACACAATACTCCAGGTGTGGCCTCACCAATGCAGAGCACAGGGGGAGGATCACTGCCCTTGTCCTGCTGACCACGCTGTTTTTGATACAGGACAGGATACCGTTTGCCTTCTTGGCCACCTGGGCACACTGTTGGCTCATGTTGAGCTTCCTGTCCATTAGTCCCCCCAGGTCCCTTTCTGCCTGACTGCTCTCCAGCCACTCTGTGCCCAGCCCGGAGCGCTGCTGGGGGTTGTTGTGACCAAAGTGCAGCACCCGGCATTTGGCCTTGTTGAACTTCATCCCATTGGAATCAGCCCATTTTTCCAGTCTATCCAGATCCCTCTGCGGAGCCCTCCTGCCTTCCAGCAGGTCGACACTCCCTCCCAACTTGGTGTCATCAGCAAATTCGCTGATGATGGTCTCAATCTCCTCATCTAAATCGTCAATAAAGATGTTAAACAGGACCGGACCCAACCCTGACCCCTGGGGACACCACTAGTGACTGGCCGCCAGCTGGATGCAGCCCCATTCACCAGCACTCTCTGGGCCCGGCCCTCCAGCCAGTTCTTAACCCAGCGTAGAGTACACTTGTCCAAGCCATGGGCTACCAGCTTTTGCAGGAGTATATTATGGGAGACAGTGTCAAAGGCCTTGCTGAAGTCCAGATAGACCACATCCACAGCTTTCCCCTCATCCACCAGGTGAGTCACCTGATCATAAAAGGAGATCAGGTTGGTCAGACAGGACCTGCCCCTCCTAAACCCATGCTGGCTGGGTCTGATCCCTTGTCCATCCTGAAGGTGCTGTGTGATTCCATTCAGGATGATCTGCTCCATAACCCTGCCAGGCACCGAGGTCAGGCTGACAGGCCTGTAGTTGCCAGGGTCAGCTCTGCAGCCCTTTTTGTGGACTGGGGTAACACTGGCCAGTTTCCAATCATATGGGACCTCCCCAGTGAGCCAGGACTGTTGGAAGATGATGGAGAGCGGCTTGGCAAGTTCTTCTGCTAGCTCCCTCATCACCCTAGGATGGATCTCATCTGGTCCCATAGACTTGTGAGGATCCAGATGGCTCAGTAAATCACCAACTATTTCCTCCTGGAATAGAAGGGGCCTATTTGGCTTCCTACCTCTGTCAACCATCTCCAGAGATGAGTTGTCCTGAGGGCCACCTGTCTCACTGGTAAAAACTGAGGCAAAGTAGGTATTAAGTACCTCAGCTTTCTCCTCATCTTTGTTAACTATATTTCCTTCAGAGTCCAACAGAGAGTGGAGGTTTTCCTTGCCCCTCCTTTTGTTATTAACATATTTGAAGAATGACTTTTTATTATCCCTGACAGAATTGGCCAAGTTAACTTCAAATTGCACTTTTGTTTCCCTGATCTTTTTTCTGCATGATCTAGCTATTTCCATAAATTCTTCATAAGTAGCCAGCCCTTTTTTCCACAGTCGGTAAAGTCTCTTTTTATTTCTGATTTCATTCAAAATCTCCCTGTTTAGCCAAGCCGGTTGTCTTCCCTGCCGGCTAGCCTTTCGGCACACTGGTATAGCCTGTTCCTGTGCACTCAAAACCACCTGCTTGAAGCATGTCCAACCCTCCTGGGCCCCCTTGTTTTTAAGCATTGTTTCCCAGGGTATGCTCTGAACTAGACTTCTGAATAGGCAAAAATCTGCCCTCCGGAAGTCCAGCGTAGAGGTTTTGTTAATGGTTCTCCCTGCATCTCTGAGTATTGAAAATTCTATTATTTCATGGTCGCTATGCCCCAGGCGGCCTCCAACCACTACATCTCCCACCAGCCCTTCTCTGTTTGTAAACAGTAGGTCTAGCGGGGTCTTGCTGCTGGTGGGCTCATTTACCAGCTGATGAAGGAAATTGTCCTCTATACACTCTAGGAACTTCCTAGACTGCCTCTTCTGTGCAGTATTGAGCTCCCAGCAGATATCCGGCAGGTTAAAGTCACCCACAAGAACAAGGGCCGTCGATTTTGAGACATCTGCCAGCTGCTTGTAGAATAATTCATCTCCTTCATCGTCCTGGTTGGGTGGTCTATAACAGACACCCACGAGGATGTCAGCCTTGTTGGACTTCCCCCTGATTCTGGTCCACAGGCACTCAACCTTGTCACTGCTGACCTCAAGTTTAACAGAGTCGAGTGACTCTCTAACATATAAAGCCACCCCTCCACCTCTCCTCCCCTGCCTATCTTTTCTGAAGAGCTTGTAGCCACACATAGCAGCACTCCAGTCATATGAGTCATCCCACCATGTTTCTGTGATGGCAACTATGTCATAGCTTTCCTGCTGCACGATGGCTTCCAGCTCCTCTTGTTTGTTGCCCATACTGCGTGCATTAGTATACATGCACTTCAAGTGGGCTGCTGATTTCCCTCTTAATTTGGGCTTTCCATCCGTAGGCTGATCTTTGGAGAGCCCAGTTTCAATCCCTTCCCCCTTCAAACCTAGTTTAAAGCCCTCCTGATCAGCCCTGCCAACTTATGGGCTATAGTCCTCTTGCTCTCCCTAGAAGGATGAAGCCCATCTGATTTGAGGAGACTGGGTACCACGGAGCTTGGCCCATGGTCAAAAAACCCAAAATTTTGATGGTGACACCAATCCTTAAGCCACCTGTTGATGAGATGGGCTTTTCTGCCCCTCTCTTTATTTAGTTCCTCATCCATCCCAGCTAGCACAGGAACTGAGGCAAATATCACTTGTGCTCCCGTCCCATGAACTGACTGACCCAGTGCTTTAAAGTCCTTTTTAACTATCTTGATACTTCTGTTGATGTCCTCGCTGCCAGCTTGGACTACTAACAGGGGATAGTAGTCTGAGGGCTGAATCAGCTCGGGAAGTCTTCTATTAATGTCCCTCACCCTGGCCCCAGGAAGGCAGCAGACCTCCCTGTGGGATGGGTCTGGGCGACATATACGGCCCTCTGTTCCCCTCAGAAGAGGGTCGTCTATACCTCCTCACTATACCCCAAACATCAAAGCTAACTTGAATTTGATGCCATTGTCTACACCACCACCGCTAAGGGGTAAGACTCCTGTTTGTCAAAGTAGGAACACACATAGAAAGATGCATCCAAACCAGGCACCTCTTGCCAGAGACCACGCTGTACAGTTGGGCACCGGCTGGAACCAATTGCTTTAATGCCAACACAAGAATACAATGTGCAGCTTGTTCCAGGTTAATTGGGGATGAGCAGAATCTCCATCCTGCCCAGCACAGAGCAACAGCAGCTTCCAAGAAAGCCAGAAACACAAAGTACCTGGAAATAAACATCCTCCTTTCTGGAAATAGACACTGAGTAGCTAGTGCTGCTTTCTAGCAGGAGAGTTTGTGCCAAGGCCGTCTTACCTGAGGTTTAACATTCACCGCCTCTACTGCATTTTCATTCAGCCACTTTGCATCCACTTCCACATCAAAATGGCCAATATTGCACACTATGGCATCATCCTTCATCTGCTCAAAGTGCCTGCAAAAAAGTTATATCAAAAGTTAATGCACAAAAATTTCTTCAGCACTTCAGCTCTGGTCCATAGTTCTGCTTAAGGAGAAATTAAGGTCCTTTCCTGGCTCACTGGCTGCATTTGACTCTCACAAGATGTGAGAGTCTCATAATCTTCCAGATACGGAAAGTCTACTGGCAAAAACCCTCAAGCTTCTAGGGAAGGACACTTCCCAAGGATGCAAGAGGTTATTGAAGAGAAAACAGTTTCCCAGTATGAAAAGTAAAACTGTTTTCTTTAATTGCTCAAAACTAAAATGCCCGCAGTTATTTCTTTCTTACACAGAAGAAATGGTTTTCTTCATGACTTTAAAGTTTCCAGCAGTTTTACATCTCTAGAGACTAACGGACTTATCTCCTCCCACTTAATCCGACCTTCCATTAAAACATGTATAATAAATAACAGGAAAGACAGGAATGAGTTTGTGCAGAGTAGAGGGGCTACAAACTGAGATCCAGGAAGCAATAACAAAAACCTGCAGGGTAGTTTACTGAGAACAGGCTAGTTTCAAGTCTATGCATACTCACAGATGGAATCACTTTCAACCTTTTCTTTTCAATTTCATCTACCTCCTCTTTCATTCACATTTATCTGTCCTGACACAGAATTTAGCCCTGATGTTTTTGTTCCCCAAAAGTCCATCTATCCCTCTACACTTTTTGTTTCACTATCATTACATCTGTAAGACAAAACCAATTGCAACATGGCAACATCCAGCAGAACTGAAATATCAAAGTCCCCATTTCTCACTAAACTCATGTCCAGAAATGAGACTGTCTGCTAACTCTCACCATACTGCTGACAATTTATGACTGCCTTAAAAAAATCTAAATGTACATGTATGCTTTCACTAAAGCAAGTGGTTACACCATACCCGCCCTGAATAATGTCAGTGCAGCCGGTGGTGGTAACAAAGATATTGCCTTCTTTGCAGGCTTCCTCCATGGTTGTAACTTCATAACCTGAAAAGAGAGAAAAAGTTACTCCTCTACTCAACCACCAGCACTTATTAAACAAATGGGTTACAATATTACGAGTAGAAAAGTACAAATGGAAGTCTGTGCCAACACCTGACCTATGTATGGATGGTGCAAGGTAGAAGGTATACTCATATTAATACCAACACAGCACAAAGACACCTACCCCTCACCTGCTTCCAATCTGCAGATCTATACATTAGTGTCTTGTGTCCACAGGTATAGTATCTGGCACAGCACTCAGGATTCAGAGGGTGAAGTTTGCACAGGGAAGTGCACCCACAACACCTGCAGGTTCTAGTGGGGTGTGAATAGAAATGGGATAAACTGGTACTGAGAAGCACAGTTCCATGAGGCACCCACAGAAGAGAAGGAGTGCAGGGGCCAGAGCACACCATGAGCACAGCTGGGAAGGCACAGAGCATGGCATTGCTCTCCAAAAACATCTCCTGCAGGCCCAGTGTTTTGCTGTGGAGATACTCTAGTGAAGTATTAACCCACTCTGGAGGTTAGAGTTGCACAACTTGAAGATAATGAGCCCATTCAAAACCAGGCTTCCAAGGTTACGAAATAGGGGCCTTACTCCACTGTGGTCTCTACATCCTTGACCTCAAACACATCTTCAAGGCCAATATTCATAAACTCCTTCCCCAGCTGTAAGGAAAGCATTCCTACAGTTAAACTGGAGTCACCTCTACTTGAACAGGGAGAGAGGGTTGAAAAATCACTGAAACTTTCTTGGCCAACTCTCATTTATTGCCCTGCGCTGACATGACCTTCGTCAGCTGCATCAATTTCACATCTCCTTCAGCTCTCACCTTCCATGGCTGCCTGCAGCGCGTTGATGGGGTCGATCTCGGTGATGATGACTCTGGCTCCGAAGCTGCGCAGGGCCTGAGCGCAGCCCTTGCCCACATCTCCGTAACCTGCCACCACAGCCACTTTTCCAGCAATCATGACATCTGTGGCACGTTTGATGCCGTCGATGAGAGACTCTCTGCAGCCATACAGGTTATCAAACTTGCTCTGTGGAAGAAAAAGGAGCAGTTTCAGAACCAATGAAAGTCACTCAAAAATTCCTTAGAGAAGCAAAAAGGACTCATATGCAAGTACTAAAAACCAGGAGACTGACAGTCAGCTAAGTACTTTAACCTCAGTGAGGGATGGGAAGAAGATTACCTGTTTTGATGTTTTTATTTATCCCATTTCAATATATGTGGTTATACCAGATACAGGTTTCAGCACAGCCCTTGTGAGACACGTTTCATAAATAAGTTGTGTCTACTGACTAGGGCTTGGACTTGTTAAAAGTTTACTATGGGTAATCTGAATTTACCAAGTAAAAGCACAAACAATTCCTGCGTACAGAGGTAGGTCTGAGTTCCTTAACCAGATGTTCATCAGTTCTCTGTTGCTGTTTGTCAGACAATTAACTTAACCAAGAGCCACGGGCAGGCAAAAAACGCCAGCAGAATATTGGCCAATTGGTTAGCACATATTCTTAGCTTTGCAAGACACAGGCGCCCTGCAGAAGCAGCAAGTTGCCCATGCTAACCACAAGAAATTGGTTCCTGCAGCCCAGGAAGATCAAAATTACATCTTCCCCCCACAACAGTTACGCTAACACTGCCAGATCTAGAAAAATCCAGCAGGTATCCACTCACAATACTGGTCACTGCAAACAAGAACCCCTGATTTTCACCTCCTAATGTCCAATTGAGGAACATCCTCCTGCTGTCACTTAACACGAACTTAACGACCTGACCTCCAAATCAAAATTCCTCTGCTAAGTCAGACATCAAAGGGTACTCCACTTGAACATCTCCCTGAGCTCAGACACATTGTCGTGCTGATTTTTGTAATGCTCTTCCATTTTCTCCTTGGGACCTTTGTTTTGACAAGGAGGGTGGGCTGTGTAAACAGGTGTGATGACCTAAAGAGTTACAGATGGCAGGAATTCTAAAAAATCTGGCTATCAAAATTGTGCTATGCTTCCCAAGGCAAGGGCATGAAGAACTCAACATTCACAGCCAAATTCTGGTCCCAAAGCCTGCCCCATTTTTTCTACAATCATTCTTGCCATTACTTAGCACAGGCAGCACTCTCGCCTGCTATAAGCAATCAAGATTGGACACCTATACGTAAGTATGGGCACTGATCTTTCAAACAGGACCTATCCTACAGCTATGGCTGTTGCCAACTAACAGGTAAGATGTTACAGTTCATTTTTCAGTCTATAACTTGCAACTGTAAAATTTTTTATAATTAAAAAAAGCCAAGTCCACATATAAAAATGTTGCAGCTGTGGCTCCAGTGCATTATCTGAGCAAGTTCTGAGGTATCCTGGCATATCGCTCCTGGCATCACAAGCTGGCCCAGGACTAAAGTGTAAGAAATTACACATCAGATCCACAAGTTCCTGACTCAGTGCCTGTAAGTCTCATTACAGCCACATTTGCCATTAGTCTTTCAGAAAATGTGTTAGCAATCCTTCAATTCCAAAGCTAGTGCCAGCTGATAATTCTCCAAATACTAGTATAGGAGGCTGGCACCAAGTCAAAATATCAAACTGGGAGAGCAGAATTTGTCAGCTCAGTCGCATGTCTTCCTGGAGATCTAACTGTGCTTAGTACAAGTATTTTACTGCATAAATACCAAACAGCACTTGAAAATAAACACTTGCTTGGCACTAAAGGTAGCTCAAGCCAAATCCACTCAAGAGACTTCTTAAGAAACATTTGAATTACCAAATATGCTAAACAGTATTAATCATAATGATGCAGGCAGCACAAATCTGGGTGAATAGGAAGCAGACAAACTAACTTCTAAGATCAGCTGGATTCCAGCCCACTAGCCACAAAATGAAGTTACCAGACGCAGCTTTGTGAGCAGAACAGAGAAACTTCCGACAGCAAACGGCAGAGAAAACAGGCCAAACATTGAGAACTGCCATGCATAATAGGAGAATTTTAGTATAGTAACTTGAAATCGATCTAGCAACTAGATTTAAAAATCATCTAGATGCATAAACCTTAAGCACGCCTGAAATTCCCACTATCATTCATCTGCATCTGAAAAGCATCAGCACCCTTAAACATTCTCCCTCATCCCTCAGTTCACCAGGATTGGTCTCAGGTAGCAGTAATACAGCTAAGCAAGGAATAAAATACCTCCTGCCATGTCCTTCGCAACTGCTGTTCACCTTGGCAGGTGGGCCGACCCTCACCAGTCACAAGCTCATGTAGGACCACGCTGCCTTTTCCAGCCGGTATCTGCCACCTACCTGCTGGCTTCAGGCTACTCAGAGTGAGGACATGCCCCTTGCCACAGGAACTGACTGCACCCCGAGAGCTGTGACCTCCAACACTGTTTCCACATTACTAAAATGCAGAAGAATGCACATCCTTACCTGCAGAAAAAGCCCTTGACATTCTGAAAACAAGATATTCACAATGGCATGTCCCATTAGAGACATCATGGGCTTGCCTCAAAGATATGGTGAAAATCTGTTCAGTACCAGGTCAAGAATAGCTCAGCAAGAGAAGGGACACTTGCATGGGAGTGACAACATCCCAGCACAGAACTGGTCAGACAGCAGAACACGGCAGAAGGGGTTCGGCTGCACTACCTTGGTGACAGAGTCATTAACATTGATGGCCGGCACTTCCAGGGTCCCGTTGGCCTTCATCTTGTACAGGTTGTGAACCCCGGTGGTTGTCTCTTCTGAAATACCTCTAATTCCTGCAGGGAGAGGAAGAGGATTCACCTTAGCTGGAGTTAACATTGCTGCAAACCAACATATCCAGGTGCTTGGAGCACCCTTGAGAGGACCAAGTTAAATAAACCCTCAGCAGAAAGCAAGGAAGAGATGAGAACTCTCATGCGGATCCTCAAACAGTTGCTTGAAACTTCAAACCAGTTTCTTCCCCCACAAGGTAATAAAAAGAGCAGGACAAAAATATTATTTGCAAAAATGGAAGGGACCAGTTCTAGACCAAGGAATCTGGAAAGACCACACTCTGTTTTCCCACAAAATGGTCAAAAAAACCTGTTCTACAAAAAGGGCAAGGTGTTCACCTCAGTGTTGCTTCCACAGACCAGTCCATTCTTGTGAGATAGCTGCAAAGGAGATGGTACCTAAAGAACAAAACTTAAATATAAAGAACCTGGATCAGCTGAAAACAAAGTAAAAATCAATAAATAACTAAAATCAAACAGTTCACCACTCCCAATCCTCCTGTTGTGATCAACTTCAGCTCTGATTCAACAGCCAACACTCCCCCTAAATCTGGATAACAGCTACAGGAAACTTCAGTTTCATGGGTATTACTAGCACAACCAAAAAACACTATTTCAAAGATATCCTTGTTTGAAAACAGTCCAGAAAGTAGAGACCAGAGACAAAGAACTGTCTAGAAACCCCACCATCATATCACAGACCAAGATCCTGATAGCACGGGAACTGTCACAGGATTACCTGGCTTCATGTTACACCGAAAAGCCAACACTGTAAAGACACCCCCACTCTAAGGGTCCTGAGCCTTCATGGGTGTTTTGACAGCAGTGGCATTAATGCACATGACTCCTGGATATCTCTGCTCTGTAACATCTCAATAACACCTCATTGTACACAAACTGTACAGTTGCTACACTGGGCAACCCCCGGATTACTGAGAAAGCCTATCTGCACAAAAAGGTACAGGATAAATTGGGAATTAAGCCATCCAGTCTGGCTGAATTTCCACTGTAGAGAACATGGTAATTATGTTTGCTCTTTAAGGACTGCAAGCACACTGCAAGCCAATTATTTTGTTGAAGTATGAACTACTGGGGGAAAACAGAAATTTGCTAAATCAGGCTGAAACCACCAACACGAGCAACATCTCTATAAAAAGAACCATGTGGCACTTGGACCTAATTCAGATTCACAAGAAAATATGAAAATTATTAATATGAAGTTCAACGCACACCAGAGATTTATGCAGAGAATATACCGCCCCCTCCAGGAAAGTGACCTTTCACATTGACCGCATAGAATAAAACGGAAAGGATGCTAACAAGCAAAATAATTTTACAGCCATTTTGACAGAAAAATCCTGAGAAATAAACATCAGTAAAATGTTCTGTTCAGGCCCTTTTACCGATGAAGCCCAGGTTATCCTATGAGAGCACGCACGGATAGACAGAAATATTGGTCCTTTCCACGTCATTTTTTTTAATTCATCTCTATCACTGTATAACATATAATCACTCCCAATTCCTAGATACTTTTTTTTATCCATGCTCTATCCACATCCCTCCTACTGTTTCAAAGAGGTGAGCACAAGCCTTCCTATTGCACAAATAGCAAAAGCAGAAGGGCCAGAGGACTCGCACAAGGTCACCCCCAGCAACAGTGGTGGCTCAGCCCCAACCCACAAATATCCCTCAGGGATGGGCAAGAGGGAACCAACAATAACCCCCAGCAAAATCCCCAGTCTGTTAATTCCAGGGATCAAAGTGTCCAAGTGACACTACCTGCTTGGCCACCACAACCTATGAGAAGTTCACAGGACAGGGTAAGTGGAGAATCACCCCTTTGAACAGCATGCAGAACATCATCACTGCTGGGAGAAACAGCATCAGCACAGCCCAGGGTGGGAACGGGGACAAAGCTGATGAGAACAGCATCTCTGGCTAAGCAAGGGGCTTTGAACACAGGGGACAAAGGAAAGGTCAGGCAGACAAGGGGCCTGCAGGCTCCGGGAGGGCTCCCTGTGGCCAGGCCAGGACTCTGCAAAGCCATATGGACCTTCACCCTCCAGGCACCCAGGGAGCAGGTTCTCTTGTATCTCTATCAATTATCTGGATGACAGGATCAAGTGCACCCTCACTAAGTTTGCAGTGACACCATGCTGGGTGGGAGTGTTAATCTGTTGGAGGGTGGGAAGGCCATACAGAGGAATCTGGACTGGTTCGATCAATGGGCTGAGGCCAATTGTCTGAGGTTCAACAAGGGCAAGTGCCGGGTCCTGCACCTTTCACAACAACCCCATGAACACTGCAGACTGGGGAAGAGCAGCTGGAAAAGGACCTGGGGGTGTTGGTGACAGCGGCTGAACATGAGCCAGCGTGTGCCCAGGTGGCCAAAAAGGCCACCAGCATACTGGCTTGTATCAGGAATAGTGTGGCCAGCAGGACTAAAGACATGAATGTGCCACTGTACTCAGTACTGGAGAGGTCAAATGTTGAATCCTGGAGTCAGTTTTGGGCCCCTCATTTTAAGAAGGACATTGAAATACTAGAGAGAGTGCAGAGGAAGGAACGGAGCTGGTGAGGGGCTGGAGCACAAGTGTGATGGAGCGGCTGAGGGACCTGGGGGGTTCAGCTGGAGAACAGGAGCTGAGGGGAGACCTTCTGATCTCTGAACTGCCTGAAAGGAGCTTGGAGCCAGGGAGGTTGGGCTCTGCTCCCCAGGAACAAGCACCAGGAGCAGAGGAAACGGCCTCAAGTTGTGCCAGGGGAGGTTGAGGTTGGATATTAGGAACAATTTCTTCCCCAAAGGGCTGTGGGGCATTGGAACAGGCTGCCCAGGGCAGTGCTGGAGTCACCATCTCCGGAAGGGTTTAAAAGGCATTTAAACGAAGTTCTCAGGGACATGGTTTAGTATTAGAGTTAAGTTATGGTTGGACTCAATGATCCTGAGGCTCTCCTCCAACCAAAATGATTCTGTGACATGGGTCCCCAGGAGGCACCCACACCTTCCAGGCACCCGGGGTGTTGTCCCTCCCCAGCAGACTACAAGAGCACAGCTCCTGGGAGAAAGCAGGTGGGTGCTTTGCCTCAACCCTTTGGATTTCACCTGCCCAGCTGGAACAGGAGCCACAGCAACAGCCGCTGGGAATCCAGGGGCTCGGGTCACCCTCCCAACAAGGGCCAGGGGGAAGAAAGGAGGAAAACAATCCCAAATTTGTACCTGAGCTCAATTAAGTGAGAAAGAATACAGCTTGTTAAAGTGATCTTCAAAGTGCAGTGCTCCAGCCCCTGGGAAGCGCAGCGAGCTGTTGTTTCCTCCCCCCATCCACACGGGGGCGCCCGCCCCAGCCCTCCCGCCCGCGCTCCTCAGGGCAACAGCGCCCCCTAGCGGTCCAACAGCGCCCTCTAGCACCGCCGGGCCCGCTCCCCACGCAGGACCCCTGGTCACAACCCACGCACAGCGGTGCCACCACAGCGCCTCACTCGAACCCCTTGGCCGGGCAGCACACAGGGCTGGCTCTAGCGCAAACCCATCCCCACTTACCAGATGTCAGCGGGAAATACAGCACAGCAGGGAGGAAACAGCCCAGGAGGCTCGAGGGGTCTGTGGGAGACCCACCTGGCACAGGCCAGCCAGGGAAGGGACCCACTGAACACGCTGTTTGCAAACAGATGGGGACTTGGGGGTGATATGACAGTTGGATGCCATCTTGGGCACAGCAATGATAAGACAAGGGGCAATGGATATAAACTGGAACACAGGAGGTTCCACTGAAAGATGAGAAGAAACTTGTTCCTGGTGAGGGTGGCAGAGCCTGGCCCAGGCTGCCCAGGGAGGCTGTGGAGTCTCCTTCTCTGCAGACATTCCAACCCGCCTGGACACCTTCCTGTGTAACCTCATCTGGGTGTTCCTGCTCCATGGGGGGATTGCACTGCATGAGCTTTCCAGGGCCCTCCAACCCCTGACATTCTGGGATTCTGTGATGACAAAAGGAGAGTTTTCCATTCCTGGAGAAGCCGAAGGGAGGTCAGTAGACCTGTGACCTTGGATTTCCCACAGGCGGACTCTGACGTGGCCAGTGCTGGTCAGCTCAGCCCCTTGGGAGGCAGCTTTGAAGGACAAAGGGGTCCAGGAGGGCTGGTCACTCTGCAAGAAGGAAATATGAGGCACAGGAGCAGCTGTCCCTGTGTGTTGGAAAGTGAGACGAGGGGGAAGAAGAGCAGCCTGGATGAACAGAGAGCTGCAGATGGAACTTGGGAATAAAAGGAGAATTTATGACCTTTGGAAGGAAGAACAGGCTACTCAGGAGGACTACAAGGATGTCATGAAGTTATGCAGGGAAAAAATTAGAAGGGCCAAAGCCCAACTAGAGCGGATCTGGCTACTGCATAAAAGACAATTTAAAAAAAAAAAACAAAACCAAAACACTAAAGTTTCTATAAATACATTAGAAACAAAAACAACAGCAAAGGAGAATCTCCACCTTCTGGTGGATGTAAGGGGAAACACAGTGACAGAGGACAAGGGAAAGGCGGAGATAGTAAACGCCTCTGTGCCTCAGTCTTTAATAGTCAGACTAGTTGTGCTGCAGGTACACAGCCCCATGAGCTGTAAGACAGGGATGGGGAGCAAAATGAAGCCCCAATAATCCAAACTGGTGAGGGGCTGGAGCACAAGTGTGATGGGAGCGGCTGAGGGACCTGGGGGTTCAGCTGGAGAACAGGAGCTGAGGGGAGACCTTCTGATCTCTGAACTGCCTGAAAGGAGCTTGGAGCCAGGGGGGGTCGGGCTCTGCTCCCCAGGAACAAGCGCCAGGAGCAGAGGAAACGGCCTCAAGTTGCGCCAGGGGAGGTTGAGGTTGGATCTGGGGAACAATTTCTTCCCCAAAGGGCTGTGGGGCATTGGAACAGGCTGCACCACACTGTACCAGTCCCTCCCACACCAGGGACAAGAGGGGAGAAAGAAGCAGAGAGCAGGAGGGCTGGAAAAGTGAAAGGAGCTCAGCACAAGGACCCCCAGGAACAGGGACACCAACTAAGGTGTTAGACCTGCATGGCAGCAAAACAACCCTGCAAAACAAACAGTATGAACATGGAAAAACACATTTTTTGACTTCTGACAATGCCAGGAAGACAGGGAGGCATGATCAGTTGTGGTAGTCCTTGGCATCAAGTGGCAGGAAAGCAAGAGGTCATGAACATCAGACAGGCAACCTATGAAGCAAGAGACCTGACAGCAGAGAAGGAATCCCTGCATGGCTGAGCAGACACCACTGAAAACCTCTCATTACAGTTTAAATAACACGAAGGTGTTGACTGTTCAATTACAAATAGATACCAAATATCAACAAATTGATACCAAACTGGGAGGAAGGGCTGACACATCAGAAGGCTGTGCTGCCATTCGAAAAGACATGGACAGACTGGACTGGGCAGAGAAGAACCTAATGGAAAGCAAAGGGGCAAGTGTAGGGTCCTGCACCTGGGGAGGAACAACCCCAGGCACCAGTACAGGTTGGGGTGGACCTGCTGGAAAGCAGCTCTGCAGAGAAGGACCTGGGAGTTCTGGTTGACAACAAGGTGACCATGAGTCACCAATGTGCCCTTGTGGCCAAGAGGACAATGGTACCTGGGGTGCATCAAGAAAAGTGTGACCAGCAGGTCAAGGGAGCTGAATCCTCTGCTCTGCCCTGGGGAGGCCACATCTGGAGTTACTGTGTCCAGTTCTGGGCTCCCCAGTTTAAGAAGGACAAGGAATTATTGGAGGGAGTCCAGCGAAGGGCTATGAAGATGCTGAGGGGTCTGGAGCATCTTTCTGATGAGGAGAGACAGAGAGCTGGGGCTGTTCAGCTGGAGAAGAGAAGCTGAGAGGGGATCTCATCAGTGTTTATAAATATCTCCAGGGTGGGTGTCAGAGGATGGACCAGACTCTGTTCAGTGGTGCCCAATGCCAGGGTGAGGGGCAACGGGCACAGACTGAAACACAGGAGGTTCCATCTGAACATGAGGAGAAACTCCTTTGCTGGGAGGTGCCAGAGCCTGGCCCAGGCTGCCCAGAGCGGGTGTGGAGTCTCCTGCTCTGAGACATTCAAACCCGCCTGGACCCACCTGTGTGATCTGCTCTGGTGACCCCGCGTTAGCAGGGGTTGGACTGGATGATATCCAGAAGTCACTTCCAACCACTCTGTGATTCTGTGACAGCAGCTTGAGGATGAAGGAGAAAGCAAAGCCTGTCACATAGAAGTTCTTTCCTCTCTTCATTGTGCTCCTGCCCACAGGCACACACAGATGGAGAGCAGCCCCAGCCTCCTCCCTTCACACAGCTCTATCCATCGTCTGCCACCTTGGGATTTTTTCCCCACAGGTTCCCCCAAAAGCAGTGCAAGAGCCACAGGAGCACTGACCCAGTGGGCTCCTACAGCAACCTCACCTCTACAGACCGAGAATGAGCATCAGCACACCCTGCTGCATCAGTTTAGTTTCCACCCTGTATCACCATCCAATTTGCTTCATATCCCAGGTCAAAAGCACCTTTTAGCAACACTGGGCATCTGTGGCTTGCAATGGCACAGATGACAGACGTGACAGAGCTAAAGAGAATCTGTCATACTTGCCAGGCACAGATCAGCCCACTGCTGCAGGCCACACCAAATTCCCTCCAGATAAATCTTTTTACATGAACATGTGCTAGCAACACCACACTGCTCTGTCCTCATTTCTGCTACCTTAGACTGAAGGTAATAAGGCAACAAAGCAAGACTCCCAGCCCTGACTCCACCAGCATCTTTGCTGACATAAACTGGATGAATTAATGCCTTGTAGTTAGGCAGAAAACTGTTCCCTTTCCAAGAAAGGCTACAGGTTGCCATGATTTCATCCACAGGCACACTAAGAGGACGGGGGGGGAAAAAAGCATTAATGTTAGAAATGTTAATTGAAAGCGGATATTAAGCAACTCTAAACACAGCTGATTTCCAGGAAGCTTTTTGCAGGTCAGCAGTACCACTGGTCACTCTCAGGTAATGGGCACTGAGAAAGATGACCAGGACGGGACACTGTAGCTTATATCATGCAGACCAGAGATGGAAACAGCTCCTGCGGGTGAGAGATTTTGGTCTTGGACTGTGAGCTATTTTCATAAACTCATTCATAGCCTGTTTGAACATGCCTGTCCCTCTTCCCCACCCCTTCTTACACATGCAGGGAATTCCCACAGAAACAGACCGCCTAAACAGCCTCCCAAGCAGAACTGGGCCCAACAAAACAAATACAAGTCACCTTTCAAGAGCTCTGGGTATTTGGTATGAACTAGGTTGGTAAGATCTCCACCATCATCCAAAATCATGTTGAGGGGCTGCCCATCCTTGAAGTACAGGGTCTGCTCAATGCACCACAAATATTCCTCGTCAGTCTCCCCTTTCCAGGCAAACACTGCATGGGAACAAACACACACAGTTAGCCAGTTTCTTACTCAGCATGTAGTACAGCAGTCAAAGGAAGATTTCATCAGCAGCTCTCAGTAGCAGAGCCAACAGACAGATGATTATCTGTGCCTGCAGGCCAGAAAAGACATTTGCATTGAAAAAAACATCTCAGAATGAGCAGAAGTGAAATCACTTTGCCTTCTGTTCCAGGCCACCAGCTTGGTCAAAATGTTGAGACTTCACTGCTCTCATTCTTCTTCCATGTTAAGAGGGAAAAGGCAAAGCAAACTAAAGCAGATTCCCATTCACAACACCCCATTTGCTCCCCTGATACACTCTGCGTTACCAGGAATTAGAAATAGCCACTGGTTATATTCATACAGACAAATGAAACCACAACTGCAGCATTTTCTAGCACAGCAGAAAAGAGGGACTAGACTTGAGCATAAACAAAGCACCAGACTACAAACTCTTCAGCAATTTTGAGTTTAAATTCTAGTCTCTAGCCCAGCACTAAAATCCAAGCTGCCATGCCTATTCTGTGCTATCTAGGGATATTTCTATATCAGTACATCTATCACCAGCATGTTGCATCTAGCAGTATTTTTGCCTTTCCAGGAATTTGTACTGGCTTCATGTGATACTTGAACTTCACTGGTACTCAGCCATTCAAAATATATTAGGCATATGATTTACATACCCCAACATTTGGCTATATTGTCATGTTTCCACAGAAAAAATAACTCTTGAGCCACAAATCATGCAATTGCCCCTTCTGAAGAAACATTAATCCGTATCTTATATTGTATCCAAAGGATCAGCACCCCTCCCAAGGTCTTGTAAATTCAGTATGCTGAGTGCAATATTAACACAACGAGCAAGTTCCACAAAACACAAGGGCAGAGGCCAAAAACTTAGACAAATGCTCCACCCATTGACTGCTCTTCAGCTGAGTTTTGGGTGCTAAAAGCAGTGAGGAAAGCACTATCCTAACATCAGATCTAAAGGGTCCTGCCTGTTCCTTTGAGCTCAGACACCAGGGACAGGAGGTGACACCTGCAGCCAGTAATGGCAAAGGGGCTCATGAAGGGACCACTCACCTCTGTTACCTTAGAATGGACCACAGCTGGGGAAATACTTGTGGAAACAGCTAATTATAACAGAAATGAAAGACACCTGCCAAAGGACAGAACCAGGCTGTCAGAAATCAGATTTAGCCTCTGCCAGCACCCGGGCTCAGGCCCATGCAGCTCCCAGCACAGAGCCACAGGATTGTGTGTACTTAAGCCGAGCAACACAGAGGAGAGCTTAATGCTTTTTATTGGAAGGCAACAGTAACAAACCAGCAGCATCCTGACAAACCACTTCAGGGATATTCAGCAGCAACACAGCTGGCCTAGCTCTAGCCTTAAAATACCTTGAGAATTGACCCTGTCACTGTAACAGCACACACTGCAGTTAACATCCCTTCCCTGACCCCTATTTAGCACCAAAAACCTCCATCTACACACACCTACACACTGATCCATTTAATTACCCAGCCCATTCAATCACCTTAACCACCAGGCTTAAAGCTGGTACATACAGGCAGGCTCCTTCACAGCCACTGTCAGGAAAGCCACAAGCACTGATGCATATAGCTCGAATCAAATGGCCTCGTTTGTAACAGCCACTGCTTCTGAAGGGCTGTTTCTATCCTGAAGCTTGTTCAGAAGAGCTCGATTTGTACACAGTTTGATTTAGCTAGAGCAAGCATTACACCCCAACTCAAGCAAATTAGAACATGGAAAACTTACCAGGGACACCAGCTTTTGCAATAGCAGCTGCAGCGTGGTCCTGAGTGGAGAAAATGTTGCAGCTTGACCATTGTACCTGGAAAACAACCCAAGTTTTGTTTGCTGAACAAAGTTCTGAGATATCAGGCATGCTCTTCCAGACACAGGAGTTAAAAAGTGAGCAAGAGCAGAAAGGCATATTAGTGCAGATTCCTGCCTTTCTCAGTCACACTACAAAGTTAAGGTGAAAACTAAGTATCTGAGACTAGGCCAAGGGAAAACAATGTCGCTTTGGGAGAGAATGTGATGGAGCTTTAGTTGTGACACATGTTCAGCCATCTCCTTACTCATGAGAGCTTCTGCCAGCCAGCCAGAGCGTACATTCAGCTATAGCTCTTCAAGAAGTGCACAGTAGGGTGGGTTTAGAAAGTTTGGGTCCATAAAGTTCAGATTTTCAGAACAGCCACATAGCAAGTGTCCACTGACGGACATGGACATGAAGCAACACACCTGCTGGCACTCAGAAGAGTCAGAAATGCAGCTGAAACAGTGCACTCCAACAGGCATTCTCCAAGTTTATGCTCACCCAACTCCCACTCTGTGCTCCAGCCATGGAAGTTTTTCACACAGATTTCAGAACTAAGTTCAGGCACCTAGAAAAGCAACAGTATGTTGCTGAGTTGTGTTGAAAAGTATCCGCGTACCTACTAGAGCTCCCCAGCAGGCACAGAAACCAGCACGTCCCAGAGCCACGCACAAGTTCTCACCCTGCTCCCTACAGAGCCCACTGGCAGGTGTTTGGGGGCTTATTTCTAACAGAGTTTGAGGAGCGAGGGCACCAAGGCATAATCCTTCAGCCTCTTTTCAGATACCCATCCCACTTTATCAAGAACTGACACTTCAAAGTCAGGGTTGCAGTACAAAGCACCTCATCAGAGCCTACACAACCAACGCTCATCAGTGAGCACACACCTGGAAGGAGTGCAGGGAAACCAAATTCATGACCTCAAGCCCTGCACCTCCTCACCCGGGTTTTTCTAAGCTCTTTCCATGTCAGAACAGATGACATGAGGAGGTGGCATGAAATTCAGTGTATACAGAACACCTATGTATTGTTTACACTTCAAGCACTTGATACAAGACATAGGCCACTGCAACTCTGCATCCTCAATTCTGTAACACTGGTTTGTGATAATAGCAAAGACCCTAGAATAATTGTCATACCTGATGGGCTTGGAACCTAATGCAACACTGGTTATGAAGGGAATGCATTTTTAGTACAATTTTAGAATTTACACTCCAAGTCAGAGTATTTATTCTATCTTTATTAATCCAGCCAAAAAAGGGATACCAAGATTACTACATTGCAGTGAGCTACATCCTCATTATGTAGGGTACGGTTTCACCAGAGTTTCAACTCTTCCTTCCCAGGTACCAAAGTTCTGACAAAACAGGTGAACCACGGCTGAACCCAAACTCAAGACAAAGTCTAAACCAACAGGGATGCATCAGGACAAGGAGCTAACACAACAGTACACGTCTTATAGGCACCACTATAACTTATGCTTAGAGGAACAAAATCTCTGCAGATACCTCCCTGAACGACTTGGATGAATCCGATGTAACATTAATTTGGGGTTGTGCTCAAATTAAAGCAGTTTGGCAATATTCCAGTAAGCACAAAGCTGCTGCCTAAGCCAGCCATACTGGGGTACAGCAGCCAACAGGAGAAGCAAGGAGCTTCACACACCTCAGTGGCTACTGCTTGCTTTGAAATCCTGGGGAGAGACAAGTGTTTCATGCACAGAGTGGAATAAAGCCAGAACTGTACCACCACGTCAAAGCTCTTTAGCACCATTTGCAACTGTGGAAGAGCTCTGAACAGGCTGAAGAACACCTGCCCAACAGCAATGCCTTGCCCACACTGACCTGGCATGTTGCTTACACCCACCTCCTCCACTTTTGCAGAAATGCCTCAGCTGCTACAGTGAGAGCACTTTCCCTTCTGCCAGTGCCTCTTGATGACCATGACACTGCTCAACTCTTTCAACCATTCCCAGGGAGGGATCCCATACAGGGCACCTCTGGCCAGCCTGAGTCCAGGCAGCTAAACTTCACAAAGAAGGAATTTCAGATCACATCCATGCTTAACACAACCAATCAGTAAGCTCCAGTCAGCTCAGCATATAAACTACATGGACTATGCTCAGACGACTGGCTCTCCTCCCGCTCTGCACAGCAAACACTTAGCTGTGATGTTTGGACTTCATTCAGGAAGTCAGGCAGGGGACACAATGCAGTAAGGACTTACAAGTATCTCAGTCTTTAATACGGACCAGGGTAACTGATCCATAGTTACACAACAAATTCAAAGTCAGTGGAATCCCCCACCCTCGATCACCAAACCATGCTGCCTCCCTGTTGTTTTCCTGCAGTGCTCAAGGGCCAGTGTGAGCTCTCAGAAAGCTTCATTAGTTTGTGCTGACTTTACTAGGGCATGCTGTGGTTCTTAATACAGGCTAATCTGAGCTGGAGGCGGCCACTTCAACACTACCAGCAACAGCACTGCATGCCCGAGCACAACACGATTGCATGGGAGCAGCTTTCAGCACCACTGCTCGGGGTGCTGTACAGATAGCTGCTGGAACCAGTGACCCAGCCCAAAACAGGCACTCGATTCAGTTTGTCTGGAAGGAAGACACATACCACATCCCAGAGCTGCACACAGTGCAGGTAACAAGCTTTTTGCTTACAGAGAAAAGAGATCACACATCCACCTGGAGACTGCCCCAGTCTTTTCCAAGTAGCAGAGACATTTGCCAGGATCCCTAAGGTACTTACATCAGCAGAAGCAGCGCCCCAGGCATAGCTCTTGCCTAAGAACACACTAAAGGAGAAACTCAGAGACACTTTACCTCAGCTCCCAGCGCTAAAAGGGTCTCTATGAGAACTGCCGTCTGCACGGTCATGTGAAGGCAACCGGCGATACGTGCGCCTTTCAGCGGCTTGGACGCAGAGTACATCTCTCGCATCTTCATCAGCCCCGGCATCTCATTCTCCGCTATCTCAATGGCCTTGCGACCCCAGTCTGCAAGGCGGATGTCAGCTGCAAGAGGAGGACAGATGTCAGAGTTTAAATAGCTGAGACCTTGGTATCTGTTCACATGCTTGTGGACAGGCACTGGTTGCAACAGCTGAACACCCAGCAACAGCTGGGAGACAGAGTTGGGGAACAACAGACCCTATTATATTTATTCTCTGCTTTTTTACCAGCGGTAAACAGGCTTTCAAACAAAAATAAGTGTGCTCCTGTAGGAGCATATTAATCAACTGCAATCTAACATACAGATATCCTGAGGCCATTAATTCATTATGTCCCAGCCTTAATAGACTCCTTACAAATTCCATCCAAGGGTCTGACAGTTCCTAGAGAGATTTACTTCCACAGCATTAAGACCTGCATGGGTGGGGGGAAGCTGCCCATATGGCAATAGCTTCCTCACATAACACCCACAGCACGTTCCCTGCTAAGTGCACCAGGAGCTGAGCCCAGCCCAGCTCCCCCTCTTAAGAGTAAAACTGTGGGGCTCCTACCCACCTGGATCCACAAAGATTATTTTCAAGGCACTAAAGCTACCTTAGTTACAAGTGTACTTCTGCCTTTGTAAAAAAGATCTATAGTAGAAAACTCCAACACAAACTGAACAAGATAGACCTCTGACAGGTTAGCTGAGGGTACTCAGCAGAGATGTCTGACTCCAGCCTTAAAAAGGCAAGGGTCCAACAGCTAATGCCTGTGTGCACCACCCACCAAGCATCCCTCTCACTCAGCTAGCTCCTTCAGAGATTTCAGAAGCTCCCATTTCGCTTTAGAACACTGTCAGATACTTTTTTCACCTACCTAGAGAACACAGGCCGTTTAAAGCACTCAGGAACAGCAGGACCTCTGAGTCAGATCACTGCCTTTAATACAGACAAGCTAACTGCATTTTGCTCCAGAACGAAGCCCGGGGCTGCTGCAGCTGCCGTCGCACCAGTGGGGCACTGAGAAACCTCGGGCAACGGAAGGGCCATGGAAACAACTGTATCAACAGGGGGATGGTTATTTATCTTGCTCCCCTTCAAGGCTTGGTAGTTTTACCAGGGCTGCTTAAAAATACAGCTTGTAGTATTTTATGTTCATAGCCTCCAAGGCAAATTATTTATGACTGAGCCTTACAGATTGATGTTCTTCTCTTTGAACTTAGCCTTCAAAGAACACACAACTCTCCATAAATTTAGAGGGTTTTTGTGGAGTTTCAAGTCTACAAAAATACGCGCCAAAATCTTTTAAGGAAACGTGTCACACGGCTCGCAGATTTAAAGATCGTTTCACATTCGGAGTGAAAGCCTGGCCCCAGCACAGGGCTTGTGGAGGCAGCCAGTGCCGGGGCTCCGGGCAGGGGGCGGCCGAGGAGCAGCAGAAGCACGGGTTTAACCGCGGGTTTAACCCCTGGAGGGGCGGCAGGTCCGGGAGGGCCCCGAGAGGCCCCTTCCTCCTTCCCCGCGGTATTTCAGCAGCACGGGTGCCAGCCCAGCCTTGCCCCACGGCGCGGGGGTGCTCAGGTCCGGACCCCTGCCCGCCCCGCGCTCCCGCCCCCGCGGTGAGCAGCCAGCTGCCATCTTCCCCCGCCGCCGCATCGGGGCCGCGGGGCTCCCCGGCCCGGCCCCGGCGCACCGCGCTCGGCCCAACCGCTGGGGAGCCGGCGGAGGCCCAGGGCTGGCACTCACCCACTTTGTACGGCAGGCGGTCGGACATGGTGGCGGTACTGCCGGCGGAGGAGGCGCGCACGGCCCCTAGCGCGGCTTAAGTAGCGGCGGCGGCGCTTGCGTGGGGCGGGGCCGCGGCGGCACGTGGGGACGGCGGCGGGCGGGTCGCGGCGGCTCCGGTTGGCCCTGGGGCCTCATGGTGCCTGTGGTGGCCTGGGGAGCTGCCCCCAGTACCACAGTGGGACCAGGGGCCTCCTGTGCCCCTGGGAACACAGCCGGACCCGCACCAGGGCAGGCTCTGCCACCCACCGGTGCCAGAACGGGCCATGGATCCCGGTACCGGATCTGTAGGAAACTATCATCTCGCCAATATAACAGGCTCAGGCAGGAAAGCAGATTTTATTAACGATTTTGCAAAAGCGGGTTTCCTACCTAATAGCAGGCACACGGAATAGGGCAAAAAGCCCCTGTTTATATCACCCTAATCCCAGCCGCAAATCCCCTCTCCGGTTCCCAGTGGTTGGTACTGCAGGGTTTACAGACCACCCAACGCTGCCTCAGTTTACCTGTCTCATTCATCTAATTCTAACAACCCCCTCCCCTTATTGATTTAAAGTATGCATTCTTGGCTCTTTGTCTACCTTTCACCCTAAATTAACTTTTTAAATACAATAATCAGTTCTCATTCCGGGATTAGTTCGAAGAGACTTTGTTTTACATTAAGGATTCATAGCCTGATGTCTCTCAGTCCTCTGCCCCACTGGTGACGGGTGCCAGATCAGTTGTAAAAACACTTCTCCTTCAATGGCTCCTTACGGATCTGGCCATGGAGCTGCTGTGGGCACTGACCAGGCAGCTCGCCCTGGCTCTCTCCCGGGGGGCTCCCTGAACAATCCCATGGGCTTGTTAGTGTCAGCGGTTACTGGTGTACGGACCGTGAGCACAAACAACTCAGCGTGGCCGGGCAGCGTGCGGGTGAGATGCCGGGCAGCCGCAGCCGAGGCGCAGCACATGAGTCCCTCTGGACCTTGGACTTGGCCGTGGCCCGTTCCCCTCTCCTGCGACAGCCGGTTTGGCAGGTGTGGGGCAGGACAGGTGCGGGCAGGGCTGCCGGGCCCTGACCCCGGGCACAGCTGACGCCTGCAGCACACACCGGAGGCACAGCCCGGCTTCAGCCTTGGCCTGTGGTCGCACGCACGTCCGGTCCTGTTCTAACGTCTGAAATACGTTTTTCATAAGCTTCAGTCATGATCTGCGGCAAATTTCGCAACCAGGCTGTAATATACCCCTTTTAGCTGTGAAATATTTTGAAGGAAAGACTTTCTCATACCCATAATTTCTCACTGAATTATTTTGCAAGGTTTGAAATAATTCTCAGTACAGAGTTCACCCCAACACCCCGACTCACCGTGCTCCCTGTAAATGAGGTTCAGTATTTGTTACATGAGCAGCAGCCGACCTTCAGTGCCCGGTCCTGCAGCAAACAGTCCACACGGAAACACAGAAGCCACAGTAGGAATCCTGTAGCCCTACAGCCAGTACACATATAAGCGGTAGCATCTGTGTTTGTATTTGGAGCACTGCAGGTGTATCGGCACACCTGATACCTTACCAAGCAGTTCTGTAAATCTAAAGATGCCCAAAAGAGAAGCATGTTCTTTCCTCTGGGGCAGGTCCATCTAAGTCAGTCATGCCTCTGTTGGTTTACGTCACCAAAATGTTTTTGTCACAGCTCGAGTGCACTGGCTGGCAGCAGCAGGACAGGAGTTGGGGCTCTGGCAGTTCCCCACCCGCTCCTCAGGGACACCAGGGACAGCAGGCAGCGCTCCAGGCTCAGGGAAGAGCGGCTGGAAAGTGCCTTGGGGGAAAAGGACCTGGGGGTGTTGGTGACAGCAGCTGAACATGAGCCAGTGTGTGCCCAGGTGGCCAAAAAGGCCACCAGCATACTGGCTTGTATCAGGAATAGTGTGGCCAGCAGGACTAGAGAAGTGATTGTGCCACTGTACTCAGTACTGGTGAGGCCAAACCTTGAATCCTGGGGTCAGTTTTGGGCTCCTCATCATAAGGAGGACATTGAAATACTAGAGAGAGTGCAGAGGAGGGAATGGAGCTGGTGAGGGGCTGGAGCACAAGTGTGATGGAGCGGCTGAGGGACCTGGGGGGTTCAGCTGGAGAACAGGAGCTGAGGGGAGACCTTCTGATCTCTGAACTGCCTGAAAGGAGCTTGGAGCCAGGGGGGTCGGGCTCTGCTCCCCAGGAACAAGCGCCAGGAGCAGAGGAAACGGCCTCAAGTTGCGCCAGGGGAGGTTGAGGTTGGATGTGGGGAACAATTTCTTCCCCAAAGGGCTGTGGGGCATTGGAACAGGCTGCCTGGGGCAGTGCTGGAGTCACCAGCCCTGGAGGGGTTTAAAAGGTGTTTAGACGAGGTTCTTAGGGACATGAGTTAGCGTCAGAGTTAGGTTAGGTTATGGTTGGACTTGATGATCCTGAGGGTCTCTGCCAACTGAAATGATTCTTTGATCACTGGCAGACTGCAGTGTCTGCTGCTCTTGCACACCTGCCTCTGAAAACAGGCAAACCAGGTCCTTCCCAACAGCCCCGCGTTATACAGCGTGACCCAAGGGCAGCAAATGCTCCAAATGTGCCTTTCATTAGGTGTCAGCCCACAGCCTCCCCAGCAAACTTGATCTTCAGTTTGTCAATTATGGACAACGTCTCTACTCACTAACCCCCAGCAACTGCTGTGGCGAAGAGAACAACGCATACAGATGCAGAGACGCACAGACACAGAGTTCTTGCTAGTAGTGAGAGCAGAACAGAGCAGAGCTGAGCCAGGCTGAGCTGACTTTTATTAAGAGTTCTCAATTTATAGGTTTACAGATACAGGCCTGGACCAAGAGGTTAGACAGGATGTTTTTTTGAAAAATGTTATTCCAAATACACCACCCACTTATTCACGTACCCGTTCGCACATGATACATACAGGGGTGGTTTTCTGGCCCAAGATATCGTTCTCACTGGCCTGGACTATCACTACTTACGCTCATAAAAAACATAATTTTGTATAACCTGTCCAAGACCCGCACATCCTGCTGTTCCCACAAACCGCTACACATAAAATGTCCTTCCTAAATTAATGAGCAAGGCTGGAACAAAGACATCATTTAATATAACTCCCACTAATTTCAGCTCAAGGCACACTTCCCTGTGAAAGCTGAAAGGGACCAGCACTTGACAACAGTGAAGCCAAGGAGTGGGTGGTGGGAGCTGACAGGATTTATTAAATGAGGACAGATCAGCTCCACCCAGTGTGAAAGTGCTCCAACGCTTGTCACAATATTCACAGTTCTTTATAACTGCATAAGAAGTGCTTACAGACAAGTCATGCAGCGGCATCATTTGCTCTGACCTGATTTAGGACATTAATACCTCAAAACACTGTGCTATGCTACATCTTAATGTGTAAGTAGTCAGTGCCTTGACTGCTCTTACCCTGGTCCTTTCATTGTTGCTGACACTGGTGGATTTGGGACACCAGATGGCACACGATAGGCACAAAATGGAGGGAGAAAGATACAGTGAAGAAGGAAGAACAGGAAAAAGAACAGAAGAGTACAAAAATCCCCCAATATTCCACTACCTAACAGTGTACATGAAACAATGACAGGATGTTATACATCCTGCAACTGTTTCATTTACTGTCCTAGTTCACCTAGGGAAGTTCTGGGTTGGATTTAAATATCTCACAGTCACTGAAAAGCTGGGAAACTCAGGGGAAAAAACAAACAAACAAACAAAAAACAAACCTCAAGCATATGACATTTCTTAAGAACTATATTTAAAGAACTATATTTAAGAACTATATTTAAAAATAGACTGGGCTTACTAGCATGGCTGGGAAATATTGTAGATGTCAAGACTAGGAGAAAACATCATTTTCAGCTCTGTATAATACAGGTGACACTTCACACAGATACTCCATATAAAGCCAGTTAGTTACTGTTTCAAGAATATTAATGCTATTTTTGCAGCTGAAGTTCTCATAGCATAGGATATTAATTACATTAAGGAACAAGAAAGTAATACCTTTTTCTTTGTTAGTGTATTGACCTAGGCAACTAGATAGGTTTATATATACTGACTTTTATGTGATTAGTATCCGAGATGTCAGTAAAGTGATGTGGACTTTGGAGGGGGTTGCTTGCTTTGGTTTGATCTAGGAGTGCTAGTATCGTTTAGGTTTACTTACATTATAGATGTGCATCTAAATGAAATAATGTGATTTAATATTAAGTTAATTCAGGAGTTCCTGATGAATCTCACAAGGAAGACTCAAGTGCTGAAGAACTGAAAACTACCAATGAAACTGTAGAGACAACAGAAGCAAGTATGTATCTGTACTCTTTCAAATTTAGTTACATGAAGAAGTAGAGAATGGAGTTACTTGACTGGGGCATTTTATATATTATATACATTCTTAGAAGGATTTTGTGCAATTCCTTATTGAAAGAATGTCTGTGATTTGTTCAACAGGATTCTCACTTGGCAGTGCCGGGGGAGGATCTGTGCTGAGTGTGAATTAGAAACATGCCCAAAAAGAGGCTGTTGTCCACAGGACTTTGTTTGTCATAGCAGGTGGAAGATGGATACAAAGGGTGGCAAGAATGGCCTGACAATCAATGCAGCACTGTGGGAGTGTGGAGAACTGGGTCCCAGCCCTTCCATGGCACATTGGCCTTTGTGGTTCTGGCTCAGTCCCTTAGGACAGGCTTTGCATGAGTGATCATTAATTGCATATTCATTTTCTAGGTGCCCATAACAATCATCCTCTGCTTTTTCCTGTTCTTTGACCAATGCTCTGCCAGGCTGTGTGGACTGAAGTCCAGAGCACATCACTGAGCTTAGAAAATCCAGCAAAATGCCAAATACTCTGACAAAACAAACCCTTCATGTCCCAAGGTGGTACCCCAGAACAATGAGATCATCTGATGTTATGTTCTGTACCTCAGTTCACCCTTACCCATAAACTACAAACGGTGATTTCACTTTCCCACAAACTTACATACACATTGCAAAAATAAATTCATTTTTGCCCGTGAAGCACTACAATATCGTGGTGGCAGCATTCAGGTGCACCCTGAATTAGGAAATAATATTGGTTTACCCTGCGCAGGGGTTTGATGAGGAGTGAAGAAGAATCCTCACAGTGAATGGTGCTGAGGAAAGAGGTGCAGCAGAACTGCTGCTCCAGCCAGCATGAGCCGCTCCGCACAGTGAGTCAGGGACCGTGTTTGATGACCCATTTGGATTGTATCATGGTAAACGTTACAAGGTGCCTAATGGAGGTTGTAACAGTGATGGCATCACTGGCATCTTCTCAGTGTTTTTCTCTGTAGCCTTCCCGCTCCCGAGGGCCCCAGCCAGCAGCTGGAGGTTGCAGCAGCTCTGGATGACCCACACTGCTAACTGAGCTTAGCAGGGGTCCCATGTGGACAACAGCCCTTGGTGTTCATCCCTTAAATCTGCTTTTAACATAGTGCTGCTACAGGTAGCACAGACACTTAGAGTACTCAGAAATGTGTTGCAGCTCATGCCACAAGTAAACTCTCCCTATCTGCCTTGGGCATAAACTCTGAGATAAATTGCCTCATGTGTTTGCACAAAGACCTTCAAAATGTGATTTCCCCCTCAGGATCATCTTGTGCAGCAGCACAGAACACCACTGAGGATCTAGTTCAGTTACTGCTACCTCAATCCACAGCAACATTTGTATTACTGTAGCAAGCATTAGCATTATGGTTATAATATCATTCACCCCGGCAATATTAAATTCAATACATTCCAGATTCACTGCACCACTCTCCTCAGTAAAGACTTCTTCACTTTTCCAGGTCCTGATTTTATATTTGTGGTACCATCCACTTTCCCTTGTCAACTGCCCAACAGAGGGCAGAGGTAGCCTTCCTTTTGACTTCCCTGTGAATGAGGACTACCAGCACTTCAATAAGAGTTTGGTGTGATCAAGCTGATGCCTTTTGGGAGGAGTATGGTTAGTCCAAGGGTTAAAAGGAGTCTCTGTTTTTGCTGCAAGAATACTAGAAATTATTTACTTGTGAACATGCTGTCTGTACACACAGTGCAAGCATGAACTAAACCAAAAGCTAGAAGATAACAAATGGTCTCCTGTGATGGGAAGTTTGGACTAATTTTACCTCTTGCCTCTTATTTCCTTATATCTCTAACAAGAGAAAAAAACACCAGGTTTTATTTCTTAGGGGAACCCGGGGCCAGCCGGTTACACAAGAGGCTGGTTCAGTCCCTGAGAGCCTGAGGCTCTGGGTTGGCGGTAAATCGGTACAACATCAGCTTCTCCTCCCTCTCACAGCTGTAGCAAGCATGAGCATAACACGAACTGAGGACCAAGCCCTGAGCCTTGTCGAGCAAGTTTAACCACATAAATTCTCCCTTAATCCAGTCTGGGAAATTATGAGCTGGTATGTTAATGGCATGCCATGGGACTGGTACAGCAACCTTCCTGCCCCTCGCTATTACTCACCTCAAGTTTGCGATTCAGCTGCCCAGTTACTTAGCGCACACTAAGCATGAGAAAGGCTGGATAAAATAAATAGAGCGAATGAGCACAATTACTAGTCAGCCTGGGATATTGAAAGCCTGGGCCTGTTAGATTCCCTGCAGTCCAAGCACTGAGGTTTGGTTCAGAGTTCTTGTTCAGCAGTGTAATGCTGTAGCTCCAAAGGACAGATGGACTTAGTGGAACACACAGCTCGGCCTCTTGCTCAACAGGACTGATAACTTGAGTGGTTTTGTCCTTTTTAGTGGATAGCATTGGGGTATCCTGCTACAAGGGACTAAATAAGGTAAAGAAGGTACAGACCCCTGAAGCTGATACAGACTTTTAAAGAATTCACAATAGAAGCCAGTTCATGAGCTTTACTTGGCTTTGGATCAAGCCCCAGGTATTTAAATTGTACTTTCTCCCTTTGTATTAGTTTTGATGTTACATAGCTTTTATCAGCATCTGTTCTGCTCTGAAATGCAAGCTGATTTACACCAGAGCAATTTGCAAGGAGGTAAACCACTCAGAGGAAGAGCCAGCCTTTCTGATGTAGATCATTTCCAACTGCATAAATGAGGGAAGTTATCAGGGTGGGACAGGAATAAACCTGGGTCTAAACAAGATAAAAGCTCCCTCTCTACCAGCAGCTCCATTTCAAATACTCTCCTCAAAGAGCCTGGCAGAATCAGGTAACCACCTCACTGTTTCTCTCCCTTACGGGTCCTGGATGCAGCATCCAGAGGGCAAAGCCATAACCGGGGTGCAGGTGGAGCCCGTGGGTACCTGCACGTCTGCCACCTGTCCCAGCACTGGCCCCGCTGACCTGACGGCTGCTTCCAAGGGCTCTGAGCAGACAGGAACTGGATGGAGCCATCAGTTACAAAACACGTGGTGTGTTCCACATATCCCAGCACCAGCATGTCATGGCTTATTCTGAACACTCCCCAGCAGATTTACAGTATCATGTTCTTCAGTCCCAGGGAAAAAGAATGTGCAGCCTTTTGATTGGGGAAGAGGGGAACGGTTTTCCCAGGGTCTTGTCCTTCCTTTAAAACATCTGCGTATCTTGGTTGTGTCATTTCCGTTCTCAAGACACCTAATCGGTCCTTCCAATTCACTGATTATGCACTGTCGAGCAATTGAGTAATAAAATACTTAATTAAGTAGCCACATGTCTTTATTTAATTAGATTACTTGGAAATAATAATAGTTGCTCGCCAACCTGAGGGTTTCATTAATTCCTTCTCCAGATAACAGGAAGTAATTTATCTTTTCCTACTGATACTTTTCTAAATCCCAAGTCAAATTAATCAATTCTGATTTATAAGTCAATTAGCAGTAGATAGACTTTGACACCATACTGTTATCTTCATGAGAGAAATCATGAATTCAGACTCAGATGGCAAGGCAGCACAACAAAACTTCTCTTTTTGGGGATGACAATTTCAAGATAAGTCAAATTTTAAAATATAAAGCATGTGCTCTAATAATTACCTAGTTAACAAAAACCTCCAGAAGACTTATTCGTACAACTTACTTTATAGTTTTTTATAAATTGCTTTGAAATCCAGTAATGAAAAACTATGTGAAAACAAAATATTCCTGCATTTATAAACCACCCACTTTACAAAGCCTTAAGTAGGACAGAAGTGTTAAGCCACTGTTGAAGATTTACAATAGCTTAGCAACTAATGGGAGCTGATGACATCTGATGACTATTCAACAGTCATTGTGTGACATTTGCTTGGGGCTGCGTGTAGCCCAAATTTGGTCAGCATTCCCACTACCAAAATTGCTTCCGTGGAGAGATGGTCACTGTGGTCTCTTCAGTACCGGACCAGCTTTATGTTGTCAACTTACACAGCATGAGCGGACTGAGGTCCTAAATGAACTTGGACAAAAAGCTCAGGAAACTCAACAAAGAGAAATGCAGGTGGTCAAAGAAGCTTCTGTATCTGGGCAGGATTAACTCCAGTTCAACAGGACATGGGGTCAACTGCCTAGAAAGCAATTTGGTGGAAGAGGTGCTGGGGTCCTGGTAAACAACTGGGTGTCCACTAAGTGTCCCTGTGACAAAGAAGGGCAACTGTGTCCAGGGCTGTGTCACCAAGAGTGTAGCAACTGGGTCACAGAAGAGAACCTTGTCCTTTACTCGCAGTGGTAAGAACCCATCTGCAGTGCTGGGTTTAGTTGGAGCTCTCTGGTGTAAGACAGGTGCTGATGCACCAGAGTCCAGGGGAGGCCACCAAGATGGTCAAGGATGGAGCACAGGACATGTGAGGAGATGCTGAGAGAGATGTTTGTGTTCAGCCTGAAGACGAGAAGGCAAAGGGGAATCTTACCGCTGTCTACAACAGCCCGATGGGAGGCTGTAAAGAAGATGGAGCCATACTCTTTGCAGACGTGCCCAGGGACAGGGTGAGGGACAAGAAGCAAAAGTTTCTACAAGTGAAATTCCAGTTAGATACAGGGAAAAAAAATCACTGGGCAGGTCATCAAACACTTGACCAGGGCATGAAGAGGCTGTGGGATCTCCATCCTTGAAGATATTTATCTATTGATTGGACAAAACCCTGTGCAACCCAGTTGGTCCTGGTTCAAGCTGGGAGTGGACCTCAAGAGGTTCCTTCCTACCTAAATTATTTTGTATTTATGTGATTCTGCCTGGATTGTTGTGGATTTCACTAAAATTAAAAAAAAAAAAAATAAATCATGAAACACTTGTCAAGGAGCTAAGAAACACAGCTCTATTCCCAACTCTGACAGCGACTTGCTGTGCAACCTTTACTAAACCACGTAACCTTGGGAAGAATAGGTTTGTCATATGTGAGGTCAATGGGGATCTGTTGGTTGAGAGTGGAAAAGGGAGTGACGGGAGGCAGGGGTTGGTTCAGGAGAACCCTCATACTCCAAGGACAGCAGAATAAGAAGGGTGTGCAGTGCTTCCGCTACACAGTCTAGTCCCAGCCCTCCAGTTGAGGGACACCACACCTCTGAGGTATCAGAGAGAGAGACTTCAGCTCAGAAATCTAATAGAATTGCAATATTTTAATGTTCCTGCAGGATTTTTTTATTACTACATGAAAGATTCAATCATGGAAGTGATTTATACAACGCTGTCACACACCCCCTTATCCTCAGTGGTTTCCCAGTCAACTCCCAGCACCAACAGCACTAACTCAGAGTGCTATTAATAGTTCTGGCTGTAACAACACAGTTAACAGTGTGTTAGTGATTTGAATATTGCTACTCACAATAGCCCAGCCGAGAATAAACACTATACGTATTTTGCCACAAGAAACAATCCCCGTCCTAGTGACCTTGAAATCTGGATTGGACTGACAAAGAATGGAAAAAATATTATTCATATTATTAAATATTATACCTCAGAAATTTACTTCCAGAAGCACTGCTCGACCATATCAAACCCAGAAAATCTGAAAAGTTATAAAGTATACACAGTTTTCCTAAAAAGCCTTTGTACAAGATCATCCTGAACCGTTGTAGCAAACTTTCTTAATCTGTTGGGGTTCTCACTAGTCTAAAGAAAGCTATGCCAGGGAATAGCGAGAAAATTCCATCCCACCTGAGTATCTTGTGTCATAGAACGTGTAGTGAGAAAGAAAATAATCAAGTAGTCTCCTCCTCTCCCCAGATAAGCAAACAAAAGAAAGGTAAAATCTTGGATACGCAGCTCATCTGTCACTCAGTTGTATTCATCTGTGTTTGCCACATTGTTCCGGGGTTAATTCATTATTTGTTGTTCCACCTCACTGATAGGCTGTGATTTTTAACACGGAAAATGATCTCTGAAAGAGTGGGAATGTGAAGATTGCTCTATGCTCTGGCAAGCATAAACTGCTCAGTAGTTTGTGCACCTGGAATGCATTCTTTTTCTCATGAATTTTACAGAGCGGATAGCACCAGTGGAACTTGATTTCAGGCATCAGAAGCTGAAAAATAAAGAGATTAGGGTTGCTGGGGGTGAACAACAGTCACTTTACCAACATGCCAGTTACAAAAGGAGGAAAAAAATGATAACACACAAGGACAACTTATGTGGTGTCCTTGAAAAGAGACACAATGTTATTAGTTGGTGTCTGCTTTAGCAACCTTTACCCTGGAAATACAAAAAACAGAGAAAAACAGAGCCTGTAAATGGCCACACTGCCCTAGGGATATATGCACATCTGTGGAATTTGATGGGAGTCACATATACTGTACTTGAGGTACCATTCAGCTTCTTCCTACAAACACAAAACTTCTACTGAAGTTAAAATTAATTCACACTGCTGGGGTAAAAGGGCATAGTACACCTAGCTGCAATGTTCCTATGGTTTGGGGAATGAAAACACAGGCAATCTGCAAAAACAAGCCCAATATTATGTACCAGCTGGGAGAGGGAACAAATATGCTGTAAAGGAAACCCAGATCTGCAGATGTGGAACTCTGGCTGAAGTCAGCTGAGCTCATTTTTATTAACTTGAATGACCATTTAAATGTGGATCTGTATACATGGTCAAATAGCTGTAAATGAACATGAAGACTTAAAGGTGTATAGAAAAGCTTTAGAGGAAAAAAAAAAAACAAACAACAAAACAAACTTCAGAACTTAAGTGAGCTGTTCAGTTTGTTTGGTTGTGATATTGGGCTGTAACTTTGGCATCAAATTTGCTTCCCAGCGTTGTGCACCTTTCTGACAAAGCCCCACAGTTCCAACCCTTCAGCACTCACATGCTCTGACTGAGCAGCACATACTGTCTGTGCTGGAAATAAAGTGATTCCTGTGCTTGACATTATGTGCATATGTACCTTGGTCAATCATAACTGCAGATGGCTAATTTGCATTGAAACCCAGATGTTGTTTTGTTAGGGGAAAAGAATCTGAGTTGTTTTCTTGCGTAGGCCTCGTCAATGCAAATTGCTCACTTCATCGTACCTGGGGGACCTTTCTCATTAATGTGTGAAGTAGGGAAGACAAGACGGATTTTCACATCCCTAATAGTTGTATCAAAATGCTAAACTTTGCACTTAGGAAATATGTGATTTTCCTGAAAAATTAACGAGGATGTTCTCCTAGTCTTTGAAAATTAAGGAATCTTTTCTCTGATTTCAGTGCATGGAAACTGAACTCTCATTCTTCACTGTCAAAAGAGGAGGTGCATTGTGATCTCTATGTATTCGCTTATGCAATAGCACATTCTGATTAAGAAAAAATACTGTTGAAACAAGAAAGGTTTTATATAAAGGTTATAGCTTAAGTATCTGCAGTGGTTACATCAGAACTGTAAAACCTTGCCTGTGTGTCACAAAGCCCACACTGCTACCAGTGATGTCCCACTTGCTTGACTGGTAGAAACAGATTAACCAGTATGTCCCTTTGTCCTATTCAAAATTTGAAGTTATTAGTGTTACTGTGATAACCCAGCACCATGGATGGCCAGAGGTTCGTTAATGGCATTCTTGTAATTTCAGAGGAGCATTAGCCCAGCCCACAGGTTTGCTTTGATGATCAGTTATCTGTATTGTAGTGTACATATACATATACAAACACACATATACATACTCTATGCGTGTGTGTGTATATACACATAGCTTGTATATTGTTTGTATCCATGAGGAAAGTGCTAAGGGATGCCTTGGGTGCAGGAAGATGCCACCAACCTTCTTCTGAAGGGCAGGAAGCAGACAGGTAGTGGAGGAGGGAGGCTGGAGTGTTGTGAAGGTGTGATGCTGCCCTCCTCATCCTCACCCACTCATCACATCAGGGTCCATTCAGCTGGGAGTCCAAAGTGGGTCTTGATGAGGTTCTTTCACCCATTTGATATGTTTAAATGGACATCACAGAATCCCAGAATGTGAGGGGTTGGAAGGGCCCTGGAAAGCTCATCCAGTGCAATCCCCCCATGGAGCAGGAACACCCAGATGAGGTTACACAGGAAGGTGTCCAGGCGGGTTGGAATGTCTGCACAGAAGGAGACTCCACAATCCCCCTGGGCAGCCTGGGCCAGGCTCTGCCACCCTCACCGGGAACAAGTTTCTTCTCACCTTTAAGTGGAACCTCTTGTGTTCCAGTTTGCACCCATTGCCCCTTGTCCTGTCACTGGTTGTCACCAGAAGAGCCTGGCTCCATCCTCCTGACACTCCCCCTTTCCATATTGATCCCCATGAATGAGTCCCCCCTCAGTCTCCTTTTGTCCAGCTCCAGAGCCCCAGCTCCCTCAGCCTTTCCTCACACGGGAGATGCTCCACTCCCTTCAGCATCTTAAGGACCATGCACATGCTGGACTCATCCTGCTGTAGATGAGGTTCTTAAGGACATGATTTAGAGGTGGACTTCACAGTGTTAGCAGTTGGACTCGATGATCTTAAAGCTCTTTTCCAACCAAAGCGATTCTGTAATTCTTCCCAGGGACCTGGCCCAGGGGGTTGGTGTGAGTGCTGAGGGGACGAGCAGGCCCAAACGCCTCCCTGCTGCTCAGGGCAGCCTCACCAGCAGCGGCCGAGGAATCGAGCACCATTGCGAAGCGTTCCCGGGAGCCGAGCGCCAAAGCCCGGGGACACAAAACCGAGCCACGACCCGAACGGAGGCGAAACCCGCCCCGGTCAGCAGAGGCCCCTCAGGCCGCTCTGAGCATGCGTGGCGCTGGCGCGGGGCACGCCGGGACTTGTAGTCACCGCGCCTGAGGGCGCCGAGTGACTCGGCGCACGCGCAGATCCCGCCCGACTTTGTAAAGTCGCTGCCTCAGGTTGGGCCGGGACCGGCTGCCATCTTGGCCGAGGGACGGAGCAGCCGCCGCGCCGCCGTGCCCGGTGAGGGGAGCGGGGGTCCGCGCCGCGGGCGGGGCAGAAAGGGGGAAGCGGAGGCGGCGGGAGCGGTGGGAACGGGACCCTGCGGGGCGGTGGGGCGCGGCACGGCGGCCTCGCCGCTCTCAGCTCCCGGCGGCCGTGGCACAGCGGCGGGGGCGCGGGGACCCCGGCGGGCGTAGGCCTGGCTTCGGGAGGGGTTCTTGCCCTCGCTGAGGGAGTCCTCCGCGCCGCGCTGCCTCCCCGGGCGGGGCAGCCCTTGGGCCAGTGGCCCGGCTGGGGGGCAGCATCGCGCCTTTCCCGGGGACGGGGCGGCGGTCCCGGGACCCCAGCGCTCCCCTGCGAGGGCTGCCCGCCCCCGCCGCCCCTTCTCCGGCTGTGCCGACCCGCGCTGCCGAGCCCTTTCCCCGCTCCGCCTGGAGGGGACACCTGCCCGGAGTCCGGGCTGGGGACCCCGTTGTCCCCAGCTCTGTATCGCTCGCTCCGGTTGTCCCCAGCGGTTCTGGCTTCCCCTCCCCGGGCGGCCCCGCCATCCTTTCCAGGCTCCTCGTCGCCGGGATTAGCCTCTAAACCTCCTTCCTCTTGGGGCCTTGGGGATTCGCTTTGCTTTCCGGCAGGCGTTCCGTGGCACGGCACCTCGTGTTTGGCCCCCGCGTCCCCCCCGCCCGGGGGCTCCTTCAGGGCCGGCTGCGGGTTCGCTGCCTTCGGCTTGTCAGGGGACAGCCGTGCCTGGGAGTCCTGTTTCCTAGCGATAAAGCACGGCTCTAGCTGGAGGTTTATACTCAGCTGTGTTCCCTCTTGTAAACACGGCAGAATGGCAGCTGGTGCCACCGCTTTATTTTGGAAACATGGACAAGTTTTAGCTGTTAACCCTCCCGCTTCCAGTTAGGTTTGTCTTTGACCTTGTGTGGCAATAGTATCCAGATAAAAGCAGAAGAGAGTGTTGGAGGGTGCATTCATCTAATTGGTTATGATAGCCAAGAATTCAGCTTGTTTGCATAGCTCTAATTTGTCATGTTAATTGGCAAAAGAACTTCAGATCTATGTGTGATGCGGAGAGAAGGACGGTGTGGCATTTGGGTTATCTGTTGTCATTTATGTAGCATCCTTTACACTTGACGTTTCAGAAAATATCCCCAGCAAAACCTGTCTTTATAGCTTAATTAGAATTGAAAAGATGAGAAACCAGGGTGTTTTAGGACTACTTTTCCAAATATATTATTGCTTGCTTTAGTGAGTTTCTCATTGTTTTGTTTGGTCTCTGCTACTCTTCCACTCATCCTTTTCAAGGAGAAAAGGAGAGAAATCCAGACTGATATTTGCAAGGAGGCAGTCTCTTTCAAGAGAATCACAGTATATCCAGCTATTGCTTGCTTTTATTTACCTGAAAAGGCATAGGTGTTCACGAATGAAACATGAACTGCAAGCTGTCTTCAATTCTGAGGATCTGAATGCTTAAAAAAATCTGTTTTGAAAAAGCACATTTAAATTATTTTCTCTTTTCTTGCAGCAAAAGTCCAAAGCAGTTCTAATTTAATTACAGTTACGTTGCTCTTTGCTACAGCCATTTCAATCTGAACTTGGTCTAGTGTGCATTCTTAGTTGTGGTTTGGCTGACAGTCTCCGTTGCTGCACTGAATGTGTTCACCTCCGAGTGATCATCGGAATAATATGTAGCATTCTGATCCAAAGTGAATTTTCTTGCCTTTAAAACAAAGAACTAATATAGTACATGTGAAAGGTGATGTTGCAGTGGAAAATAACTGAGACTTCTGAGTGCTAGCTTTGAAAGCTTCTTACAGATTAAACAGTTATTTTGGGGTTTAAGAGAGATTGAGAGAAGATTATTTATATCAATTTATTAGTTAAGCAGCATCACCTTGTTGTCTTCCCTCAATTTTCTCTCCCTTTGTAAAGTTCTGTTTCTTCTGTGCTAAACCAGACCTGAAATATGTTTGTTTCAAAGTTTCAGAATGGTTTGGTTAACTACAGAATAAATGAATGAATAGGAAGACAGGTAGTAAAGTAGCATGATGTTTCTCTTCTAGAGTTTAAATTGCTAAATTTTTTCTAAGAAAGTTTGCCTTAGGGCAGCTTGAAAAATATGTTTCATGAGAGATTTACAAAATAAATTATTTTTCTTTTCTTTTACAGCACATGAAGTAGATAGGTCACTTCTCAACAGCATTATCAGTATCCTCTGATGATAGCATCTAAATAAACGTCTTTTGTAAATTTAAGCTGTCTAGACAAAGTGGTAAAAGTGTTGGGCCATTGTGAAGTGCTTTTCATGTTGCAGCAAAACCAATTAGATTCTTACTTTAAATCAGGATAAAGAGTCGATAGGGCTAGAGCAGAAGAAAAACCCCTTGCAAATGGTAATGGTGAAGCTTCTGGGAGCGCAGTCACTGATGCTGCTTATTTTTAAGCTTTTCTGTTAGGCTGTCCAGTTAACGTTTGTGTAATGGTCTAATTTTTGTCAGGCTGCTGTATTTATATGTAATTGAAGGAACTGCTTTGTGTCCTCACACCTCAGGAAAGCGAATATGTGTGCATAACCTAGAGGAGGGTATTTGCCTCCGTTGCTCACTGCAGCCGAGCTCTGCCCAGCTGTAGAAGCACTTTGAAGTGTGCGCTCGCCTCAGAAGATGAAGTAGACAAGCCATGATTATAGTCTAGCTTGGGAGTATTCTGTTTTTCTAGAGATTTTCTTTTTACTCTCTCATAAATTGAGTATTTTTTCAAGGTTTTAGGCAATCCTTCTTGGGCTTGGTTTGATTGTTAGCTGAGCTAAGGCTGTGTCCACATTTTGGAGAGGGCAAGGTGGTTTTTCTTCTCTCTCATCTGAAGAATAGAGCAATAAGGACTTGAGTGTTTCCTGTCAGTGACTGACATTCAGGTTTTACTGTAGTACAGAGTTGCTGCAGTTGAACCATTGATCTTTTCCTAGATAAGAATTGCAAATTAAACTTAATAGAAATGGAAGTATTGTAACAAACTGGGAAAGAGCATTTTAAAGAAATCAAGGCCCTGTTTCATATGACCAGCTCTTAAGTTATGCCTGGAATTTCTACTTTTACTATACTGGGGCACAGAACAAACTTCCTGGTAAAACATCAAGGGCTGGTTGTTTTTTTTCCCCCCTCTGAGGAAACATGATACTAGATCTTGTTACACTGGTTATTCAAATAATTTTTCTAAAACTTGGCAGTATGTTCCTATGCTGTTCTTTCTTTAAGAAAAGTTTTATTACAGTCCTTTCATTTAGAAACTGATAATGCCTGCCTTCCACCCACCTGCCTGAGCTATTCTAAACTGCTGGTAGGAGAGGCCCATTGTTTCAGTCATGAACAGAACTACTTACCTGTTTGCATTTAGATCATTGATTTTCAATTTCGGAGCTTAGGCTCAAATGGTATTGTTGTTGAGCAAGAAAAGGCCTATTCTTTTCAGGTAGGTTGTTGAAGTTTTATTGTATGGAACTCGGTTTCTGATCAAGAAGTGAAAGTTCGGTGACGTACCTTTTACCTGCAATGTGCAGATCTCGGGTTTTGGATTGGGTAGGTCATGATAGGGAAGCTGGTGCTTTGAAGAAGTGTGTGTTACTATCAGCCTCTATAAAATCTTTATGCTGTTTTCTGTTCTATATATATGTCTAGCTTTTTGTCAAGGGTAGCCTTTACACATACTTCTTCTCTTTGTATTAGCTAGACACCTGGTAATTCTTTTGAAGTTTAATATTAAGGAAAAGAAAGATCCATTAAGGTTTAAAGCTATGTTGAATAGAAAAAGACATAGTAAAGACAGGTTTATAATCTGGTTCTGATTTATTCATTAATTCATCCAATGGGAAGCCACTGGCAGTGAAATACCCTTCAATAATATAAAGTTTGTTAGTGGGACTATGTTCATTACTTAAAAATAAAACGGGCTCTTTGATTCCTTCAGTTTCACATGATCCTGATGGAATTTTTGCCTGTGCGAATCATGTGTAAGTGGTTACTGCACTTTTTAGCATTTGCCTTGTCCAGCACAGTGAAAAAAACTGAGGAAGACTAGATGCTGAAGCAACTCAAAGAATTAATTTACTATCAGCAAGTTTGCTGGTGACACCAAGCTGGGAGGAGTGGCTGACACTGGAAGCTGTGCTGCCATCAGAGACCTGGACAGGCTGGAGAGCTGGGCGGGGAAAAATTTAATGAAATAGAACAAGGGGAAGTGTAGAGTCTTGAATCTGGGCAGGAAAACCCCAGGTTCCAGTGTAAGTTGGGGAATAACCTATTAGAGAGCAGCGTAGGGGAAAGGGACCTGGGGGTCCTGGGGACAGTAGGATGAGCATGAGCCAGCACTGGGCCCTTGTGGCCAGGAAGGCCAGTGGTACCTGGGGTGGGTTAAAAGGGGGTGGTCAGTAGGTCAGAGAGGTTCTCCTGCCCCTCTACTCTGGAGAGAGTCCAGTGCACGGCAACAAAGATGCTGAAGGGAGTGGAGCATTTCCCTTATGAGGAAAGGCTGAGGGAGCTGGGGCTCTGGAGCTGGAGAAGAGGAGACTGAGGGGTGACCTCATTAACGTTTACAGATATATAAAGGGTGAGTAATGGGGGGTAATGGGTTCAAACTGGAACACAAAAGGTTCCACTTAAATTTGAGAAGAAACTTCTTCTCAGTAAGGGTGACAGAACACTGGAACAAGCTGCCCGGGGAGGTTGTGGAGTCTCCTACTCTGCAGACATTCCAACCTGCCTGGACACCTTCCTGTGTAACCTCATCTGGGTGTTCCTGCTCCATGGGGGGATTGCATTGGATGAGCTTTTGAGGTCCTCTCCAATCCCTGACATTCTGGGATTTTGTGGGTCTGTAATTTTTAACATGTGTCACTATCCATCCCATCGAGTATCCATCCCCAGTGCCTGCTCCTGTCCTCAGTGCTAGCTGTCTTTTAATCATATATTAATAATCATTACTCTTGCTTGACAGTTGGAGTGGTCAGATATCCAAGTTTTTATTTCTTCACTGCTGCTTTTGTAAACCTTTGAATGGATTAAGACCTGTTGTTCCAAATTCTGCGTTAATACTTTTCTTATACCTTAAGTTTTGCTCTGCCATGAATTCCATTTATTTGCAATCAGCTACATGGAGTGAGTTCATTCGTTACAAGGATTCCTCAACTTTAAAGATTTTTTTATACTTGTCAGAGCCTGAATTAATTCACTTTTGTATCACTCTGATTGATTTATCTTCACAGGACTTGCCTCTACAAATGTGTGTATGCCTTATGTCTTTATGTATGTGTATATTTCCTACTGCTGTAAATATTATTTCAGAGACTAGTTAAAAATGTGACAATTAATATATAAAAATGCTCATAAGGCGATAATGTGTTGAATCTAATCTTTAACCAGGCTTGCTTAGTTCTGTGAGAGTGATGAGCTGCATATTTTCACTACATTTTACCTGAGCACACTTTCCTATCTGTTCAAGTTAAGAGCTCTTGGGGTGGTCCTGCACGTGAAGGGCACTTCCCTCTATAAAGGAAGTGAGAAAAAAGAAAGTACAGGAGCTTAGAAGATGAAAAGTAAGTGCGACACTGACTTGTTTTTTGTTTAAGGATAGCAAGGCTGCTTCTCTTCTTAAATGTGTGCAGTTCATCCACTGCAAGTGTTGTCATCAACGATGCAGTCTTCAAAGCAGCTTCTTATTCTAGCTGCTTGAAGGGGAATAATGTATATAATAATAACAACAAGGAGGAGGGAAGGTGTAAGAAAACAGTCTGGCCACCTCACTCTACATTTAGAAAGTTTCTATAGCTATCCAAACTACATACCTGTCACTTGTGTTTTCAGGGATTTTTTTACATTGCGTTGCTTACCAAATACTGGCCATGTGTAACATTTCTAATTCCATTTAAAAGTGTTTGTGACCTAAAGATACAGAGGAAAACTTATAACCAGTGGGCAATACTTGATAACTGGCATACTCCATTTTGTGCTTGTTAAATTGAATTTACCAGTAAGACACTAGAATATCTTGTTTGTCTTTTGCAAATGTGGCATGTGCTATATATTTGAATGATCCATTTGCAGAGCAGTGCTACCTTTGTTAAACATTGTCCTGAACCAGATCTAGTTTGGGTCAATGAATAAGCTATCACAAGCCAGCTGTGTTCTCATTGCTCTTCTTTTTGTGCACCTGTTGAATCAGTGTTTTTAACCCCTCTTCTGAAATCTGATTTGAGCAAGTGGATTTGTTCAGTGTGGAAACCTGTTGACATTGCTGGTGGTTTATTTAAGTATTCTCAATGGTTTAAAGGTTTTAAATGTAGTCCTGTGAGGTGTGGCATCCTTTTTTTTTTTTCAGTTCCTTTCCAGCACTCATCAGGACCTCGGAACTACAAGACTTTTATGGCATTAGTGATAATTTGAGTTATTAAAGCAAAAGATAACATTTAAGAAAAGTCTTGCTTTCATCTGGGATGTGAATGTCTGAACAAAATCGTACTATTCTGATGGTGACAGTAGAAATGAAAATGCTTTCAGGCTGATGTGAAACTTAGAACTTGTGAACTGCACATTGGAGTGGAGAAGATACCAGCAAAATGAAATTCCAGGTTAAGGGCGGATGATGTGGGAGTTATGCGGGGAGGGTCTTTGCAGACAGTAATGATAGGGAAAGGATCTATTATGAGAGAAAGCCTGTGCCACTGCTGCGATTTCTTTGCTTTTTGGAATTTCACTTCCTATTTTTAAAATAGTATACTCTGTACTTTGTATTTTATATTTCTGCTTTCATGACTTATAATTGAACACAGGGTCTGGTGCATTACAAACTAAGTAAAAGTGTCTGAACAGAATGTAGAACAACAATTGTCAGAACTCCTCACATGACTTAGACCTGGGATTTGCATCTGGAAGAATGCTGATTAGGAGGGCCATTACACAGCATCATAACCCTGTGGGCCTATACTTTTGCTCCAGTATGCAGGTACCTTTTTGGTTTGCCAAATAATGCATGGACAGGTAAGCTGTGAAGAGTGGTGTGTGTTGACACTGAATTACACTCCTTGTACAGAATACTTTGCCAAGGCATGCAAAGTATGTCTATTTTATTTAAAAAAAATGAAATTTTTTGCAGTTATCAGGGGCCCTAGGTTTTGTTTGTTTCCCCTGAAGATTTACTGAATTTGAACAGGTCATTGAGTGTCAAATTAGCACTGGGGTGGGCACAAAGAGCAGGAGGAGCTGTGTGACTGGGGGGAGCGGGAAGGGGCAGGTGGGACCACTTGTTCAGTATCAGCAAAGCTGTCCGAGCAGAACCCACCACGTGCGCTCCCCGATAGCTGCAACAGCCGAGTTGCTGTCACTCCTATTGTACTGTTACCTCTGGCTCACTGTCTAGTTTTAGCTTAGGAAACAGTTCTCAGCTTCTTCACAGACCTGTGGGCTTTAAGTTGTATCCCTGAAGTATGGAGATCCCCTTGAAATGGAAGGATGCAGTTAGTGTTCGTTGTTAACAGATAATGATGTTCTTTTTTAAAATGTGAAATTGTCAGGTCTTCACACAGAAGAGCTAGGATGTGAAGACTGGAACTTTCATTCAAGGTTTTTAGCACTAGAGCCGGCAGTCTTTGGTAACTCAAGATTTCAGAAGTGAATTCTACTTTATCTTCTGATAAAGGACAAAAGGGTTTTAGGGCAGCCCCATGAAAAACAAGTCAAATGGAATTGCTGGGAATATTGAAATAGTGGTGCAGTTCTAAGCCATCTATTTCCTGTAGTTTCTGGTTCATTTTTCAGAGAGGCATGAGCTGGAACGTAGCAAGCGGTCACATTTTACATGGTTGGGCTGGTCGTGTTGTCCCCTCCTGGCTATGCTTTTGTGTTGCCATCTGGTCACTTGCAAAAGATTCCGAGGAAGCAGGTGATGGGCTTCTGTTGCAGTTAGAAAGCATGAAGGTGATTCCTCTGGAAATCAAGATTTTGCTTGCAGCAGTTTGCAGTTTAAAAAAAGCCAGTGAACCATAGTAGGCTTTCAGATACCTCAGGTTTTTTTTTTCTAATTTTTATTTCCGTTACATCTTTTGGATTTGTGTGCTTGACTTTAGTAATGCATAATTTAGGTTGGAAAGATGCAACCTTTATTTCTGGCTGGCATTGAATTTAGCACACAGGAAAATTGTTTCCTTTTTTGTAAATCCTAGATGTCCAGTTTTATTTGTAATGTTTAAGGGTACTCAGAGCAGCAATTTGTTTTCTTTATGGGACAATGCATGTGTAGTCATAGCTTGGTGACTAGTTAACTGCGAGAATTTCAGTGCATTGGCTGCAGTAGTTCCTGATCTTACAGCTGAGCCAAAGCTACTCCAGAGGAACTGTCTCGTATGCCATCACATTTGCTAAAGCAATTTCAAGCAGCAAATGACAAAGAACTTTCTTTGTCAAGAGATTTTAAATAATCAGCAAATGTCAGGTCTGTGGTTATCACTGGTAGTAGCGAATGATTCATCATTTCTTTGATGAGCCTTGCCAGGCTGAATTGCAGATTTGGTTTATTGCTCAGGTACCTATGGTGACAATCTGTTAGCAAGATAGTTTTTGTCAGGCGATACCATTTGCGGGCAAATTTTTCCTGCTACCTCCATGGCCCTTTTAATCTGTGTTCTTGGGAGCAGAGGAATGAAGGTGTATCTGGGGCTCTCTTCATTGTGATAACCCAGAGTGAGGTACCTTTGTACAGGTCTGAACCTTCACGAGTGCACCTGAACACTTAACACAAACTGTGTTGTGTGCTCTGCAGATCTGTATGGAACATACTAAAGAATCCGGTTTAGGTTAATGTAGATGCCAGCTTCATTATGCTTTTGAAAAATGTATCTTTGTGAAGATTTGAGTCTTCCAGGTGACAGGATCTGGTTTTAGTTCTGGGTTTATAGAATGCTAGTAAACAATGGCCTTCCAAAAGGCTTCTTTAAAACAATCATAATAGTGGGTGAGGTTGTCACTCTTGGTAATGTATACAGGTAATAGCGTAATTTAATGGTCAAGCTTTCTGTTTCTGTTCCGTTCCCCATAGACTTAAAAACTTTATGTAGGTTTGTTTGAATAAGGGTGTGTGTGAACCATTGGTAATGAAACGTAGCGCTGGGAATGGAATGGGGAAGTATGCTGAAGCAAGCGTTGAGCTGTAAAAAAGAGATTATGAAATCATCTGTAGCTGCTGTCCTCTGTTAATAGCTGAATATATAACTGCTTTGAAAGTGACTTGTTTAAAAGCTGCAAGGTGGATGGTGAAATAGCAGGTGGTGACCTTTTATTTTGTATTACTGGGAGAGTTTATAATCCAGATATTGTTTCTCATTGCTTCAAAAGCAGTGCCTTTGAAATACATTTAAAAATACCTGTAATACAAAAACATTAGTTTCCTTCTGATGCCAAATCACAAAATAACCAGTCAAATTAGTTAAAGCTCAAGTGGTTCTCCAACATGTCTACTAATACAGTCTATTATCTCGTTTGCCATGAGCATCAAATTAAGTTCTGCACTTGCTGAAAGTTGCTCATTGAGGGTAGTGATTTCTGCCTTTTTGATTGGAAAATAACATGAAACTGTAATCTGATGCTGTGTGAGTGTTTCTCTAATAATGAGGTAGTGGAGTTAAATGTGTGCACTGGGAAGTGTGAAATGATTGAAAGTTAGTGCATATGTTTAAACCATAAGGCTAAAGTAGTAGCACAGCATATTGATGTTATCTGTTTATGTCATTGGGATTTTGGGCAGCATCTTTTTTGTTTGGTTTTAGTATAAGTGAAACTCCATTGCTATTCTTTCCCACTGAGGTTTGGATTAATTTATAGAGATACTTACAAGCATCTATACAAAGGAGACACCTTTAGAAACTGTTAAGAGGATCAACATCCTTTAAGTGGCACTCCAGCCCAAATTTGTCACACATGGGATATTTTTAATGTAAAACAAGAGCAATTAGTTTGGTTGAAAGTACTGCAGAGGTTGGGACAGAAGCTTTATAGATGTGTGGGAGAGATACAGAGCAACATATGGATAACCTTCCAGATTTGTTTTGGGAAGTTATCACCATATGAGGTAAAATGAAGGAAATTCTTAAAGGTATGAGCAGTTGAACACCTGCCAATAGCAAAGTAAAATGTCTTTTGAGTGAACAAAGTATCAACCACCATATTCAATGATTACCCCATCTCTGACATTATGTAAATAATGAAGGGATACCACAGGTTCCAAGGCAGTGATATGTGAATGTTTATGAGGTTTCTTATCAGGGCAAAAGAAAATGAAAATAAACTCAGAAAGCAGCGTGCATAAGAAGTGTACAATAGCATTTTTTCTGTTGGGACAGTTGAACTTGGCCTTGATTTTTGCACGTTTTTAGGTTTCACGTTACCTGACTGTCATTAATTGGTATTTATAGACTTGGACATTTTGTAGAAGATAGACTCAATGCTGTATTGCTTTGTTCTTTATAATAGAGAACAGCAGTAAGGTAAACAGAAGTAGTTTTTAGAAGTGAGAAAAAATAACCTTGTGTAGGCTTGTGCGTTTAATTTTAATATAGGACTTGGGAAAAGCTGAAGAAATTGAAGTAGATGATACTCAAGATGAAGATTACTGAACCTGAAGAAGGTGCGTGCTGGCTTATGCAGTCTGTGCCTTTCTGTTCAAACTAGTAAAACTTGAGCTGTAACCAGTAACTGAGCACTGAAAGGGAACCTCAGTTTGGGCAGAAAGAAACAAAACCAAACCAACCAACCAACCAAAACACAAACTATGTAACCAACTTGCTAGATGTCTTTTAGAAGAGGAATCTGCTCCAGGAAAGAGACCTAGAGAGAACAAGCAGAAAGAACAGGACATGTATGACAGGAATTATTAAGTTTGTTTTATGGAAGTCGAAGCACAGAATAATTGAGGTTAGAATGGACTTCTGGACATCGTCTGGTCCAAACCCATCTGCTTAAAGCAAGGCCAATTAGAGCAGTCAGTACATCTTGGGTCGGGTTTGGAGAATCTCTGAGGGTGGCAATGTAACCTCTTTTGGCAAACTGTTCAGCCACCTCACAGTAAAATAAATAACTAAATGCCCTGTTTTTAAGTGGAATTTCCTGTATTTGTGCCCCACTGCCTGTTGTCCCATCACTGAGCACTGCTGGGGAGAGTCTGCCTTCATATTTTTTAACCCTTTCTATCCCCTTCAGGTATTTCTACACACTTAGAAGATCCTCCTGAACATTCTCTTTTCCCGGCTTAACAATTCTAGCTCTCTCAGCCTCTCCCCATATGTCATGTTCCAATCACTTTATCATCTCCCTTTGCTGGTGTTGCTCTTGATTTGGGGAGTGCAGAACTAGACCCACTAGCACACCAGCTGTGGTCTCAGTGGTGCTGAGTAGAGGGGAAGAACCACCTTCCTCATCCTGCTAATGATGGTTTTCCCAGGGCAGCCAAGGATGTTGGAGACCCTGTTTTTTACTGCAAGCAAGCATTGCTAGTTTGTGTTCAACAGGACCCATGTTTTCCGAAAGTTGTTTTCTGTCCAGCAGCCCCCCAGCCTTTACTGGTACATGTGTTTATTCCTCCCTAGGTGCAGAACTTTGCATTTCCCTTTGTGGAACTTTTTGATCAGCATATTTACTGAAAGTGAGCTTGGTCTCATTGTCCAGGTCATAAATGAAGAAGTTCAACAGTGTTGGCCAAGTATGTACCCCTGGGGTGCAGCCCTAATGACTGGCCTCTCACTGGGCTGCGGCCTGCTGATCATAGCCCTTTGAGCCAGGTTTTCAGCCCACCCCACAGCCCTCTGTCTGGCCCACATTTCATCATCTTGTCTATGAGGAGATGGTGTTTGTTTGGGGTTTTTTTAGTACTTGGGGTTGCCAAGAGTCGCTCAAAGGAGTTCCGTGACCTTTTCACTTTTACATGGCACAGTAGGGGCGTCACTGAGCTGAAACATGATTTCAGAGATCTATCAGAAATGTTAATTTTGATGAATGGTTTTCTCTAGTGCATAGAGTGAATGGGAAAAGAAACTTCCATTTTTCAGCATCTCTGTAGATTAATACTTCTTGAAATTTATCCTCCTTGTAAAAAGAAACATTTGGATTTACACATATGGTGGTACTCAGTTACCCGTCTTCCTTCCACATGAAACAAGTAGTTATGTTGTCCAGCTCATTTCTTAGACCTCTGAAACACAATCTGCTACCCTGTTTGTAAACACATATACTTTGTGCTTTATAACAGAGCTTTCTTTCTTTACCTACAGCATTGATCAACAAAACAGATCTATCGCAGTGATGGAGACTGGGAAACTTTGGGGTTTCCTTTTTAGATATTTATAAAGGAAAATGTTCGGTGAAACAATCTCCCCTGAAACTGTCAAAACAGAGTAAAAGGTAGAAGTCTTGCAACAAAGTGACTTGGCATACTCTTGCATGAAAATACCTGTATCCACATTTACAGAATTAAAGAGAGAGAATAGAAGTCATACAAAAGAATGAGCTTGAGTCAGTGGCCATAATTTAGACCTGTGGAGATTTCTATATGGCCGGAATGCGTATGAGAGAGGAACGGGTGAAGGGGAAACGGTGTGCATCTGAGTTGGTGTTTTCATTTGGACGGGCGCTTTGCTTTGGGAATGAATCCCCCGATCGTTCTCACAGACTGCACTCTGATTTGGCTTGTGGAATGAGCTCAGATCAAAGAAGCTGAATTGCTTTTAGATGAAACTAAACTGGAAGCTGCGGTCTGACTGGTGTGGGGCTGCGGGATCAGGGGAGAGCTGTTCCAAAATAAAACTCCAGAAACACGTACAATGCTGCTATTGGGTCTACAGACCTGTCTTGCTTCCTGGCTCCATTTCTATCGCATTGCACTGTGTGCTGATCCAGATATAGGATAGCAAGGTACAGTGAATTCGAAGACCGTCATAGCTGGAAAAAGGCTGTTGGCATTCTAAAATACGCCATAATGAAGAAGAGCCATGTTAATTTGTGTTTTACCTGACTATTTCTACTAACTTCTGTTAAAATTGCAGAAAGATGGCTAAAAAGGAGATGATTTGAAATACCTCTTCCAGGCAACCATCAGTTAATATATTGCAAGTAAGAAGATTGCTTAAAGGGGAAATATTTTGGCTCTGAGTGATCACATTAAGATTTTTTCCTTGCCCTAATTAAAAATTAATTGAATAGCATGAATAAGTAGCTTGTGGATTTGTGTGACCATCTCTTCTCACTACTGTGTCACGTAGCTAAAACTGTGATAACCAGACACCTCCAGATAAATTCTTTCCTTCCCCTTCCCATAGCAACAGGCAGGAAGAGTCTTTGGGTAGAGTTCTTCAGATTTCTTTTTCATGCTTTCATGGCAAGGTCCAAAATAACCTGTTGCCAGCACCAATATTAATATTTGACTGAGATTCTCAAGACTGGGATTTTTGCTTTGTAGGAACCTCTTAGCCCCAGAGCCAGCTGGAGAGTAAACGTAGCTGTGGGGCTAAATGAGATTTTATAGGGCAGACAGAACAAAAAGTATTGCTGCTTTTGATAATTCTGTGTTTTGTGACTATCTTGGGCTTCTCCTCAAAGCTTCTTTGTTGTCATTTGTGATAAAACTTGGGAAGTCTTGAGAAATGGGATCTCTGAATTACGAAACAAAAGCATGTATTTCTACAGTTGGTATGCAGTCTTAGGTGAACTGGAAGCAAGGCTGCATGTTGTAGAATATTGTGTTTATGAAAGAGCTGCAATTCAAAGCACAAATGCTTTTGGACACTTGGTGAGGTTAGTGCGCGGTTTCACAGTGACTGCTCGAACTGTCTGGCCACACTATCTGCTTTTCCCTTGAGAAAATTCTCTTCCAAGGTTACCAGTGGCGAATGTTATGGATACTTTCTAGGTGCTTTCTTTCTAGAAACCTGGAAATATAAAGATGTTGTTTTTTCAAAGTGGAATATGAAAGGGCTTTTTGCCTCTTAGGGCTTTTTCAATACATATCTGTATGCTTTGTCTCTCCTTTCTGAGGAAGGCTCTCCCTGAAGTTACAACACGGGTTATTTTTTAACCTGCATTTCCACAGAGCTCCATAGAGGACATGGTTCACAGTGCAAGGAAGTGGAAGAATGAAGGAGGGAAGCTGTAATTAATTTCTACAATTTTTGAGAGTTCTAACTATTGGAACTTGATGCATTTTCTGAGAGATCTGTAATAACAGTCTAACAGTCCTAATAACAGGAACTCCATAAGGTCAGAGGAACTTTGGTACTTGGAGGTGCTAAAAGGATGTTTCCCTGTGAAAGAAGAACGTGGCTCATTCTGAGAAGGTGTTTCACTATGTAGTCAGTCACTCCCAGGTCTGGAACCTCTTCAGGGTAGCAACACTCGGATCATAATACTGTCAGCTGGCAGGTTTCAGATTGTGAGTTTAATTTGTTTGGTGGGAGCTGAATTTCCTTTAAACCATCCTAAAAGAAATGGGCTGGCACCGAAACGTGACGGTCAGAGCACAGCAGTGTGATGGCTCAGCCCTGGCCGCCCACCACGCTGCTCCCTTCTCCGCAGGAGGGGCAAGAAAACTCTCTCACATTTTCTGACACAGCTGTTACACAGCGTTTTTTACCTTTTGTTAAATAGGTTATCACAGACACTACCAGCGTTGCTGATGGGCTCAGCTATGGCCAGCGCTGGGTCCGTACTGGAGCCAGCTCTGTTCAGCATGGACACAGCCCCTGGTCTCTTCTCACAGGGTAAATCCAATACAAGAGCCTACTATGGAGACAGGTTTGGGGCTAAATTTGTTTAGTTGTCTTTGATAATGTCCTTGTTTTGTTAAACAAGTTTCTCTTTTAGTGAATTTGCCTGTCAGCTAAAGCTTCATGTTAGCTGTGTTTTCCTGGAGAACCAGATACATGTTTTGGTAAACATAGCAATGGAATGTGAGGTTATTGATAAGCATGGATGGACATCTCGCGAGAGGGGCAACGAGAAACTGGTGACCAAGGAACTGACCAACTGTGTATAACATCCCATTCACGTGAATACTTCATATAAAAGTGGGAGATCACGAGGATCTCATCCCTTTTTCCCTTTTGCTTATGGCGACATTAGGAGAGGGTCTTGCTAGTGGTCCGGGCGAACTGAGGCCAGTGACAGACTGAATCCAGCTCCGGTTGGCTGTAAATTCCAGTCCAGGACTTCAGGTGCCAGCTCTGCAGTTGCTGGGACTTTCAAGATTGGTTTTGTATATTTTGTATTATTTTCTCTATTCTTATTAGTAGCATTAGTAAAACATTTTTAATGTTTCCAACTCTCTTCTCTCTGTCCTTCGTTCCCTCCTGATCGCCTGTGCTGAGTGGGAAGGGGGGAGAAGGAGGGTCCAAAAGGGGAAGGAGGAGGGAAGAGGGGAGGTTAATAATACATCTGCCAGGGTTTTATTGACACCCCGCAATCTAAACCCTCGACAGATAAATAAAGTAAAAATGTTCTGTACTCACACTTTGAGGGGTTTGTTACTCCATGAGGAAAAGGCAATCACCAGTGATTTAAAAATCATGCCCTGTAGGGCAAGCTTCCAGAAGACAAGGGCCTAGGAGAATCATTTTGCCCAATTGATAGAAGAGCACGAACCCCTATAAACAAACTTTGCGAGTGTATTGTCAGCCCATGATAAACCCTGGGTACTTTCAGCCATAGAATATCTAGTTTCTTGAACAAAAAGCAATTTGTCTTGCTTAGCGAGTAGCAAGGTTCTTCTTGGCTTCCTGTCCACAGATTGTAACGTTGTTCAGGTCGTTCCCTTCCACTGGAAAATTCTCCTGAAGCCTCATCACAGGAGTATTAAGGTGAAACGTAGTTGTGAATCAATACAGTACAGTGTTGGAACTATATTATTATAGAAGATTTTTTAAAAATAGTTTCAAAGGCCAAAATGAATTTCTAAAAGCAGTGGTTTGTAAAATGCAGGAGTTAATTCAGTTAATGTCCAGTTAATACCAGTAAATCCAGCGGTTTAAAAATCTGTTTAAGTTTGTTGTAGTTACAGCAATGCCGGTTTCACTGTCTTCTCTGTCTTCCTAATACCGGTTTGGTTCTCTCTACTGAGGGTTAGCATGCCAGGTTTAATATATATGTTTTCCAACAGTGGTATTTCAGAACCAGCCATTTAAAGTGTTCCTCTATTTCTAAGATTACAGCAGTGAACCAGTTTTAGCTTAGTGGTTTGCATATATGAATTGTTGTCCTCTTTGCAATGGATTGTACCATGAGAAGGAAATGGCTGAAATAAAAATAGACTATCTCTTTGTTTTCACAAATGGTTTTAATTATCTCGCGCAGCTCTCTGCAGTGCCTTTTTTTGCCAGGCTTTTTGGAGTCAAGCAAAAGGCATATGATGTTCATGTACCCATGTACACTTTGATCTCTTTTTTTCCCCCCTCTTTGAACATTTCTTACAAGTTGGTAAAAGCGAACATGCTTTCAGTTAGGTAGGAGATTCATTGGCAAGTTACCTGAGTTGTGGCCAAGCCTGTTTTGTCCCTTTTGTCCTGCCTGCCACAGTTTTGGTGTGAGAACAGCTTGTGGTTGGGGAATTACTGATGTACGACTGAAAGGGGAAAAATAAAATCAATTTGCATGATTTCTTTTCTTTGCATTTTGTATATTGCAGCACTATTTATTTACACATCTTTTTTCCAGTTCTTTTATTGAGCAGCAAATGCTATAGGTATGTAGAAAAAAGTCATATGAGATATTTCTGCTGAGGCGCGAGTTGGACAAGCAGCCTGCTTGGTGCGGAGAAATGCTAATGAGTGAATTCTCTGTAATTTTGATGTCTTGGGTTTGAGAAGTCTGAAGACAGACTTTAATTTGGGTTGCAAGCAGAGTTGGAAGCATTTTTCTCTGCAGGTGGAAGCTGATGGACCAGTTTTTCTAATCTGCGCAGTCTGCATAGGGAACACTGGTGATCCCTGGTGCTGAGGTAAAAGTTCCGGTGTGAATATCACTGAGTGTCTGGCCACAACGTTTCCAGAGCTATTCCGTCTTTCCTTGGGCAATCTTTTTGTTTTGATACTCAGGTTAAATGTTTATTTTGGCTCTTCTGACTTAGAAATTTTGGATTTAGAAGATTTTTCCCATGTTCAGTTCTCTTTTGAAGTGTTAGATACTTAGGAAAAACAAGGAATCAGCACTGAGGATTAGTGTTGCATAAATAATTGTCTGAGTGTTTTTAGGAAAAGTCTTTAGGGCTGTTCGTCTGGAGTTCATTAGTCTTTGCTACTGTAATTTTCAATCTGTTAATGACACAGGATAGAGCCCTCTTGTGATCCCGTTGCATTATATCAATATGGTGTCAAGCTAATTATCATTCATATAATAAAACTCAGTGTGAGACTTTACAGAAAAGAAATGTATTGTTTACTTTTAAAGCCTCAAATTAATTTTACAGATTCATACTCATTCTCTCATGCACTTCATTTAGTCTTTCCCTCACACTCCTGTGCTCAGAAGCACCAGCGTGTTTTTGTGTGTCGAGGTTGTGTAGCCAGTGTCTCTTATGTGCACCATGGGGGATAGAACTAATGGTAACTGTCACTACTTATCATGTTCCCATTTCCTTTTGCTGACAACAAACTACTTTACAGATGGATGTTTTATGTCCTTTGGGAGTCAAAAGTTCTACGCTAGGCCTTTGCTTTGGAATCTGACTTACTTCAATCTCCATAAGTCTTAAATGAAGGCTAATGAGCTAACACTGCACTGCGGTGTTATCAGGGTGGAGGCATCTTGGTCTTGCCACAAACACTGAGTTTTATTGCTGCAACAAGTGTCCTTTGTAATCAATAAAAGCCATTCTTCTGTCCTTTCTTTTCCTGTATTTTCTCATTTATACACACACAATTTCACTCATTTTTTTTAATACCAATCTGAACATCTCCATTACAATTCTCTACCAGGTATGTTTACTTGTAGCAGTAAGACATCCAGAAGAAAGATTCGGGATGGTAGTTAGAATAGATTCAGATGATCTCACTCATAAAATATATGTAGATTTAAATCTGTTGATTTAAAGATGTGTTTTCTGGCTCTGTAGAAATTATAATTTGTAAGCAGATATAATGAGAAAGTGGTTCCTGTGTTGGGCCAAAAGTACAATGGATCATATATTGTATACATGAATTAGATAGGACAAAATGGAAAACATCCATTCTTAAGGGAGCATGACAGATGAAGTTTCTGTTTCAATGTCAAGGATTTCTCATTAGCAAGTCCGTAGTACGGAAAGGCCAGAAGTTGGGCAGCTCTTCTCCTGTGTTTCATGGTTTATATCTTGCTTTTCCATCCTTGCAGCCTCTGAAGGTCGCGTCACTTGGGTTGCTGCCCAAACTGATTAAATTGTATTTCCCACAAATATATTTTTAGCTAGTATATTGAATTGGCTCGAGTGTTGTCTTTGAGCCTCCATCTCACTTGTTCTTAGCAGAACAGCTGCCTGTACGAGAGCTTTGTCAGTGGCTGAACGGAGTGGCACGCACAGGGCAGCAGGGAGGTGTGTGTCTGTCTGTCTGTCCTGCTGAGCGGGTGTCCACACTGGGAGTGCAGGTATCAATAGCACTGCAGATACAACAACTGCTCAGGAACTCAGCCTCCAGCCTGGTGTTGGACCCACTATGTGTTGTATTTTGCATTTGTTCAGAAAAAAACAATTCAGGTGTCTGGATTTTAAATTCTAACAGATCTATTGTGGCAGAGAATAGTTCATTTTACTGCACTTTCAGTAAATAGGTGTAGTGCTGCTCACACACAGTAATGGCCAAGGGAGCCAAGCTGCATTCTGCTGCTAAACCCCTCTCTGTTTGTATTCCTTATATAAATAACCTTTAAGGCAAACCTCGTAATTGCTTCCCTTCCCAACGTGTACTCAACACCCTTGTAATCTGTTCTTTCTTTCCTGGTTGATTACTCAGCAGTTTCTTTCTTTCTGTAGGTCCTCTTACTTGTTTGGACTAGACCAACCATGTCCTTAAAACTTATTTAGGGGAAAAAAAACCCTATAAAAATGTCAAACAGTACAAACTGCTCTTTTTACTTAAAGATAAAACTTGGACAGTTAAAGTAACTACAGATTTGCTAAACAAGTAAGTTACCAAAGGAGCTGTCTCTGCCTGGGGTACTGAGTAATTGTATCTTAACAGTTAAAAGAAAATAGCTTTTCCACACTAAACATGCCTTCAGTTAAAAAGAGGCTTCAGTGTTTTGTGCGAAGGAGAACAAGCATTTGTATTTAATTTCTCACACCCAAAAAAGTGCAGTATTAATGTAAACAAGTGACTTTGAACTTTCTCTGAAATATGTAGCCTAATTTCTTATTAATTGGCTGTAACTCACATACGTGTTAATTAGAAAATTAACTATTGCGAAGAGGACATGCTACATCTTGTGTGCAGGTTTTTAAACAAAACATGGTGTATTTTACAATTCCCGAGTTACACAGTGAGATTCTCAAAACCATTGTTAAAATTACTAGGTAGGTTAAAGCAAGATTTTAATGATGCATTTTTTTATTTCCACTGTTGAAACAGCAGATACACTGTGGATTAATACACCTGTGAAGAGCAGTTCAGCCTGTTCTTCAAACTACTAAACCTAAGACTTAGAGCAGCCAACAGTGTGCAATTATTTCAGTATTTTTGTAAATTATAAAGAGCATGTGCCAACATATTTTCAAAGCTATGTATGTATAATATGCAATCGCAGGGTTTCATTCTGACTTAGTTGTGTCTTCTGTTCTGTTGGATAAATATGAAGCACAATGACCTTCTTTAAGTCAGTTCTTCAACAGCTGAATCCCATCACTGAATAAAGTCACTGTAAGTTGAATCGGTGTGACACTCTAAAGATCCCTCAAGCCTTTGAGAGCATTTTTCTTCTATGTATACTCCCTGATTTTGCAGGGTAAGAAGCTCCTTCCCACCTCTTCCTCACGGTTCTTTAACCAAGAAGCTCCGAGAGCTGCTTTTCTCCACGCTCCTTCTCATGATTTGTTACAAGAAAGATAAATGAAGATCCTCCCTGGAGATGGAATTCAAAGAACTGAATCCCGGCAGGATGTGTGGATTTATTGGTGTATTATTTTAAGCAATGTTTGTTCAAACCTGCCTCGGGTGCAAACAATAGCTTATACAATGATGAAGCTGAGCTTAATTTATCTACTAATCCACATATTGTGGCAGCAGGTTATAAAAACAAACCAACCTACCTGGGGGTAGGTATGCACCCTCCAAAGAAATTCAGGCAAGCATTTGGATGGTTTGTTTTTAGTATCAAGATATTAGATCTGGTATAAATCTTTTTATACACCAAGTAATTAGTATTGTTCATTTATAAGAAAATGATACTTGCGTGGTCAGGCTCTGAGTGTTGGGTGGGGACAGGCTGGAGAGCTGGCCAGGGAAAAATTTAATGAAATAGAACAAGGGCAAGTGTAGAGTCTTGAATCTGGGCAGGAACAACCCCAGGTTCCAGTATAAGTTGGGGAATGACCTGTTAGAGAGCAGTGTAGGGGAAAGGGACCTGGGGGTCCTGGGGACAGCAGGGTGACCATGAGCCAGCACTGGGCCCTTGTGGCCAGGGAGCCAATGGTACCTGGGGTGGGTTAGAAGGGGGTGGTCAGTAGGTCAGAGAGGTTCTCCTGCCCCTCTGCTCTGCCCTGGGGAGACCACACCTGGAATATTGTGTCCAGCTATGGCCCCTCAGTTCCAGCAGGACAGGGAACTGCTGGAGAGAGTCCAGCGCAGCCACCAAGATGCTGCAGGGAGTGGAGCATCTCCCGTGTGAGGAAAGGCTGAGGGAGCTGGGGCTCTGGAGCTGGACAAGAGGAGACTGAGGGGGGACTCATTCCTGGGGATCAATATGGAAAGGGGGAGTGTCAGGAGGATGGAGCCAGGCTCTTCTGGTGACAACCAGTGACAGGACAAGGGGCAATGGGTGCAGACTGGAACACAGGAGGTTCCACCTGAATATGAGAAGCAACTTGTTCCCGGTGAGGGTGGCAGAGCCTGGCCCAGGCTGCCCAGGGGGGTTGTGGAGTCTCCTTCTGTGCAGACATTCCAACCCGCCTGGACACCTTCCTGTGTAACCTCATCTGGGTGTTCCTGCTCCATGGGGGGATTGCACTGGATGAGCTTGCCAGGTCCCTTCCAACCCCTGACATGCTGGGGTTCCGTGATACTGGCCAGGGGTCCAATGTTCTGCTACAGCTGAAATGCTCCTTGGTGTTCACACGGGATCATCCATTTGCATCCAGCTGCTGACAGAATTACTTGTCCTAAATAAAGACGTTTTATTTTCACACAATCATAAAACTAACTGAAAATATTTTAATAATGATTCAAGAGTGTATGTTGTCATATTTTGTGATTATGTTTCTAAGTAGCCCTAGGCTGGCTGTTGAAATCATGTGCAATCATTAAAAATAGGTGTTAATACAGTAATTTCTTTCCAAATAGATTTCTGTGCTTGTTAGGTAAACAGGAGTTAAATGCTAGAAACTTGTGTTTAAATGTCAAAATCAGCTGGATGTGTGTGACTTATGGGGTTATTGGTTTTTTCAATCTCTTTGTGCTTCTTCAACGTGCAGTTTGCTAATCATCACAAGATTCTTGTTGGAGTAATTAATGTATTTTAGCCTTGTTTCCCAAGAAAATGAGATGTATACAATTCCACCTGCCAGTCCTGTTCTGCTTCTCCCCCTTTCTCTGTGTGTTGTGCTACAAACTTTTCCATACTATCTAAATATCCACGGAGGTATCAAAGTTGATTAATTTCTATGAATTATGGAAAATCTGGATGGAGTATATATGGGCATGGTAGGGAAGAGGCTTAAAAGAGCATTCAGGTGAGAGGAAAGCTGCACTGTGAGTTCCGTGGTTATTCTTGGCTCAAAACCACCCATTTGACGTGCTGAGTCTTTTCCAGCCGGCAGGTGAAGGGAGCAGAGGAGACGTTGGGTCGAGGTGTTTGAAATAGGAAAAGAGAAACAGGGCTGTTGAGGTGCAGGGCACAGGTAAATTGCTGCTTGCTGCTTCTTCCTCTGAATTCTCCTTTTTCCTGGTTAACTAATGGCGCTTGCGTTAAAGAGCCACCAGTGGATTTTAGCAAGCATGCAATAAAATAAGTCTTCTGTTTTATTGGTCAAAAATAATTAGAAGCTTGATGGCAGCTGAGAGGGCTAAACAATGTGTAATATAGTTTCTTTTTTTAAGAAGTATTGGGAGATGATAGATTACTGAAATTTTACTTGCACTGGTTAGTGAAAACTGTGTCACTGTGTACACACGTGTACATACACATGTGTGACTCAGCAACTGTTTGCACAACAGTCATTTCAAATGTGATTAACCGGCTCTATGTTTTTCTGCATATTCTCAATGAAAATGATTAAATACTAATACCTTTTTAATGGATATTTTTGCAGGCTTTGAAATGAAAATCAGCTTTAACATATGGTTCTGAACGAATGGTGTACGCTGTATGTGTTTGCTGTGTTTGTGTGCAGTGTTGTTTCTCTGGGTGGAGAACGGCAGCTCTCCTATCAATGCAAACTCCTTCAGGCTGTCCAGTATGTCTGTGCTGATCCAGATGCTATTCAGCTGCTTTTTGAAAGCATAAATGATACCTATTGGGTTTGGTAGAACTTATAATGGGATCAGAATTAGGTACAGTCCTCCAGGTCTTTTAAATTTAGACTACTTTTGAAATACTTACGTTAAAAGCTTTTTCACTCTAGCAGAAAGATTTGTATGATTCACATCTGGAATGTGGTAATTAACAGTATTGAACTCCAGTAATAACACTATATACTATTTAAGCAAGTCATTAGTACTTGTTTTGGCAGTGTGATATTCTCTGGTGGTTAACACTGGCACCAGCAAGCTGTAGGATGCAAGAACTTCCCATTTATTGCTTTCAAAATACCTGTGGAATTATGGGTTTCACAGTCACTGTCACAGTGTCTAAACTTTGCTTTAGCTTGCGGCCTCTAAAAAGAAAGTTGCGATATTCAGATCTGGTCTCCTTTACAAATTGTGTTTTGCATGGCATGCAGAGGATAAGATATGCACTGGTTTACATTGCTTGTGCTGTTATCAGGTGGTAAGTTCATACAAATCGCCCCTTGCACCGAAGATACAGATAGCAGCAGCTTAAGCAAACATGTTTTCTTCCTTGTTGGCAATAACGTGTGCAGAACGCACCTGCAGAGCTGGCACGTGGTGTTTGATTGCTTTGGGACGCAGGTTCGGTACCTGAGCCCAGGTGTGCGGATCAGCCCCCCCTTGGCCGCAGCACCTGAGCCAGGTCAGACACCCAGGGGGATGAAGGTCTGGTGGGAGGTTACGAGCAGAGATGACTGAGGAAATGGCACAGAGGAGGGAACACGGTGTGAGGGGGATGCAGGAAGGAGTCTGGGAGTTGGATCCAGCAGGTGGTTCGGAGTCTTCAATAACCCGGTCATTTTCCAGTGAGTAATCTGCAGTAGAAGACTCACTGGTATAAAGCCTCTTCATTTGGGATGTGGAGCTGAAAATGTGTTTTAAACATGAATAGGAGCAAGGATATCTGGATATTTCCAAAGCGATGTCTATTTTTAACATAACAGCACGCCATTTCTGCCCGTTAATAAAGAAGCTACATGATGCATATTGTCCATCTTCTCCCCTTGCTCCCCAAAACCAAATACTGAATTGAATTAATTTCAAAGAATATTAGAAATAGCTGCTTGCTTTGGTGCAGGATCAGGCGAGCCACGGGTGCGAGGATGGGGATGCTGGAAATGAAGGTTTTCTCACCCTCTTTTGGAAGTGATGTATCTCCTCTGTTAGTGAAGTGCTTCATGGAATTACAACCTCCGTCTGTAGACTTGATCTGACCAAGTGAAAATGAGAGAAATACAGAAACGGGTTTCCTAAATTTGAATTTCGCTTTTAAATTTAATAATTATTATTTCAGCCTTTTTCCTATGATTGTGTATTATGGTTTTCTACCCCCCCCCCTTTTTTTTTAAGACAAGTAATATTTGACATGGGAACTTATGACATCAAAATAAGCCGGTATTTGCAGACATAAGAGGTACAGCAAACTTTGCAATTAGAACTTCGTTTATTCTCCGTTCTAATTGAAGGGACAAAATCAAAAGACCTCTTTTGCCTCAGACATGAGTATTTACAGATTATGTAATAGAGGCTAAGCCCTTTGTAAACCATTTTCTGCACTTTGACAAAAGGGAAAGGAAGGAGAAAACAAGTGTGGTTTTGTTTTCAGGATGTATCTACATCTCAAAAAGCAGATGATTTATTGTTTGAATTCCTGATTCAAATGTTTCTGTTGTTTCTTCATCCAGATTCAAGATCCAGCCCATATTATGGCTGGCAGTGGGTCCAGAGCAGGACCATCCGGTGGGTTTTCCATGAAATCACAGCTCCAAGTCACTGGTAAGCCTTTGGAAAACATACAGATTCTCTGGATAGAAATGGTAAAGTGGTTTTCCCACAATTAAATGGAAGTTACTAGTATGTTGCATTTCAGGGAGTTTTGAGTTGTACAAAACCCAAAACAAGTCGCATGATAAAATTGATGGTGTTATACCATCATTACTTGGCAGAAATGTAACTTTTTTAGTCAGGATTTTATCTTAAATGCATTTTAAAATGATTCATTTTTGTGCCAAAAAAAAGGAAGGAATAATTATTTTTGAATGCTGTTAAGTAAATTGTACAGAACAATCCTTTTCAAAATGTAAGATGTAATATGATGCTGCTTTCAGTTACTAACACTTGACATAACACCGAATCTAACACATTCTCCTATCGATGTTTTTCCATCTCAAGCTAAGTGAATGTGAAGTGCTGTTGATTCGGTTTGACTTACTGCTTCTCCCTTGTTCCATGTCTTGATGGGCACCATTGTAAAGGAGCTTTATTAAAAGTGTTGGTGAGAATATAACTGTGATTGAGCACCAACAGAGCGGCTGTTGAAAATCACCAGGTTTTCCTCACTTTTGCTGCCTGACGAACGTTGCTGAAGCCTGGGGAGATCTGGGGGTGTACGCAGGTCTGTGTTTAGAAGCGTCAAAGGCAAATTTTGCACCATCAGTGTGGAAGGTCTGTGGGTCAATGCAGAAGTTTCACAAAGCTGTTATTGTGGGGTTGAAAAGAATCATGCAAAATAGATGGGAAAGCCTTAGACCAGACAGGAGGTTGGAACAGAGTAAGTTCTACTGACTGCAGCTGCCACACTGAGGTCACACGCTTGTTTTTTCTCTGTAGGCTGTGAGACTTTAGTAGGAATCCTGTTCCTACAGGTTGATAGTGGAGAGAAAAACAGAAGCAGCTTGGAGGTTCATCCTCTGCATGGTACGGAGAGCAGCACTACGGACTGAAGTGGTGGTTGCTGTCTGAGCCTTGCTCCGTTAAAGGCCTGTGACTCACATAAAGTGAAACTGAAGTGTCTCAGTGTTTAGAACTGAGACCATTAAGACTTTTGAACGGTTTTTAATTGCTGTAGGAGTTCAGCCCCAGTGTGTGAGCAGGCACAACCTTTTTGTAGACACTTCTGTGAGCAGCACCCACCTCCTGCCCTACCCTACCCCCACCTCCCCATTCTGTTCTCATAGTTATAAATGAACTTTCAGGTTGTCTGGCTAAGTAAGAACCTCAAAAGTCATGACAAAACTGCTGCTTCGTGCTGCCTCCCTGTAGTTCTTGGTGCCTTTGAGACAGCTGGTGCTGTTGAGGTGGGACATGCTGCAGCACTGAAGACACGAGGGGATGGGGAGATATTTGTGAAAATTAAGTGAATTTCTGTAAGATGTCTGTAATACAGAGAGAAAGAGTTTCTTTTAGGAGCAGTTCAGAGCAGTTTATACTAAGCTCCTTCTCTAAATCTCTAAAGGAGCGCAGACTATAAAGGGAATCTAGGTAGATTAGCCATGTGGGCTTAAATTAGTAATCTTTTTTTTCAGGATGTAGTGCAGCTGAGGTGGGTGACAAAAACACAAGAGACCAGGTTGTTATTTGTCAGAAGGGAGTGGAGTTCCCTGGCCTATTGGAAATGGTAGTATCTTTGGTTTGAGTGCTGTTTTGTGAGTTTACTATTGCCAAGGAATCCAAGAACACTCCTAAGAGTCAATGTTGGGGAGAGACGCCTGCGCACGATGCTGCTTGGCTATATGGGGTGTCAGAGAGGAGCCTTGCAGTCAGTGATGTTCAATGTCTATAAACCAAACAAAAATGCACACACAGACAAAAAAACCCCACAAAACAAAAACCAAACACACACAACAAAAATGACAACAAACAAACACACAAACGTGCACCCCCCTTCATTCTTCCCCTGCCCAGTCACAGCTCTGGAGCTGCAGGTCCTGTCCGGGATTCTGTGTTTCTAGAACAGTAGGTGGTTGTTGGAACTCAGGACTTTGCCTTCAGTTTGCTTTTCTGTAAATTTGCTTTGATACAGATAATTTAACACAAAGTTCTTGTTCTTCATGGTGTTCTTTTCACCAGCTCTGGCAGCAGTTGTCTGTAATTCCCCAGTGAAACAGATCATGTTTGGAGCTTTCCAACAAGCACGTGTAATAAATGCCAGTAATTCTCTTGGCTGGTGATGGACAGGAGGAGGTTTTAGAGGCTATTTTCTGCTTTCAACACCTAAGTGCTGTTATCAGTCTTATACTGATTATTATTAATTATAATGTCTGATATTATGAAGTATTATTGCATGTTTTAGGCACTTGTGTGAGCTATAGCATTGTATAAAGTGATTTGGAATGCAAGAGCATTTTTGTCCATCTAATATATTTCTTTTTGAGCTTTATTGTCATGCATCAGTGACCTGATACTCAAATGCTAAGCACACAACTGAAAAGTATTATTTGAAATCGAAATCTTATTGAGTAAATGATTTTCTCTTTCTTAATAGTTATTTCAGCGAAACTGAAAGAAAAAAATAAGTGGTTTGGACCAAGCCCTTATGTGGAAGTCTCGGTAGATGGACAGTCCAAGAAGACAGAAAAATGCAACAATACAAACAGTCCGAAGTGGAAACAGCATCTTACAGTGTAGGTTTGATGGGTTTGCTTTCCAACTTATTTTGGCTAAAGTAATGCAATTGGCAGTGGACTTAAGGGTTGCGTTTTTATTTGAAGCCAGGAATTCCATGTTACATGATAGGAAGATATTTGTGTGATTTTTTGGAGCAAATTGAACTACAGTCTGGAATATATATTAACAAACTATTGCATTACTTTCTATGGAAGGGACACCGTGCTAATGAAGCCATTTATTCTCTATTAATGTATGTGGTGTATCAAAGGAGCCTTAGTTCTGTGTGTAGTAAGGAAATGAAGATAATTGGAGATGAAAACTGAGAAGTCCCACGCACGTTTTTGTTGTCACATTTCAGTTTATGGTGTTTCAGGAATATGTGGCTGAAAAGTGCGGCTGTTCTGCTGCAGAACAGGTAGTTAACTCTGTCTTGCACACATCTAAATTCAATCACAAGTACAAAATTCCTGATTAATTTGTCCTTCAGAGTACAAAACTAACATTGGATTGAATGTGAAGACAGCTGTTGGTGTCTGCTTGGCCAAGGGTCTGTGTTGTGAGATGACAAGAAGCGTAAAGTACAGGAAAAAAATGACCTGCAGCTTCTATAAAATTTAGTTTTCTCTTGAGAATGTGTTGCATGGAACACTGAGATAGAGGCCAGGCGTGTGCTTGCACATTTGCTTAGGCTTAAATTCTAGATCATTACTCTTGAGGCACCTTGAGCATTCCTACCTGAGGAAAACCTTTTTGGTGCCTGTTCTTTTCAGATCAGGAGTTGGGCTTGTTTAGTCTGGAGAAGAGGAGGCTGAGAGGTCACCTCAGCACTCTCTAGAACTACCTCAAGGGAAGTTCTAGCCAGGTGGGAGCTGGTAATTTCTCCCAGGCAGTCAGCAATAGGACAAGGGGCCATGGGCTTCAACTCTGCCAGGGGAAACTGAGGCTGGAGATTAGAAAGCAATTCTCTGCAGAGAGAGTGGTCAGGCATTGGAATGGCTGCCCAGGGAGGTGCTGGACTCACCGGCCCTGGAGGTTTTTAAACTGAGATTGGACATGGCACTTAGTGCCATGATCTAGTAAACGGACTGGAGTTGGACCAAGGGTTGGACTGGATGATCTCTGAGGTCTTTTCCAACCCAGTCGATTCTGTGATTCTGAGGGATAGATGTGATGGATGGATTATGAAATGGATAAGGAATTGGCTGGGTGGCTGTATCTGGAGAGTTATAGTCAACAGCTCAGTGTCCAAGTGGAAACCAGTAATGAGCGGTGTCCCTCAAGGATCCATACTGGGACCAATATTATTTAGCAACTTCTTTAATGACATAGAATAGATAGTGGGATTGGGGCACCATGAGCAAGTTTACAGATGACACCAACTTGAGTGGCTCAGTTAATAAATAACTTAGAAATGGTCTTTTCTGCTAGGCTGACTCATTTAAAGTTGAAGCAGATTGCTCGGTTCAGCCGCTTCCCCTGCCAATAAATGCCCTTACCCGGTGCTCAACTTTTTCTTTGCAGAATTGTCACTCCTGTAAGTAAATTAAACTTTCGAGTCTGGAGCCATCAAACATTGAAATCAGATGTACTTCTGGGAAGTGCTGCTCTGGATATTCAGGAGACTTTGAAATCAAACAGTATGAAACGTAAGTATAAGATTAACTACACTTTGGAATGCTGCAGAATTTGTCAGGAATTGTTTGTTAATCAGTGCTCTGGGCAGCTGGAGGAGGAAGGAAACCCTTAGGAATTCCTTTAGTTGCTACAGATTGCATTGATGAGCTTCCTCCGGCTTTTTCAGTGTAATCTTTTTGGTTATACACGGTCTGCTATGGTGTCCTTGAAAACATGGTGGGAACATGGGGGAAAATTACCTTGGGTAACTACATCATGCTGTATGACATCAGATACCCTGCTGTAATCTACTGGATTTTGGTTCAAACTTTAAGCAAGAATGTTTATTTACAACTTTGTTTCAATGAAAACCAGTTATTTACCCTGAAAATACACTCGGTCTGGGAATACAATGCAAAATGTTCGTCTTCTAAATGCGAATCTTGACATCATTAGATAAATGTGAGATATTTTAATGAGAAGGTAGAATGGACATCTCTTCTGCATGAGGAATAAGGTGAATTACGTTTCCTAACTATAGGTTTTTGAGGACAGGTACATTAATTGCTTTGGAAGTGTGGGCAGAAACACAGGACTCAATCTCTGCTCTGATGTTAATCCTTTCTTTAGGCAGCAACAAACTTATGCTCCAGTTTTCCCCTTTCTGACACCTGAAAATGATTTGTTTTACCACATGAAACTGAAAAAAAATATGGAGAGAGTTCTGGGGTTTGTTTGGGGTGTTTTTTCGCTTGCTGACCGTGGCCTGTGATTGGCTTCTTGAATAAAACGCGCTTTTTTTGTCATGTAGTAAAATTATTTTCCATAATTTTTCAGTTGAGCAGGTAGTGGTGACGCTGCATCTTGTTGGTGACAGAGAACCAGCAGAAGTGGTGGGAGATCTGTCTGTCTGTCTAGATGGGCTGCAGGTAGATCCTGAGCTCCTCACCAACGGTGATGCCTCAAGTACAAGAAGTAAGTAACTTGAATTCAAATCCACCCTCTACATATATCTGGGAGACAAAGCTTTTTTCCCGGTAACTTTAACATAACAACAGCGTTTTCTATAAGTTCCTATTTGTAGAAACCAGAACTCTTCTGCGTTTTTATTTGAGGTGGAGTCATAGTCCACAGTGAAGATTTTCAGCCTTGCCATAACAAAAATAACATCAGCATCTTGATTTTGCGGATTTCTATCTAGCAATCCCAGACTTCAATGGAAGTCTCTAGCTTCCCTGAATGTTTCCTAACATCATTAACAGAAAATAATATAAAATAAGTTAGTTTGATCTCATAATAATAATATTCAGCATGGATTTATAGTATTTTTTCTTAAAATATCTCAAATGTTTTCATGGATTTTTGTTCCCTGTGGAATGATCCACTGTTATGTTTAGTTGGTGTTGTCAGCTTCAGATAAATAGGATGATTTTTAATTTAAAAGCTTGAATACATGTAAAATGGGCAATCACACTGAAATAATAAGTAAGAGGGTTTAATTCTGTTGGTGCAGGACAAGCAATGGAGCATTTTTGAGGGTATTGTAGCCTGCAAAGTAGAGATTTCTCCAGCAGTCAGCATTGGAGGGACTGTCAGCTGTAGCAATTAGCTACATGCTTAATTGCCAAGTTTTAAGCTGGTTGGGGGTTGTTGTGGTGGCTTTTTTGGTTTTCATCTCTGCATTGTTCCATTTCCTGAAACTCGCCTCCTGAGCAGAAGGTGCAGGAAAAGGCCTGTGGGTAGTGGAACTGGGTGCTATAGATAGTTTGGGGCTCGACAGTGAAGACAGATGTTGACACACCAAGTCAGAGGGCTCACAGATCGTCAGGGGACCTGGGCACACAAGGAAAGAGTTAAAGTAGTCCAACACATTCTTACTGTAAAGGCTAAAGGTGCTTACAGGCAAATACACTGTTTATTGAGTACCTTTTGAAGATAAGATTTCTGCTTCTGGGATTAAAATCCCTTCCATGTGCTGCCCACTAACAGCACATTATCACAAGGCTTTGCAGGATTCCATCCCTGTCTTTGGCTTAGACCAAAGTTCCCATCAGAACTGAGAACTGATTTCTTTGTTGTTTAATTCTACAGAAATCAAGTATTGGTGCTCTCTACATGAATGAGCAGTTCTGTGCTGCATGCTCAAGTCCTGCAAATGCCGGCACAGAAGGCGTGAACAAGCAGTTGCAAAACGATTGCAAATCTCGGCTGAGCTGCTGTAGTTCTCTTTGGAGTCCTGCCACATTTTGTACCTGCTTGAATGCCTTGAGGCTAAATAATTTACAGAGAAAGGGAAGGGTCCAGGCTGGAGTCAAATGATAGCCTGTTATGTCTTCCATAAGGCGAAAACATTATTCACTGTGGCAGTGGTTTAAAAAACAACGTATACACACACACATGCTTATGGAGACATACAGTTTTGAAATAAGACACATAAGCAGTATGTGGTGCATCACCTCCACATTTGAAAGAAATGTGAGCATTGAGGAGTGCTTCTGTTCTCAGAACTTATTCAGAATATTGCTTATAGAATATTGCTTATATTGTCTTTCTTTCTGGTATTTAAGGTCCTACACAGAACGATGGCTCCAAACTAAGGAGCGATACACGGTAAGACTTTCTTCCTCTTTTTTTTTATACTGCCCTTTAGTGATTGCAGTTTTGAAAGAAGAATTTTATGTATTATAAAGACAATTGAAAAACTTCAGGGTATGCCCTGCAATAGTGACTCTTAAGGTCTGAGCATGTACTAAATAAAAATACTATACTGTTGTACACTCACATATTAAATTGTTTTCCGTATGAGCCCCATCTTTTCGCTTCAGTTTGCCTCCATGCGTGACCCATCTTTTGGTTTTGTTTGTGTTTTGTGTTTCTTTTGTATTCTTGTCCTTCTTCCAGTGATTAACCCAAGTAAAAAATACATTCACCAGTGGGATTTTTCATATATATAAATGGCACTGGTTGTTTTTACACTGTTTTATTTCATAGCATGGAAGTATCAGAATTATATTTAACTTAAAGAAGATACCAAGAAGTGTCTGGCAGGTGCAGTGTTTTAAGGCTGATATCACATTAGGTGCCCTGCTGCTTGGTAGGATAAAAGTGTGACCATGCTTGATGGTGGATTAACCTGCAGTGAGCACCGTGCCACTCTGATTAGTTACCAGCACTACAAGTATTTTAAGGATCTGTACAATGCACAACACTCTTGGATGATATCTGGAGTACATAAGTTAAATTTAATGGGTTTTTTTAGTAGATAATAACTCACTGTCATCTGAAGTCTTCCCGTGAAAGACTTTTTGTTCCATTTCCTTTTCATACTCTGAAGAATGTTTCCATGCTTTGGGTGTTCGGAATGCCTGAGTGTATAATAGTGTAATAATAGTAGTAATTGGAGCTGATGTGGTTTTAATACCAAACAATGGGGTTTTTGGTGTTCATAAAGGTCCGTTTTGATGGTTATGTAAGTGATCTGGAATATGTCGAACGGGTTATTGTTACACGTATAATAATGTTTTGATATGTATTGTTATACCTTAAGCCAACTGGTCAAATACACTAAAGATAAAAAGTGGCAGTTACAAACTTCACATCATTCCTTATCTCTGAAAACGTTCATTGTCATTTACTGTGGCCTTGGCGTGAACTGGTATGAATCACAGAGTCCCAGAATGTCAGGGGTTGGAAGGGCCCTGGAAAGCTCATCCAGTGCAATCCCCCCATGGAGCAGGAACACCCAGATGAGGTTACACAGGAAGGTGTCCAGGCGGGTTGGAATGTCTGCAGAGAAGGAGACTCCACAACCTCCCTGGGCAGCCTGTTCCCTCAGTCTCCTCTTGTCCAGCTCCAGAGCCCCAGCTCCCTCAGCCTTTCCTCACACGGGAGATGCTCCACTCCCTTCAGCATCTTGGTGGCTGCGCTGGACTCTCTCCAGCAGTTCCCTGTCCTGCTGGAACTGAGGGGCCACAACTGGACACAAGATTCCAGGTGTGGTCTCCCCAGGGCAGAGCAGAGGGGCAGGAGAACCTCTCTGACCTACTGACCACCCCCTTCTAACCCACCCCAGGTCCCATTGGCTTCCTGGCCACAAGGGCCCAGTGCTGGCTCATGGTCACCCTGCTGTCCCCAGGACCCCCAGGTCCCTTTCCCCTACACTGCTCTCTCATAGGTCATTGCCCAACTGATACTGGAACCTGGGGTTGTTCCTGCCCAGATACAAGACTCTACACTTGCCCTTGTTATATTTCATTAAATCACGTGTACCACACCTGGTATAGAGCAAAAGTGTGTTTGACAATGATATTGAGGTTAAATGTACACGATTCTACTTGATCCTTTATGCTTTGTGATTGATGTAGGCTTGCCTCCTGGTTTTTATTTTGTGTACATTTAAAGGAAAGGAGTTTTAGAGGTACTGGACTGAAACTGTAACCTGTGGTTTCATTACTGGTGGCCTATGTACTTGACCTGTCAATCCACTAGAATTCAAGATGACAGTCTATTTTGCTCAACTTATTGTGTAAATAAAGTGCTTTAGAAGTAAAGTTGTGGAAACCTGTAACTTTGCTTAGGGAGCTACAAATATATCAGCATAATATGCTGCTAGGTATAACTGAACAGTATAGAATGGATGAGTAGTGCTATTTAGTTTCTTAATTCTTGTAAGGTTGAGAACCTTATATTCATAGCTTTTGCTCAAAACTTTAATGCTGAGTCCTAAATTCTCCAGCCCTTTCCAGCATTGAGTTTACGGGGAAAAATAGTATATGTGTAATTAAGCTTTCTAAAAATGTGAAATATGCTGTGTGTTCTGAGCATATGCTGCCCCGTGGAGCGAATGCACACAGGCTGCTCCCAGCTTTGACTCAGCTCCCATCTCATTAGGGTGAAATTCATGGGCAGAAATAGCTGAGCAGCAAAATCTGGAGCTTGGGCCTAAAGGCACGTGTGTCAAGTTGGTGAACGAAAGCGGAGATTTCAGGGACAGATGTTATATATCTATATATCTATATATCTATTTCACAGTCTTTTCATCAGTTGAGGTGTCATATACCTCAGGAGATAAACTCTTAGTATTTTCATCCACATGTGGATGTTATTTTAATTATTATGAATGTAAGAATCTCATGTAATCGTAAGTATTGCATTCTAGTGTCTTCCCCAAAATTTAATGTCATCCATACACCATTAGAATAGTTCTTTCTGTTTGGTTTTTATTTCCTACAAAAGGACGAACTCAAACGGCCTGGAAAGCTGTGAAGATGCTGCTCCCGGTGAAAACAAGACTGTTAATGGCAGCGATTCTCCGTTACTCACAAACGGCAACTGCAAACCCGCCCGACCCCCCCGGCCTTCGCGACCGCCGCCCCCCACGCCACGCAGACCCCCCTCAGCAGCCGGTACGTGTTGTGGGGCCAGGCGTTTGTTTTGGAGCTTCACACTCTGAATGAACAGCCCCATTCATGACGCTCATTTTTAACTACGTGTTCTCAGGGTAAATTCTTTGGCAGATAACTCCTGAAGGACTATTTTTTAGCTTGCATTCAGTCCATGTTTAATCAGTGTTCCTATTGTTAGAAATAGGAGCGCCGTGAGTTCCTATTTCTAGTAGTACTAGATCAGTATTGAGCTGCCGTGTCTGCTCAGTACTGATTGCAGTGATACTGCTGCATATAGTGGAGCTGGGACCAAAAGAACACAGGTGAATAATACTGTACCGCTGAGCTTGAGGCTCCAGATGAAACCTCATAAAACTGTCTCAAATTGATAATATTGGGTGTTGAAATACTAGTTATTTGTTTCTACAATTCTAGTTACCGAAAAATCATTATTATTTTGCACTGAAATTGATAACTCTTTTTTTTTCTTTAAATTTATAAGATTATTTAGAAACTGCAAAATTTCAGAACAAGTAGTCCTGAAAAGCTAGTTGATGTTTTTAGGGTAACTCCTTTCCCCCCATACACTGTGGCTGGTTTCAGTAGTTTCATTATTACAATTGATAAATGCTGAGTCTGGATGGGAATCTGCGAGATAATAATGACTTTAAAAGATTAATCCGCTGTCGTTCAATAATCAGACCTGACTTGTGCACAACTTTCAGTCCCGCCCACAAAATGGCATTCAGAAACATATGAAGATGTTTAAAGAATGTATGTATTCCCTTCCCATTCAGATAATTAATTTATATGCAATGTCAAATATCTTCTTGAAAATTTTATGCTTATTATATCTTAAATTAGTTTTCCAAATAATATTTCAAAAATAATTAACTCATCAATGCAAGAAAGTAGTTTTTTGTTTATAATTTAGTGTTTGCAGAACGCAGGCAACTTCCTTCGGTAAGTATGATTTATTCTATCAGAAATAGCAAAATTGTGCCGTTGATGACAGTTCTTGGATTAAAACACTGTTACAAAATGAGACAGAATTGCTTTTTAGTTTTTCTGTCAGCTGTAGAATTGCACTGTATGCATGCCCTTCCAAATACCACTTCTTGGGCATTTGCTTTTGTGACTTACAACTTCTAAAATACATTGGTCATAAATATCACTTAAAGGCTTTTCTTTTTTCCCTCTTTGATATCTCTGACATCCCAGCAAGTGTAAATGGTCCTTCGTCCACATCCACAGAAAACGATGGGGCCAGTGCAGGATCGCTGGCAGGTACAGCTGCAAATACATCCTCGGAGCAGAGCCCTGAGGGGGGCACAGCTGCAACAACATCTGCATCAACAGCTGGAACAACAACTGCAACAACAGCTGCAACAACCACTCCTGCAACAACTGCTCCTGCAACTGCTGCACTCACCACACCTCCCGTATCAAGACAAGTCCAGCCAGTAAATCCTCCTCCTCAGGGCCTTCCTACAGTCAGTCAAGGTCCCCTCCCGCCTGGGTACGAGTCCAGTGATGTGTTTTCTTGTGTGTGTACCGACATTTCTGGGTTTACCTTATTTTCCTTACAGCAGGTGTAACAAAACATTCATAACATCTGCTTTTTGCTGCCCAACAAGTTTCCCCCACCCCGATATTAATTGGGAAGATATCATAACTATTTTGTCTGATAAGCCCTTAGGCATGGCTTATTAAAGAAAATAATTAATCTTTCTGATATTTTGGCTGCTTGTCATAGGTTCCCATGTCGGTGAAACACAGAAGTTGTACATAATGTGGCAGCTTACTGCCTTTAAATTAGAATTATTAGAATGGAGTCAGGTAGTAAAATGTTGGTATAGATAAGTAGAAGAAAAGCTGCTATTGCTGTGCACAGTCTACAATTTGTCCTGAAGTTTTGGGCTTCATACCGCAGCTCCTGTGTTGTTTCAGGCACATGTGGAATTTGCCACATGGTTGGTCTGTTGCCTCAGAGCTCCTGTTTAGATTGTAAATTTAAATAAATCAGGACAATTTGAGCAAGGGAAAGAAAAAGCTTCCCAGTGTGAACGGTGGAATTGTTGAAATATCTGTCTTAATTTGTGGGCAGCTGAACCAAAATTTAGGAGAGGTCTGAATGACCTCGCTTAGAGGATAAGTGTGAAATAGAAAAGCGGTCTTGAAAACACCAGTTGTTGTGTTACCATTTTGATTTCAACAGAAATGGTGAATTTCTTTTATTCCCCACGTTACATTTGCTGCAGATACAGGGGTGAGTCAGGATCCCAGAGGCTGCATGTGCAGAGAATAAGTGACCGGTGCCCTTATGATGAGCTCTGCATATACGTGGTCTGTGCAAAATTTGCATATTTTGAGGAATTAAGTGGAATTAACGTTACTCTCTAAGGGGATTATGTTCTACAGATGATTCTGCTCAACAGCTTATTGATAGAAATGATATTGAATACAAAACTTTACTTTATTGCTTCCTAAAACTCTATGCGTAGGCATGAATTTTAGCTTCAGTTTCTGAAGGTGGTCATGTAAAATGTTCTTTGTATTCTAGTTGATATAGAATTACTTGTTAATATTAATAACATTGTACCACTGTATAGCGCACAGCATTTTGGTGCATTTCAAGAACCAAGTGTTAGTTTAAAGCATTTTATCTAGAAGTAAGCATTTTTATGAAAACCAACACTTCTCATACTGTAGATGAATGGCTGGAGTAGTTTCATCTAGAGGAAGATTAAAATATTGTTTTATTTTCAGTTGGGAGCAAAGAGTAGACCAGCATGGTCGAGTTTACTATGTAGATCATGTTGAAAAAAGAACAACGTGGGATCGGCCCGAGCCTCTTCCTCCAAGGTGAGTCAAAAGTCATATAATTGTCTAGGATAGAAATTAATTAGCTAAAGTTTACTAAAGCTAGAAAGCGTGTTTGTAAATAGAAATGTGAACTCAGTGTAAAGAATTGCTCCAGGTTGTCTCCAAGGAGTTCTGCCAAAATGCGTAGTACACAGGGTGTATAAAACAACAGAATCTGGATTTCCTGTCAGAGATTAAGCAAGCACATCTTTACTGAGAAATAGATGTAAGTTATAGACAGTAGACACCTGCAGCTGTAAAAGAGAACCAAAACCATTGAAAAATCTTTTGGGACTGAGGTGACTATCAGTGTGAGCAGGAATACCCTTGGTCACCTCTTTATCCTGAGGTTACAGTCACTTAGTCTTGTCTCAGGGTTCCCAGCTGCTCATTGACTCTACTCTTATAAAGCAGCTTTGGTTATTTGGCGTTTCCAGCTGTTCGGAACAGCCAGTGATGTTAATCTCTACTTCAAAGCAATGTTCTCATTTCTTCTGTTTCTTATTTTTAAAAAATGTAAGCAAACTGTAAGAATTATCCTGTTCCCTTTCATTCATACTCAGTGGGTCACACACTATACAGAATTACAGAGTTAAAACGTGGGACGGTAAAGAGAACTTAATATTAAAGAATGAAAACTGGCAGACAGGCCAATAAAGGGAACCCAGCTCCTATACTCAATGTTGAGAAGATTGATAAGTGTGTTACTTTAACTTATTCAGAATGGTAGTTTTCACTCAAGTTTCGTAAACAGTACTGCCTTCGTATGAACTGAAAATAATAATAACTAAAAAACCAAACCAACAAAAAAACCCCAAAAAGAACACACCAAATAAACCAACAAACCCACACGAAAAAGCACATACACACCAAAAAAAACCCCAAACCACAATGCCCACACCTTCCTTTTCTCATCTGAGGAGATCTTTGATTGTGCAGCCCAAGCTGGCAGGGGTTTGCTGTCTTTTTAGGAAAAACCAGCAGCCTATGGTCTTATAGGTTGGGTGGGATACATGCAGCATAGTATGGGTAGTGGTTTGTGTAGCACTTAAACTATTTCACAAAATCCTGAAAGTACAGTAAATGGAATGAGTCTGACTTGGTGTAGTTTGCAACAAAGTGATCCTTCTCAAACAATTTTAGCTCTTTCATCGTTTTAGTGGTGGGTAAAAGGAGAAAACAAGGCTGCTGCCCACCCCTTGCTTTATATCCACTTCCTACACACTGTTGTTAGCCTGAAAGTGCTTCTGAGCCCTTGAAATTGTCTGCTATTGAGAACTGTTGCTTGTAATTTTTTTAAAAGCTGGGAGCGGCGAGTTGACAACATGGGGAGAATCTATTACGTTGACCACTTCACTAGAACGACAACGTGGCAGAGACCGACCCTGGAGTCTGTCCGCAACTACGAGCAGTGGCAGCTGCAGCGCAGTCAGCTGCAGGGAGCCATGCAGCAGTTCAACCAGAGATTTATCTATGGGGTAAGGAATAGAACCACAACTGTACAGGTTGAGTAACAGAGGCGTCTCTTCCAGATTTTGAGCCTACTAGCCTCTCTTTTGCATATTCAAAGTATATATTAATTTGGGTTTGGGGCATATTTCCCCATAAATATACCAGACTTTGTTATGGTGTATTTTTATGATAATACAGTATCTTTGTTTGTGTAGCATGGAGAGAGGTAATAATTGGTAACCTCAGCTCATGTCCTTGCAATGACTGCAGGCAGCACATGCAGTGTGATATGGTTTATCTATCAGCTGAATATAGGTGCAGTTCTTTGATTAAATTGGTATACAATATTGATAAAAGCCTTTGCTTTAAAACAAAGTACAGAAAGGCCAATGGCATCCTGGGATGGATTAGAAGGGGAGTGATTAGTAGGTTGAGAGAGGTTCTCCTCCCCCTCTACTTTGCCCTGGTGAAACTGCATCTGGAATCTTGTGTCCAGTTGTGGCCCCTCAGTTCCAGCAGGACAGGGAACTGCTGCAGAGAGTCCAGCGCAGCCACCAAGATGCTGAAGGGAGTGGAGCATCTCCCGTGTGAGGAAAGGCTGAGAGAGCTGGGGCTCTGGAGCTGGACAAGAGGAGACTGAGGGGGGACTCATTAATGTTTACAGCTATATAAAGGGGGAGTGTCAGGAGGATGGAGCCAGGCTCTTCTGGTGACAACCAATGATAGAACAAGGGGTAATGGGTTCAAACTGGAACACAGGAGGTTCCGCTTAAATTTGAGAAGAAACTTGTTCCTGGTGAGGGTGGCAGAGCCTGGCCCAGGCTGCCCAGGGGGGTTGTGGAGTCTCCTTCTGTGCAGACATTCCAACCCGCCTGGACACCTTCCTGTGTAACCTCATCTGGGTGTTCCTGCTCCATGGGGGGATTGCGCTGCATGAGCTTTTCAGGTCCATTCCAACCCCTGACATCCTGGGATTCTGTGATTCTGTGGTTAGTAATAAGCTGGTTTATTTATTTTGCCTCGCTTTGGCTTGGCCAAAGATCTGGAAGGTGAGCAAGCTCACAGGACTTCTCTTTCTACTTTGGGTAAAATGAAATACACACGATGAATGTTCTGAAAGCAGCAAAATTGAAAATAATCCTTCTGGAATTTTAAATCAATTGTTGACCTCTGATGAATAGTAGACTTTGGATAACTCTAACTCATGCTACTAGTCCATCAAGAATGGCGTAGGTTCTAAATTTGCTGCATGTGTAGAAAAGGCCTCGTAAGCAGTGGTAGGGAGGATGGTACTGAGTGCGGGAATGAAGCGGTTTGCTTTCTGGTCATTTTGGGTGCTACTGTGCTAATTTCCCTTCTGCGTAGGCAGGGGCTCTAAACAAAGAATAATTATTTTCTTGGCACTGTAGTTTTAATTAAGCATGCCAAAGTCTCTACGATAGGCCTTCTCTGTGGAGAAAAAGAAATTGTTGGCATCTTTGCTTATACGTAACATGAACGAAAATGCATTTACTGCAGTAATTCATTATAGCTCTGGGAGAACATCTGGAAAGCAAATGACTAGTCATTAATGCACCATTTGTTTGTGTCACTTGCAGAACCAGGACTTTTCATCCACACAGAACAAAGAGTTTGATCCCCTTGGCCCTCTGCCACATGGATGGGGTAAGACTGCCTTGAAAGTGGTTTGTTATACAATATAATTAAACATTAAAGCATACTTCTGCCAGATTCTTTGGTTGGCTGTTCTAGGCTAGTTTTTTAAAGTGAAAATCTGGATTAAAAATCTTTTAAAATTAATCAAATGTGCTGTTAAAACACAGTCCTGACAAGGATGTGTGGTTTTGAAGCAGATTAGAAACTATGAAGTATTCTGGTTTGCACCCTGTAATTATCATAATAACTTCTTTCACACCATCATCCTTTTTTTACCACTTCGATTAGGCAGGATTCTTCCTCACCATCCTGTTCCTGCCAAATCACACTTCAAATTACGTCTAAATCAGACTGCCACCTTCCCTCTTCAAGCCAATTTGTTGGTCTGAAAATGTTTTTATAATGACAAATGACCACTTCTTGACTTGCCCCTCTCCCTGGAATAAATTTGGTTTTGTACTTTTACAGGTTAACAATTTACAATTAATTCATAGGGGGGTGTACAAAAATGTCAATGTAAAACTAATCTCTGGTGTGACTATCAAGAAGATAGAAGAATTCAAGTTTCATGATATGTAGGCAAAGTTCTCAGAATGACCTATTAGAGAGCAGTGTAGGGGAAAGGGACCTGGAGGTCCTGGGGACAGCAGGGTGACCATGAGCCAGCACTGGGCCCTTGTGGCCAGGAAGCCAATGGTACCTGGGGTGGGTTAGAAGGGGGTGGTCAGTAGGTCAGAGAGGTTCTCCTGCCCCTGTGCTCTGCCCTGGGGAGACCACACCTGGAATATTGTGTCCAGTTGTGGCCCCTCAGTTCCAGCAGGACAGGGAACTGCTGGAGAGAGTCCAGCGCAGCCACCAAGATGCTGAAGGGAGTGGAGCATCTCCCGTGTGAGGAAAGGCTGAGGGAGCTGGGGCTCTGGAGCTGGACAAGAGGAGACTGAGGGGTGATCTCATTAATGTTTACAGATATATAAAGGGGGAGTGTCAGGAGGATGGAACCAGGCTCTTCTTGGTGACAGCCAGTGACAGGACAAGGGGCAATGGGTGCAAACTGGAACACAAGAGGTTCCACTTAAATGTGAGAAGAAACTTCTTCATGGTGGGGTTGCCAGAACACTGGCCCAGGGAGGTTGTGGAGTCTCCTTCTGTGCAGACATTCCAACCCGCCTGGACACCTTCCTGTGTAACCTCATCTGGGTGTTCCTGCTCCATGGGGAGATTGCACTGGATGAGCTTTCTAGGTCCCTTCAACCCCTGACATTCTGGGATTCTGTGATTTGGCAGAGTTAGACCTGGGTTTTTGGTTCTTCCGGTTTTCAAACGTCAGTATTTGGATTTTTAGTTCTGGTATTGATGCCATTTCCAGCCGTAGAATTGTTGTTCCCCACACTTGTGCTTTGTTGCGTTGCATATAGAACATTGCAAAGAAAGTTCTTGGGGCTGGTATTGCTCAGGAAACAACAAAACTGCGTTTGCACATCAGGTTGGATTCTGCTACCAGGGTAACTCATGGACAGGTGTCTATTTCCAGACTTCTCTTGTAAACCAAAGGTTTTTACATGTCATAGATTTTGGCCTGTTTTTATAATTTGTATTCTGTATTTCTCTTGCAATGCTAAATACAAATTGCATAAAGAGCCGCAGAATGGTACAGAAGACCAAATCAGGGCATTTATCATAAACTTTGTTCAGTCATGGGTCTGCACTGAACTGAGAGAAAATATGAATGTTTTCTTGGAAACGACATGGATCATATTTTATTCCCTGCTTATTATTTGACTATGAATCCTACGTTACTGTCTCCAGTTTGTGTAATTTTATGTAGTCTCAGAAATAAATCAAGTGCTCTCCTTTCCTTTTGCATCTTTTCAGAAAAGAGAACCGACAGCAACGGCAGAGTGTATTTTGTCAATCACAACACACGGATCACTCAGTGGGAAGATCCCAGGAGTCAGGGGTAAGAAATCAGTTGCAGCTTCATGTGAGTCTGGAATGCAAATCATAGAATCATTTTGACTGGAAGAGACCCTCAGCATCACTAATGTAACAGAGTAGTGAGACTGGGAGTTAGGAATTACTGCCCACAGCTGAAACATGGTCTGTCCTACACAGACCTCAGACTACCCCTTAAAATATCAAAAAGTACTAGCCAAAATGGAAACTGTCAGAATATTACTTAGTAATAGTACAATTACCAGGAAAGTCTTGGTCAGTAGCAATAAGGTCATTCCCCAGAACAGCTCCTATTCTTTTTTAAAAAAAAAAAAACATATCTAAACACTTGTATCATGGAAGGAGGAAGGGATTTCTTTCCTACGGCGATGGGATAGTGCAGAGAATCCTGAATAAGAATGGTGGTTTCCTAATAGCTAAGAAGACAAACTTAAAAAGCTGCAGTGCCCCTCCTCACAGCCTTAAAAAAAATAGGGAGGAAGGAAAAAAAGGGGGGGTGGAGAAAGATAGAGAACTTGAGACACTACTAAAAGTAATGGAGTACTGCTTGTTTCAGTCTCCGTCACTGTGACTCTGAGCTAGGGAATATAGGCAAGAAATACGGCCCTACAATGTGGGACTTCACTCTGAGAGCACTTGAGAGTGACACTACTCAGCTCTTCCAAATATCTTGAGGTTCGGTTTTGTCCATAGCTAAATTGAGTTAGAAGTTGTCAAAAAACCCACAAGATCAGTATTTGCATTTTATTTTTGTCATTTTGAAACTTTTACGTTTTTGGCTACTGTAATGATACATGAAGTACCAAAAGCTACTTATACAAATTATGTCGGTTTTTGAGTAAAAACCTAATAGCTAGGAGATAAAGTTATGTTGTTTACATGTAGGAAACATCAATAAACCTTGCTTACATTTTTCCCTTGAGTTTTTATTTGCCGTTATTCCAATTAGCGCAACCAAATGAGCTCGTGTTTATGTAAACAGTCATTTCAGTCTAATTGAGAGCTGACCTGAAAATGTAAGAGGGGAAAAAAGGCAGAATACATATTGAATGGAGAGTTTCTCCATCTGAAGTTTTTCTAGATCTGCCAAAATTGTTACTATCGCAGGTATTGTTCAATTGACTTAATACATTAAGTTGATAAGTTACCGTATGTTTTCTTGTATCCATAGTCAATTAAATGAGAAACCCTTGCCAGAGGGCTGGGAAATGCGATTCACTGTGGATGGCATTCCGTATTTTGTGGATCACAATAGAAGAACCACTACGTATATAGACCCCCGCACGGGCAAGTCTGCTCTGTAAGTGTTTGTAACATCTATACAAAGCTTTCAAAAGCGAAGTTTAGTATGCATCATTTTTGAAAGTTGTTTTTCTTCTTTGCGCTTTTTTCATGCAGAAAGTTTTGCATGTAGTAATGCTTTGTAATTTTCGGGGGTTTTTCGTCCCCAATAACTGTCCCAGAGGAAGGTGGTGTTTTGAATGTTTTGTAATCCTTCTTACCAAGCCCTGTATAAGATTTGAAGATAATGAGAGAGCTTAATCAGTCCTGTCGATGACCAGATCTCTTCATTCCAGTTACTGTGTTTTTAAGTACACTCACCCTTTCTGTCTTTTGATTTTTAGGAACCACAATGGAGTTAAAACCAGAACTTAACTCCCAGCTTAAATTAGCTGAATGTCACCCCATCCTGCTTGTTAGAATCTTTTTACAGTTAATATTCAGAGACTGGTTAACAAGTACTGCGTATGCACTCCACAATTCACAAAGGAAGATTTGTTGTTGTTGTTTAGAAGCAAGAAAATTACACCCCCAAGTCAAAAAACGTGAATAAGAATCTTCCAGCTAGATAGACAAAAACACTGTACAACTTCATAATTAATAGACTTGCAGGCTTTTGCTTAAAGTACAAGCACACTTTTGAAATCTGTTTTTTTTTCTCCCTTCGATTCCAGAGACAATGGACCCCAGATCGCTTATGTGCGTGATTTCAAGGCAAAGGTCCATTATTTCAGATTCTGGTGTCAGGTATGGATTCATTTATTGGGAATATTTGTTTGCTTTTTTGCTTTTTGCGTACATGCTTTAAATGAACTCTTTACTGTCTAGTAAATAAAGGAAATCAAACTACTTGAAGGTTAAAGGTGTGTTAATTAGGACAGAGTAAATCCAGGACCTATACAAACTCATGTAAGCTTTAAAGCTGAATAAGCTGTGGATTTAAACTTTTTAGAATAAAGGAAAACATCAATTTAGCTACTTTTGAAGTGGTGGGTTTCAGAATAGTGTTTCCTTTTTGCTGTTAGTAAGGGAATATATGGAGGCAGAGCATTTTTATAGTTCATACAAGATGGGCACTTGGGGAGAATATAAGGCTGCTGTCAGGGGATGAAGGGAGGCACCTAGGAAAGCTGAGGCCTCCTTAGAATTAGACCTGGCGAGAGGGGTCAAGGACAACAGGAAGAGCTTTTTCAAATATGTGGCAGATAAAACGAACACCAGAGGCAATGTAGGCCCACTGATGAACGAGGTGGGTGCCCTGGCGACAGAAGATGCAGAGAATGCAGTTACTGAACGCCTTCTTTGTCTGCTCTGCCGGAGGCTGTTCTGAGGAGCCCCGCACTGCTGAGGCCCCAGAGGAAGGCAGGACAATGGAGGAGTTTGCCTTGGTTGATGAGGACTGGGTTAGGGAGCAGTTGGGCAATCTGGACATCCATAAATCCATGGGTGCGGATGGGATGCACCCGCGGGTGCTGAGGGAGCTGGCTGATGTCTTTGCTGGACCGCTCTCCATCATCTTTGCCAAGTGTTGGGAAACAGGAGAGGTGCCTGAGGACTGGAGGAAAGCTAACGTCACTCCAGTCTTCAAAAAGGGCAAGAAGGAATACCCAGGTAATTATAGACCGGTCAGCCTCACCTCCATCCCTGGGAAACTGATGAACGACTTCTCCTTGGTGCCATCTCAATGGATATCAGGGATAAGAGGGTCATTAGGGGCAGTCAACATGGCTTCACCAAGGGGAAGTCGTGCTTGACCAACCTCATGGACTTTTATGAGGACATAACAAGATGGATGGATGATGGCAGAGCGGTGAACGTGATCTCCCTTGACTTGAGTAAGGCATTTGACACAGTCTCCCACAGCATCCTCACAGCTGAACTGAAGGAGTGCGGTCTGGGTGACCGGGTAGCGAGGTGACTGTGACCTGGCTGAAGGGAAGAAGCCAGAGAGTCGTGGTCAATGGGGCAGAGTCCAGTTGAGGCCTGGATCTAGTGCAGTGCCTCCGGGGGCAGTGCTGGGGCCTGTATTATTCAATATATTCATCAATTATTTGGATGAGGGAATAGAGTGACTGTCAGCAAGTTTGCTGCTGACACCAAGCTGGGAGGAGTGGCTGACACTGGAAGCTGTGCTGCCATCAGAGACCTGGACAGGCTGGAGAGCTGGGCGGGGAGAAATTTAATGAAATAGAACAAGGGCAAGTGTAGAGTCTTGAATCTGGGCAGAACAACCCCAGGTTCCAGTGTAAGTTGGGGAATGACCTATTAGAGAGCAGCGTAGGGGAAAGGGACCTGGGGGTCCTGGGGACAGCAGGGTGACCATGAGCCAGCACTGGGTCCTTGTGGCCAGGAAGGCCAATGGTACCTGGGGTGGGTTAGAAGGGGGGTGGTCAGTAGGTCAGAGAGGTTCTCCTGCCCCTCTGCTCTGCCCTGGGGAGACCACACCTGGAATATTGTGTCCAGTTGTGGCCCCTCAGTTCCAGCAGGACAGGGAACTGCTGGAGAGAGTCCAGCGCAGCCACCAAGATGCTGAAGGGAGTGGAGCATCTCCCGTGTGAGGAAAGGCTGAGGGAGCTGGGGCTCTGGAGCTGGACAAGAGGAGACTGAGGGGGGACTCATTCATGGGGATCAATATGGAAAGGGGGAGTGTCAGGAGGATGGAGCCAGGCTCTTCTCGGTGACAACCAGTGACAGGACAAGGGGCAATGGGTACAAACTGGAACACAGGAGGTTCCACTTAAATTTGAGAAGAAACTTGTTCCTGGTGAGGGTGGCAGAGCCTGGCCCAGGCTGCCCAGGGAGGTTGTGGAGTCTCCTTCTGTGCAGACATTCCAACCCGCCTGGACACCTTCCTGTGTAACCTCATCTGGGTGTTCCTGCTCCATGGGGGGATTGCACTGGATGAGCTTTCCAGGGCCCTTCCAACCCCTGACATTCTGGGATTCTGTGGTTCTGTGACTTTCCACAAAAATATATACTTGTGAAAGAAAACACAGGGATTTGACGCAGAACACACACGTCTAAACATTGAAGAATATACTGTGTTGCACCAAATCCCAGCCGATCAGTCTTGGTCCTCAAAACTCTCAGTATATCAATAGATTAAGTAAGTTGGCACACAGGAAAAATTATTAGGATTTAAATGTTTCAGTTTCAGGAGTCAGTGAATGATCTTTTAAAACAACAGAGACTAGCCTAATTTTTTTACTTTGAATTTTGTGCAGAATAACCTGAATTTTCAATTTTTTTAATTGAATTCTGGGGTAGAAAGCCTTGCTGGCTTAGAGTATGTTACTGATCTTAATGTTTTTCAACATCTCGTGAGAGTAGAGTATTTGAACCTGTTTGGAGCAGGAGCTGGAGGCACTGATACCTGACTGCAGGCATCAAGTAAATTACAGTTCAACTATCTTGATTGCTGGGTTTGCTTTATATGGCTTAGTGAAATTTAACTGCACCTCTTAAAACAACATATGCAACAAATAACAATCCAAACTCAGAAGCTTTATGTGATTATACACTTAACCTCTAAAAAATGTCATTTCAGCAACTGGCAATGCCACAACACATCAAGATCACAGTGAGCAGGAGAACATTATTTGAAGACTCATTTCAACAGGTACTGTATTGAAACATTATAGTAGTGGGCATGAAGCATTGAGCTGATTAAATTTGTCACATCGTTCTTGATTCTTTGACATCTTGCTAGTGTTATTTTAAGTGAGACTAACAAAAACCCACTAGTTTAATAGTTAGGATACATTCATACTTAATATATTAAAAGATCATGCTCAAATGTGAAGTTCTGGCTCTAAAGGCTGATTCATCTGACAGAGAAGGTGATATATTTCATTTTTTGTTTAAGTTTTCCTCAGAATTCTTTGCAATGTGAGTTATTTGAGGGGAGTGCTGTGGCGGAGCAGCTCCCCATTCTCCGCAAGTTTCCACGTTGTGCTTATGTTCAGCACATTTTTCCCAACTGTGGGCTATAAGCATAAGCCAAAAAAATAGATTAAGCTCATCTTAGTCTGGGCGTTATGGGTCTTTAAGTAATGAAAGGGTTAAAAGAAAGCAAAATTAATAATTCTTGGTAGATTATTAGAAGCAAAATTCTTGTTAATGTCTATAGACCTAAACCATGGTTAAAACTTGTTCCTGTACAATATTTTCAGGTGCATTTGAATTTTACTTTTACTTTTGAATGTTCATTGTGACAATAAATCACTCCCGTTGCTTGTGAAACTGAAGCCAAGAGCAGCTCCTTGTCAGTCGAAGATATGCAGAAACAGGCTTGGAAGTGCACAGAACAATTCCTCTGGTAGATGTTCCTCTTGGCCACCTCTGTATTTTTCTGTCCCGGAGGCCCCCCGAGGTTTGTTTAAGGGACAAGAGGGTCCAAAACAACTTTTATTAAACTGGTGATAAACAGGGTGTTAGCACTCCAAAAGTGACTTGAATACAGGTTCGGATATCAGTTGAGGAAAATTATTAAGGGGCAGCAACTAATACAACAGCAGGTCCACAGTGTGCCTGCACGTGGCTTCACCAAAACAGTGCTGGAGCCGCCCCTGAGTCTGGGAAGAGTCCACACTTGCCTGAACACGGGGTGGGGTTATTTTAAAGGGATACACGTACTCTTATTGAGTACAGAAAGCGTACACTCGCGATTCTGCGAGGGCACACTTATAATACACTCGCAGTCCTGCAAGGAGAGATACACGTGCAAATGTGCATGGAATATTACACGTGCTTATGTGGAAGCACGGGAGGAAAACACAGTTGCAATTCTGCAAGGATTGATTTATACACGTGCTCATATTGAGCATGGAAAGTATAAATACACGTGCAAATGTGCATGGAAAGTAGATACACTCACAGTCCTGCAAGGTTTAATTTTACTCACACACGTGGCAGCAAGGCAGGCGGAGTCTCCATCCGGGGTGGGGGGTGGTCATGGCTCCTGGTGGCTAAGGTTGTAACTCCAAGAGATCGTGCGCAGGGCCTCGACGAGAATCCCGTTCTTATAGGCTGATCAGATCTGGCTGTGGGCATTCCAGAAGCTTCTCTGCACCCCCACACTGGCTGTGGGGTGCCCCTGAAGCCTTCAAACACTCCCCACACTGGCCATGGGGCGCCCAGCGGCTCCCTGGCACCTCGGCTCTCCCTTCTCCTAACGGCCCTGGCCAGGGGCTCTGGGGCCAAACAAAAGCAGCTGTCAACCTCAAGCAGCAGAGAGAGAGGGAGATGTGTCTACTCCTTCCATACCGAAGGAGGGAGGGGCAGAGAGGGGGGCTTGCATTCTGCCACATTTTCTGACTTAAAAACAGCTTCAGAAAACCTTATCTAAGAAGGCAAGAACTTTTCGCATCCTCTGTCCCTAGCTGAATATTTTTATCTTCCTCGATGTCTTCAGGCTTCATTTCTTGTAGGGATTATCAGAGATCTGTCGAGCCAGGAAATTTGAATCAATAGGGCAGTAGGTTTTGAGACAAATTATTTTCTTAAATGAGGATTAATGCTTGTCCAAATTACTGGAAGCTGGTTTAGCAGAAGCAACAAATGGTGCAGTCAATTCGTCTTTTCTTTTGAAACAGTGATGCCTTCCAGTAAAAGAGGTTAGAAGGGGACAAAATAAATCCTGTAACTGAAAGTTAGCTCTGGCCTTATTTCTAAAATGGCCTTTTAGGGTAACCGTAGAGATAATAAAATTATACTGTCCTGGAAAGAATCAAGAGATGATGTAATTCTGTAAACATCAGCAAACAGGGTGCGTTATCAATCATTTAGATGACATAATCACAAAGACCTGAGGTAATGTTTTCTGCTTCTTAGTCATTCAGCATTTGCAGATATCTCTGTTGGACTGATAAAAATGTTTCTGATGCTTCCTACAGACATCTAGGAGAGATTTGAAACTGCAAATCTCGACCCAGATTCTGTATCTCTCATTGTAAACCAAAAACGTAAGGTTCTTGGACTTACAGAAGCGTTATGTGAAATTTCCTTAGGTAAACCTGCCACAATTGACCGAATCAGCATAATTACAAATGGGGTCATTGTATTAAAACCAAGATTAGTGAAGTTCCTTAGTATCTATGATTCTACCTAAGTTTTAAAAAAGCCATACCAACCAACCAGCTAGACTTTTATTATCCTCTTTAGGAGATGAAGCTGTAAAATGAAAAAATATATAGTATATGTTGTTTATTGTTTTGTTTCTAATTTATTTCTTTGAGCCCTTGATTATGTGCCTTCATTGCTTGTAACTGGGATACCGTTCAGTCCGGTATTTAATAAATACTGAATTGACTCACTTTGGGCCTGTTATTTATTGGCTGGATTTCTGTCATTTATCGCCAGGCTGCTGGCCTAATTATCCCAAGTCCTTGATTTCAGAATTATTATTTCTTTTCTATCCTTTACTTTTCCATCTATGGAAAATACATTTTTACTAATACTTCAAATTCATGAGCATGCCGGAAGCAAGTACTTCACGTACTCATAGTTAATTTTTTAGTCTGAATTATTAAACGCTATATTGTTTGGTAGCAAATAGTAATAAGTGTAGCTGATGCATACGGCTGTTTTCTTAAAAAGAACTAATTGTTTTTCTTTTACTAAGATAATGAGCTTCAGCCCTCAAGATCTCCGGAGACGTTTATGGGTTATTTTCCCTGGTGAAGAAGGCTTAGATTATGGAGGTGTTGCAAGGTAAACTAAACTGAAATGGCAAATCAGACCTTTTTCTGCAAGTTGTTGTGTGAAGCCTTCCACAAAACAAACTGCAGTGCTTTCAAATATTAGTGAAGCTTATTCTGAGGAAGGCAGTTCTTTAAGATGTATGCATGTCTTGAAACTGTATAAAATTGGTTTCGGTTCGCATTAGGAATTACTTGGATGGTCTCGGTGATGAAAGAGATGCAGTCTCCCGAGCTACAGTCACCCTTTGGCTCACTCGTTAACGTCCAAGTAGAAGTTTATTGGAAAAGTCAATATAAATCTACTTTCAAGTCAAAAGCCTTTACTGGAATTTCACCGACAAGTGCACATATTAATTAGCATTCCCTAAAACTCTAAAGTTTAAGTCAGTGGTCAACTTTTAATCCACTCATTTAAGTAAGGGTGGTTTCGATCCAAACCACGGACAGTCGCATATCATTGTAACTTTGCATATTAATTCATAATTTGTGTTAGTTTCAGTTTGGTACTTTGTGGTGCACAGGTCAGCTGAATCACCAATGTGCCAACAAGTTCCTTAGTCAACATGAGTTAGCTAAAGCAATTTCCAATTTAATTTATTTTGAAACGTGTTTTTATTGTTTGTGTGATTTCAGGGAATGGTTCTTTCTATTGTCGCATGAAGTTTTGAACCCAATGTATTGCCTGTTTGAATATGCAGGGAAAGATAACTACTGCTTACAGATAAATCCAGCCTCCTATATTAATCCAGACCATCTGAAATATTTCCGATTTATTGGAAGATTCATTGCCATGGTAAGTTCAAAAGTAGAAAGAGATTCACATAATTTTCCTATAAGTGAATATTGTACTGTCAGATGGATAATTAAACAATTCATTTTGGAGTTGAAGCTATCATCAGGTGTTTGGATAGAACTAGTATTGATATAAGTTAACTCCGCATATTAGCACTCATGATATTCTAGGTGGTTTTAATTATTTGGCTGTCAAATTTCGTTGGTATAGAGTACAGAATGTTGTCATGTTAAGTAGTCAATCATCCTTTGTGTTATTTTGTCTGGTTTCATGTTCCGCAGGCTTTGTTCCACGGGAAATTCATTGACACTGGTTTCTCTCTGCCGTTCTATAAACGTATCTTGAACAAGCCAGTGGGACTCAAGGATTTAGAATCTGTTGACCCAGAGTTTTACAACTCTCTCATCTGGGTAAAGTGAGTTTGACTAGATTTTGTTCTTGAAATAGCAACACAATGGTTTTGATTTTCACTTATGCCAGGAAGCAGGTCTACGGAAAAGGACCTGGGGGTGTTGGTGACAGCGGCTGAACATGAGCCAGTGTGTGCCCAGTGGCCAGAAAGGCCACCAGCATCCTGGCTTGTATCAGGAGTAGTGTGGCCAGTGGGACTATGCTTACAAGATAGCCCTATAAACACACTGGAGTTGAAGATAATTCATTAGAGCATGCAAAGTCTTTCTTAGTTGCTTCTTTTCTGCCAAAGTGGCAGCTACATTTTAACACAGCCTTTACATGATCTGTTAGAAGCAGCGATTGTGCAGTTAAATGTGCAAAAATGTCATTGCTGGAAAGGTTTCAGTGTTCCATAGACATTCCACAGATCAGTCAGCAGGTGGTTTGTCAGCCTTGTGACTGGTAAATCTAAGGGTGCTACCCATCAAAAACTTCCGATCAGGAGCACAATTCTCATATGAGTGTTGGTAAAATGAGTCACTACTTCTTGCAAAACCATCATTATTGTGTAAGGAACAGTTCCTTCTCTGGCTTATTTAGCTCCAAACTTTCTTTCTTAAGGTTCTTCATACCTATCTCTACTGAGTAGGTGTTGACACAGTTATTTAAAATGTCATTTTTTTTCTTTACAGAGAGAATAACATTGAAGAATGTGGCTTGGAAATGTTTTTCTCAGTTGATAAAGAAATTCTGGGTGAAATCAAAAGCCACGATTTGAAGCCAAATGGTAGCAACATTCTGGTCACAGAAGAAAACAAAGAAGAATATATCAGGTAAGAATAAATGGAGATTTTAAAATACTCTTATTGGCGTCATTTCCGTTCTTTGGTTTTAGCAAGAAAACATTGTCAAGCTATATCATGTGAAACATTGTTGAAATTCTGTCCCGGAGTAGTTGCTCATGTGGGCAACAAGTGGCAATTGTTTGGATATCATATTTGAAAGGATAATATTGACAGAAATAAGGTTTTAAAATCCACTTTTCCCAGAGATTAGTTAGTGGAAGGTCCGCTTTCTTCTTAGAGATACTTAAGTTTAGCAGAACATCATGACAACTAATGTGAGCGTCAGGTATTTCGTTAAATCATCGCCTGCATTATTGAATTGTATTGCTTCACAGCCTGCTGATACTCTGCCCAGCCACTTATGGCTGCGGCTTTTTTAAACCCGACAGTTTTGGATGCTTTTGTGATAATTCCTGTTTTTTAAAGATACACAGGCTCACTACTAGTTTTATCCAAAATGGTGTGATAGTATAATATAATTAGGTCTTAACACTTCTAACAGGACAGTGTTATGATGTTGTACCGTCATAAAGGATTTTGTCTGCAGTACCAGGATGTTTTAAAGCAGTAGGTTAAGAGAGAAGGAGCCTCAGAGGATTAAAGAATGAAAACATGAGCAGTGACTTGCTTTGTCCTGAAATAGCCCTTTCTTCCCCAACGTGCAGCAGTACATACGCTCTGCTTATGAACTACAACGTATGTGCTTGTGCTTGTGCTTCAACGTACAAGCATGTGCTTGCAAAAAAACAAACCACAAAAAACCAAACAGTCCCACATTGTTGGCACAAAATAAACTGAATCACAGTAGAATTTTCTTCTCTTCCTTACACTGTGTTCTTTGAAGGCTTCTTTCACAGCCAGGGGCGAGGGAGAGGGCAGTGGCTGTTGTTTTCATCGCGTGGATAACCTGAAGACATTCCAGTGATTCACAGAAAAGAGAGTATTTGCAGAAGAAACATACTGGCATTTTGCAAAGTATTAATATTGGAGTGGAAAACAGGGAGGATCTGCAGCAAACCGTTCTGTTCTAGTTTCTAGGAACCCAGGGAGAGCTCAGATTCCAGTTTCACTCCTATTCTTTTGTCTTACTCTGAGTCTTGCTTTAAGTCCCCCAAGTTTCTGGGATTGAAATCAGAAGACAACCAAACCTACTTTAGCCTCCAGTTCTCTTGCCAGGTTAGGCTTGAATTCAGCTTAATATCTGCTTCTCCCTGGGTTCAGGTTCTTCAGGTCTCCTGCCTGCTTTTCACCCTTTTGTTAATGGCAAGTGGAGTTTCTGCCACAGAGCAAAGTTCCATGATTAACAGAAACAAATGTGGAACTTTCCAAATGGGCATAGTGATTTCTCGGTAAGCCTGCAGTCCTACTTATCTTCACCAGTACAACTTGACCCAGTTTTTACCTTTTCATGGATAATGACTGAGATTTCTGGGGAGAATATTAGACAGAGATAGCTCTGCGCTTTATTCAAATACCCAGGGACTGCTGTGCTCTCATTAATACGATCAGTGAATAGATGCTGCGTCCTTTTGGAGTCTGTAGCAGAATGGCTGGAAACGTAGGGTTTTAACACTAAGAAGAAACAAAACAGTTTGCACAGAGTAAAAGTTACTAATAAAATTATACAATGCTCTATCCCCAGAACTTTCCAGACTTTCCATATTTTTTTCAGCTCGTGGCTTGACACAGGCCGTTTGAATTATCCTTTTGTATCTTCTTTTCCAGGCTGGTAGCGGAGTGGAGACTTTCCCGAGGTGTTGAGGAGCAGACACAGGCTTTCTTTGAAGGCTTCAATGAAATTCTGCCACAACAGTATTTGCAGTATTTTGATGCTAAGGAACTGGAGGTAAAGGACTGTTTGGTTGTAGCTCGATCCAGGTGGTTACACATCACATTTTGATTTGATTTGTTGTGCTCAAGGAATGAGTAATTTGTCAGAAAGGGAGAGCAAACTAGATACGCAATGGATGGTCCTGTGTAAACTGGACCGGGTTCAAGATGGATTTGATCTCTCAAAGTTACATTTTCTGAAACATCTGTTCAATTTAAAAAAGCAAAAACAAACCCAAAGCCTGTTCCTAGGGAAGAATTTTGTGGCCGGGCAATGAGAAACTGTTCCTGGCTCGAATGTCTAAATGCAACCAGTGACTCTATTTTTCATGACAGAGGTGCTTTCTGGTTGGTGGCCTCTCCAAATACACTTCACGAGCAGTCATCATTCTTTGTCGTAGAAATTTTAGATCAAGTTTAAAATCAAAAACAAGTGTACTGTCATCGCAGATGCTTCCAAGTATGGATGCAGCTGATGCTCTGTGTTGCTCTGTGGGAAGTCACAGAAGGAAAGTCAGGGCTTGTACTCACACGCTCATTTTCCTTTTTCTCCCTGCAGGTGCTTCTGTGTGGCATGCAGGAGATCGATCTGAACGACTGGCAGCGCCACACCATCTACCGCCACTACACCAGGACCAGCAGGCAGATCGTGTGGTTCTGGCAGGTCTGTAGACTTCGTTTTATTCTCAAACCAGAAGTTCCAGAGTGCAGCTACAACGTAACAAACAATAATCCCCATTATTGAACAGATCTGTAGAGAGTGTGAATTGTCACTGCTAATCCAGCTGTTCCTAACAATCGTGTGATTTGTTAATCTGTGCATGAGAATGTGAAAATCTGAATAGCAAATCTCTACCTAAGTGTTCATTTCAATTATTGTTTTTGCAGTTTGTGAAAGAAATAGATAATGAGAAGAGAATGAGACTCTTGCAGTTTGTTACTGGAACATGCAGATTACCAGTGGGAGGATTTGCTGACCTCATGGGTATGCATTAATAATCCCTCTAATGCATGTGGGGTTTTTTTTAAGACCAAGTTATATTTTTAATGGACATTTTTAACGCATCTTATGCTATTTTGTAAGTCTTGCATATACTTAAACTATCATAGAAAAAGAGGTGGAGGGGAATATTTACACCTGTTTCAAAATCACTTCAAATTTATGCATTTCACCACACGCGTACTTTGATCTAGACAGAATCGTATAGCGAAGGACAGATTTTTTTTTTTCTGTGCAAGTAATGGTAATAATATTGGTTTGCGTTTAAGCCTTTCAGGCTCCAGTTGTCTTTATTATTCCCTACTGATGTAGGGAACAAGTGTAGAGTCTTGCATCTGGGTAGGAACAATCCCGGGTTCCAGTATAAATTGGGGAATGACCTATTAGAGAGCAGCGTAGGGGAAAGGGACCTGGGGGTCCTGGGGACAGCAGGGTGACCATGAGCCAGCACTGGGCCCTTGTGGCCACGAAGGCCAATGGTACCTGGGGTGGGTTAGAAGGGGGTGGTCAGTAGGTCAGAGAGGTTCTCCTGCCCCTCTGCTCTGCCCTGGGGAGACCACACCTGGAATATTGTGTCCAGCTGTGGCCCCTCAGTTCCAGCAGGACAGGGAACTGCTGGAGAGAGTCCAGCGTAGCCACCAAGATGCTGAAGGGAGTGGAGCATCTCCCGTGTGAGGAAAGGCTGAGGGAGCTGGGGCTCTGGAGCTGGACAAGAGGAGACTGAGGGGGGACCTCATTGATGTTTACAGATATATAAAGGGGGAGTGTCAGGAGGATGGAGCCAGGCTCTTCTTGGTGACAACCAGTGATAGGACAAGGGGTAATGGGTTCAAACTGGAAGACAAGAGGTTCCACTTAAATGTGAGAAGAAACTTCTTCATGTTGAGGGTGGCAGAGCCTGGCCCAGGCTGCCCAGGGAGGTTGTGGAGTCTCCTTCTCTGCAGACATTCCAACCCGCTTGGACACCTTCCTGTGTAACCTCATCTGGGTGTTCCTGCTCCATGGGGGGATTGCACTGCATGAGCTTTCCAGGGCCCTTCCAGCCCCTGACGTTCTGGGTTTCTCTGTGATTCTCTGATACAAAGGTAACTAGACCTGTGCGTTGTTTCTTTGAATTTGTTCCAGGGAGCAACGGACCCCAAAAATTTTGTATTGAAAAAGTTGGAAAGGAAAACTGGTTACCTAGAAGTCATACCTGGTGAGTATGTAACAAATCAGAATATCGTTGTGGTTTTGCTGACAACAATCTACCTGGAGATTTTAGTAAATGGGTAATAACACTGAAATGGTTGAGGCTGTGTGAAAGCAAACACCAAGTTATACCAATAACCTTTGGTGTTGGCTGATCTTCTGGAAGTCCAGGTATCCACCTACACAACAAGAAGTTTAATTACCTGTATTCCTAATGGATTTTTTGTGATTGTTCACTTATTTTGCAGTACTTAAGTTTTTTCTTTATTTTCAGTTTCAATCGCTTAGACCTTCCACCCTATAAGAATTATGAGCAGTTGAAGGAAAAGCTGTTATTTGCAATCGAAGAAACAGAAGGATTTGGGCAAGAATAGCTAAAATTTGCACCTTGAAGAATGTGAACTCAACACGGTGTATGTTCTTCACTTCTGCTTGTTGCACACTTCATTGTAAAGTAGACTTGACTTGGATTTATTTAACAATACTAATGTGTAAGTGAATGGATGTTATCCTGAGGTTTTATCCACATTAACTCTGGGTTTCTGCTGAGCACTTTCAAAAATCAAATGAGCAATCAGATACGGCTACAAATGAATTACGATTAAGTAGCAGTTTAATACAGCTTTGGGCTCTGCTTTCTTTTACCATTCGTTAATTAGAATGTGTCCTTAACGACAGATTTTTAATAATAGTTTTGTCTTTCCTTTTTTAGTAGCATTTTTTGCTACTGATGCACTGGGAAGTTCATTGGTAGCTGCAATGCTGCAGCATCCTCATACACCTCGTTAGACAGCAGTGTTATTAGAGCCAGCGTGCGACCCTCCTCTGCGTTCCAGGAGCAAATCCACTGCTTAAGCTCTTTTTTCTAAGCCAAGTGTGGCCAGACTGTTTTTCCTCACCTGGAGTCTGCTCACTGGACTCAAGCTGCTGTTAAGGGGATGTCAAACTGTGGCACAAACCCAGGGCATAGCTTTGCTTTGGGGTCTTTTTTTGTGGTTTGTTTGTTTTTTTCCCAATCCTGCTAATTTCAGCAAAATAGACATGCGCCCAAAGTTGTTGGAACATTTTTGTGTGCCCTCAGAAGAATTCTGGTCTTTTTTCTGTGTAACACCTTTAACTTTTAAATCAATACTAACACTGTGGTACTTTGCTTGTTTTGCAAAAGACAAGACCACCTGGGATTGCACTGATTCCATGTAGATTCCTGTTCGCAGGCTGATGTTTCTTGTCAAAAGTGTTAATGGACATTGTTCTCAGTGTTATTCCTACGTGTTGCAGTCAGGAGACTTTATTGGGTTCTCAAGAAGAGGTGCAAAAACAACTGGATTCAGAAAATGATAATACTTACTTTTGCTGATGAACTGATACATAATACTGGCTGGGGTGAAGGGGATTAGAAAGTTCAGACACGGATCACAGAGTCTTGAAAAGTTGGAGCATGAGTAAATAGTTCTATAAAGACTGAAACTAAAGTTTTGGGAGGAGGTTTCTAAGCTAATTCACCCTAAGCTTATAGCTAGTGACTTTTGTAATCAGTTCCTATTGGATTAGTAACATCTTTTCTTTCCTTTTAGAATCTCTTAATCTTCAATTCCCTTCTGGTTTACAATAACGTTTTGAATTTTACTGCTCCTTTAGACTGAATGCACTTTTTAGGTCTGGTCAGCTCTTCCCCTGCCTCAAGGGAAGAAACCAAACATCAGTGAGATGAGCTGTGAGCCGCAGTAGGAGACCAGACACTTGAAATCGCATGTAGCACATATTAAATATAAGCGCAGCTCAAAGCCTTGGGACGGGAGCTGTTTTTCAGAGGCTCCTCAATAGCAGAGCTGCAACGGGACAGAGGGACGCCGTAAAACACAGCTTCCAGTCTTTAAAGATTTCTTGCCTGCTGTCCCTTCTGGCTGAACTATAAGAGGTGAAAACTGATTCAGGCCTAACAAGAACCAAGGGAGGACAGTTTTTAACTGAACTTCAGGAGTTTTTCAGGTCGCGCAAAGCGATACTTGCCTCTTGGAACGCAGAATAATTCCATTTTAGAGTGAGAAGCTCTTTTGTCACGCGTGGAGAAGAGTTTCTGATGATACAGAAATGACCCTCTTTTACAGTTCCATTGATGGTGAGAACTTTATGGGTTTATAGGAGGAAAATCTGCCAACTTCAAACCATTTGATGGATATATTACAGTAATACAGCTCGTGAGGAGAGAAAAAAAAAAGCCTTATAAATATTTTCTGTTTATATTAATTCTTACAATGAAATGTAGTTATCTAACATATTTACGAGAGAGATTAAATTAAGCAAGATAATGCAAGATTAAGCTATGAAAATAGTCTGTGTTCTGCATAATGCTTTATGATTCATGTAGGGAACCTAGAAATATTGTTAATGTATAAATATCACCCAAAAGGCTTTCAGCCCTATATTTTTAAAATAAAGAATAGTTATAATTGAAATAGCCTTAGCCCTAGTTCTATAGGGTATGGCTGTTGAATATTTTTATGGTTGAAATGTTTAGTTCAGGAAAAAGGTAAATGCTTGTATATATTTTTGCAGTCTGGGATTCCACTTATTCCATTTTTCTTTCTTTAATTTAAATGGCATGTTTATATGTCTTTTCTGCTGTATTAGGATGGGGGAAAGGGGGCTGGATATCCCAAGCACCAGATACTATTTTAAAATAAATAAAGAATAAACCCAAGGGGAAAAAAGCCCATGGATTTGACCAAAATATAAATAATTGAAAGCAACTTTACTGTTTTAAATGGGCAATATTTCTGTTTCCTTAGGCATTTTACTTTGTCACAGATCTGTTAATTTTATAGCCTGTTGGGTAGAAATACAAAGGAATGAATATGAGCCACTGGTGCACTTTTCTGTTCTCTATGGGGACCTGGTGAAAACCACTTGTGGACGATCCCACAGTGTCCGGTATCCCGCATAAAAGCTCTGACAAATTGGACTTAGAAGTAAGATTTTCAGCAGAGATGAATGAATTTGTCTCCCACTGCTTTGATGGGTTTAGCAGCCCGGGCTACTGTCAATTGATCCTCATTTTCAAGTATTAAGAGAAGTTTTATTTAGAATTTTGCCTTATGAGAATGACATGAGGAAATACTCCGCTGAGCTGCTGATCTAAGAATTAACAAAGCCTTATTGTTCTGGGTAGCTCAGGAAGTGTTAATACACTAGTGAAATGCACGGTAAATGCATCACATCCTCATCTGATCTAGTGTGGAAGTTGTTTGGGTTTTTTAATCCAGTTGCTTCTGTTTTTTTAAAAAAAAAGCAAAGCTTTTTAAATTATTCTGAGGAAAGTAAAGCAAAAACAAAAGCTTTTTGTTGCTGTTTGAATTTTTATTATATGCTGCACTGGATTTATAACCTCAACTCTGTTCTATTGGTATCTCCAGCCCCCTTTGTGTGGTGTCTTTTAATTTTCTTCAAGATTCACTGTTTGTGTATATGTGCTCTAGTGAACTCGTATATAAACTGAGATCAGCAGCACTGGATTGTAAAATACTGTACTGAAACTCATTGTTGGAATTTCCTTGCATTGTAATTTCAAATACTCAGGTAACTGTAACAGTATCTCAGTAAGTCAAATACTTTTATAAAACTACTTAAAGAGCTGGTAGTCTGGTCGTTATTCCTTCTGTGTGTGGAAATCGTCAGCCTGTCCAAGTTGTTTTGCTGGAAAAGTTCTTCAGGAACATTTCATTCCTGCCACATCTTGGGCCATTGCTGATCGCAGTGGAAAGTCAGGAGGAGGTTTCGGACACGGCTGTTTGTGTAACTGGTTAAAAAACGCAGGTAAAACAATTCCCGCGCTCGTGGGACGCTGCCCCAGGGAGAGCGAAGCTGCTGCTCCGGCACCAAGGAGGTGGGCTGGAGAACTGCTTTACGGGAGCTTTCACATCTTCTGGTACCACTAATTGCAGTGACAAAAAAAATGAGGTACGGCTGTGCAAGCTCGTGTTCCCTTTTCTGTTCAGGAATGACAGGGGGACAGGCAGGAACGGAAAAGACCTCAGATGAGACTGACCCGCTGTGTCGTTACCCTGGTCCTCCTCCTGGATGGGACAAGTGGCATTTACATTCGTCCTGTCATCACGAACCTCTCCTGCTCACCATGACCCTGCAAAGATAATTGAGACCAGCATTACGGTGGCACTGGGCACATCCGGCCAGGTTCATCAATTTGGTTTTGCCCAGTTTGTTCAAATGTTCCCTAAAGGGCTCCTCCTCCATTGAGGGTGATTGTCCCGCCTGCAGCCCTTCCCGCTGCGTTTTCACTCTGCTTTTACTGTCCCAGATGTTCACACAGCCTCAGTTAATACACCTCCCAAGTACACTTTTCTATGCAAAGTAAAAATACACAATAATAATCACCTTTTTTCCACAGCAGGGGAGGTTAGTTTTGAGTCGTTTCCTCTGTGCTTTGGATGAAGTCTCTTAAAAGTAAGTTGTGTAAACCCAAAATTTGACACTGCTTTGGGTATCTTTAAGCTATGCTACTATGAGGATATTTCATGTATATCTGCAGGTTTGTTTTGTTTTTAAAAGGCAAAAAACCCCAAATGGAATCACACTGCAAAGCATGATAAATGTACAACTGGGCTGCACTGCTGTGTTAGTTCCGTGCTGCTTCCATTGCTGGTGCCAGTACCAGTGCTGGGGGGCTACTGGTGGGTTTGTTCATGGTGAGACAGGAGCACTGGTTTGGTTTAAACAAAACCTCTTTGGTTTAGGTCTCTGATGGCAGCTGTGCACTCCTGACCCAATCTTGGCGTCATCGGTGGGACCAGAGCTGGAACCAACCTGCTGAAATGACTCTGCAGCCAAGCTTGAAAACTTACTGCTGGACTGGTAAGAGAGAATAGAATTTCAATTAATCAGGTTGCAGAGCTGTAAACATCCACTGGAAAAGAAAATAGTATATTTCCTGGATCCTAAAGAAGGATTTGTTCCTGATCTCTGAAGATCCCATGTCCACTCTCAACCTGGCAAACATACCAGAGCGCACACATGACAGGGTTCATTGGAGAAATCCCTTTTTCCTCTGAGCAGAAAGTAGCCTCTGCCAGATCTGAAGGACCAGTGAGGTTATCTGCTGTGTCAAATGCCAGCTCGCAGAGTATCTTGGGGCCGGGGGGGGGGGAAAACGCCTCATGTTTCTACTTTTCACCCAACAAACTCTGTTTTCTGTAGCTGTTATGAGCATTGGCTGCAGGGCAGTTTCCTGCTTGCAGGGTTGCGATGCTGAAGGAAACAACATCCAAGCAGAGAACGGATTCCTGAGGAAAGGGGGAAAGCACCCAATGCCGTTACTGTGCTTGTAGAACCAGCTGTGGTTACGCTCCATATGGTTCCTCAGTGTTTGTTTCGCCTTCAGACCACGGCACATCCCTGATCCGTCCAGAGGTGGGACAGGCATTTCATGCTCACATGTAGAAGCCACTGTTACCCGCACGGTGTGAGCTCCCGGTGTCCCCAGCCCCTGGTTTGGGTGCCCAGTGCCCGCACAGCCACAGGGGGACCCACACAGACCCTCCCGGCTCTGCCGGCACCTCCTGGGACTCCAGAGGCAGTTGAGGCACTTCAGCCGGGGGGATCAACTCTCCTGCCCCTTCACTTCCACAGTAAAGGCCCTGACGTGACACCAACGCCCCGGCGTTGCTGGGAGGAGAACAAGAAGACAAGAGACTCAGAGAAGACACTCAGCCACATGACCAAAAAGTCTGAGGTCATACTGGAAGCAGCCAGGGTCTGGTGAAGGTGCAAGCACGGCCCTGACCTGAGCCACAGGTCCAACTCTGGAGGGAAATATCCAAAATCTGTTTGGAATGAGGTTTTTGGGGCTTGCTGCTCCATGTTCCCTTCTTGTCTGCATTCTCCCAGCCCCGTGAGAAGGAATGTTGATTCCACTTCTTCTCAAGGGCGGCTTTTGAAATCATAGAATCATTTCAGTTGGCAGAGACCCTCAGGATCTTCAAGTCCAACCATAACCTAACCTAACTCTGACACTAACCCATGACCCTGAGAACCTTGTCTAAACGCCTTTTAAACCCCTGCAGGGATGGTGACTCCAGCACTGCCCTGGGCAGCCTGTTCCAATGCCCCACAGCCCTTTCTGGGAAGAATTTTTTCCTGGTATCCAATCTGAACCTCCCCTGGTGCAACTTGAGGCCGTTTTCTCTTGTCCTGTCACTTACTACTTGGTAGAACTCATTGTTGTTCACAAGCCGTGGCTGGAGCCCGTGCTCAGGAGCAGATTTCCATCCCAGGAGGATCTCATTGTAATTGTAACAGGGAGGCTTGTCCGAGGCGGATTCTGTGTCAGCCTGACATTGGTCTTGATGATGCTCTTGGGGCAGAACTGCGCAGGCACAAGGGCCAGGGAAGGGAAATGAACGGGACTGAGAGCGTTGGGCTTGGGTATGGAAATTGCTTTTTCTTCAGAGAATGTAGGAAATGATTATTTTGCAAATATAATAGGCCCAGGCAGGATCTCTCAGCAAAGCATATTTTAATAATGATTTTGCAAGACTGGGTGTTCTACCTAAACGCAGGCACACCTAATAGCCCCTGCTTATATCCCCCCAAAATCCCTGCCACACTTTCACTCCTGTTCCCCATTGGTACTGCAGGGTTTACAGACCACCCTGACACACACACTACCCTTCCCCTTATCAGTATGGATTCCTGATACTTTGGCTACACTTCCCCCTAAATTAACTTGTAAATACAGGTGTCAGTATATATTCCGGGAAGAGACTGTTTTACGTTAAGGATTCATAGTGCGATGTCTCGGTCCCTCCGCCGTGCCGGGGCCAGGCGCCAGGCTCTCGTCACCCACTCCCTGCAGAGCAGCGCGCCGCGCAGGGCGGCCCGGCGGCCTGCCGCCGCCTTTACCTGCTCCGGGCGGAAGTGCCGCTGCTCGGCCCCACCCCTGCGGTGCCAGGGCCGCTTCCGGCCGCTCCTCCCGCGGATTGGCCGAGCGGGCGGCGCATGCGCACGCTGCCGGGAGCGGGCGGAGCGGAGGCGGCTCGAGATGGTGGGTGAGGCCGCGCGCGGGGCCCGGTCAGAACCGCGGGGCCCGTCCCGTCCCGTTCCCATCCCGCCCCGTCCCGTTCTCATCCCGCCCCGTCCCGTTCCATTCCATCGCGTCCCGTTCCCATCCCGTCCCGTCCCCTTGGCGCTGCCCCGGCCCGGCTGGGGAGGCGCCGCCTCTCGGGTGCTCCGCTGTGGGAAACGCCCGTGTTGCCGCAGAGCGGGGCGGAGGGACCGAGGGACCGGTGCTGGGGCTGCCCCGCCCGGGCGGGTCTCTGGGCCGTCCGGTGTCCGTCCGTCTCTATCCGGTTTGCCCTGGTCGCACCGGTTCGGGCCGGGTTCGGTTTGTCTCCGGACCGCGCGGGTGCGGTCGGTGTGTTGTGAAGTGGGGGTTGGGGGGGTCTGTGCCGATTGTGGCCTGGCCGGGGTCACAGCCCGGGTCACACCCCGTGTCACACACTGCGTCTCGCACCCTGTCTCACACACTGTGTCGCACACACCTTGTCACCCTCATCTTGTGGGTCCTTTCCTGCGGGTGTGTCCATGGGACGCGTGTCCCAGGTTTCCTCTGAGCGGTGGGGCGGTGGGCAGTGAGTCTGGGGGGCTGAGTGTCCCTGGGTCCAGTGCCATCACTAGGACGCTTGGCTGGCTCCTCGGGGTGTCCTCCCAGGCTGGGAGCTCCCTCCAGGACGCAGACCTGTCCTACAGCATCTTTGTGTTACATGAAATCCCCGTGGAGAAGCACAGAGGTGATGGGACAGAGAAGATGCTGCTGGGTTTGTGAAATGAGCCGTGTGTTTCCTGGGCTAAAAGTGAGGTGATGAGACCTTAGGAAAGGGTGAGACGTGTCATGGTCTGAGGTGGGTCCCTCTGCTCTCAGCCGTGCCCGGTGGTTTTTCAGGTAACATAAGGGAAAGTGTAGAGTCTTGCATCTGGGCAGGAACAACCCCAGGTTCCAGTATAAGTTGGGGAATGACCTATTAGAGAGCAGCGTAGGGGAAAGGGACCTGGGGGTCCTGGGGACAGCAGGGTGACCATGAGCCAGCACTGGGCCCTTGTGGCCAGGAAGGCCAATGGTACCTGGGGTGGGTTAGAAGGGGGTGGTCAGTAGGTCAGAGAGGTTCTCCTGCCCCTCTGCTCTGCCCTGGAGAGACCACACCTGGAATATTGTGTCCAGTTGTGGCCCCTCAGTTCCAGAAGAACAGGGAACTGCTGGAGAGAGTCCAGCGCAGCCACCAAGATGCTGAAGGGAGTGGAGCATCTCCCGTGTGAGGAAAGGCTGAGGGAGCTGGGTCTCTTTAGTTTGGAGAAGAGGAGACTAAGGGGGGACCTCATTAATGTTTATAAATGTATAAAGGGTGAGTGCCATGAGGATGGAGCCAGGCTCTTCTCGGTGGCAAACAATGATAGGACATGGGGTAATGGGATCAAGCTGGAACACAAGAGGTTCCGCTTAAATTTGAGAAGAAACTTCTTCTCAGTGATGGTGGCAGAGCCTGGCCCAGGCTGCCCAGGGGGGTTGTGGAGTCTCCTTCTCTGGAGACATTCAAAACCCACCTGGACACCTTCCTGTGTAACCTCACCTAGGTGTTCCTGCTCCAGCAGGGGGATTGGACTAGATGATCTTTTGAGGTCCCTTCCAATCCCAAACACACTGTGATACCGTGATGAGAGTGTGATCAGACTCCTTCTCCAAGAGGTACAAGCCCAGGGCAGCTGGAGCAGGACAGAGGGACAGTCCCTGTGCTGTCACCGGGGGATTCACCCGGCCTGCCTGGGGCTGTGGGTCCTGCCCCAAATCATCGCATGGACTGAACCCTTCAGTTCGTTCTGTCAGACACTCGAACACCCCCCGGGATGGGGGAAGGTGCCGTCCGAGGAAAACGTTTGCGTTTCTCGTGGCTACCGGGTTACAGCTCCTAAAGCTGGAAACAGTCAGGGGAAAGACCGTTGTAAGCCAGCTGGCTATTCAGTATTCTTTGGAACCTGGACTGTATTTATTTTGTCATGGTTGTGCTGGAGGTTGTTTCCTGTTCAAGTGTCTTGTTGGCCAGTTTGTGTTTGTGAAATTGGGGATGAAAATATGTGGAAAAATTTCTAAAAGAAATATATATTGACCTAAGTGGAAGGTGTGGAGTTGAAATGGTCTAATAAGAGATTTTTTCAGCAAACCGAGGAGTTCAAGCATTCTAGATGAAAACAGAAAGGCAAAGGCCGCTGTTGTATATACAGCAAAGGTTATGGAAGAGGAAGCCAGTGATGGGGAGTATTTATTCTCCTTTTGAAGTGTGCATCTCTCCTGCCCCATTTACTACCTTTTGTAGTTATCCATCCCTTTGTGAAGATAGCTTTTGTTTGTTTTGCGAGTTAAATATACATGGTTTTTTCTCAGCAGTGTTTTTGCCGCTCTGCTGAGCTGAACTGGCTTGCGGAGGTGTTGGACAAGCACCAGGGCTCCCTGTGCCAGGGAGTAAGAACAGGAGGAGCAAGACCTTCCCATGTCAGCAGATCACCCCCCTTGTCATCAGATTATCTATCGGTTGTTAGAAGAAATTAAAAATTGGTGTTGTTCTCTGCAGATGCTTCTTTGCGTCCAGACGAATTAGTTAAGGTCCAATGAAAGAAAGTATTTAACAAATCAGGACTTACATACTGCTAATAAGTCAGGAAGTTATTTTGGACTTGAATATGCCGCCATATTCCTCTCAGCATCTGTACACACGGTCTTTGTTCCGCTTCCCTTGTCTTCTATTTGAAGATAGTCCAGCATTCAGAAATAATCAAGAGCTTTGTTGAAAAGACTGAATTTTTCTATGCTGGATAAGACAGAAAAACTCTGCTTCATAAAGACAAACTCCAGTGGCGCCGTCTCTTATCAGTGACAGTTTGTTACTCCGAGCTGCTTGTACCGACAGCACCCTGCGGAAGATTGGTTTGCAGATCTGAGGTTGAGGCCGTGTGGTTTTGTTAGGACAAGGGAGCGGGGTTTATAACGCGCCCACGTTCTCGTGCTGCGGGGTGGAATCAGACAGAGGGTTTTCATGATGCCCCAGGAACAGCCGCCGTGGCCAAATGCGCCGGGTGGGTCTCGCCTTTCCCAGGTTCAGGTGATTCGAGTCCCCGCGAGAGCGCTGCTGTGCGACTCTCTAGCAAGACCTGAAAGATGCCGCGTGTCTCTGTTTCCTTTAATGGGAATAGAAAATGCCAAATATTCACCCGGCTGTGGAAAACAGCTCAGGTGCTGAGGCTTTGTGACCCTGTCAGAGGACACGCAGGTGAATGTTGATTGATGTCTTGCAGTTGCGCAGAAAGGTTTGAAAGCTCTTCCAAAGTTGATGGTGGTTTTTACAAAGACAAAGGGACTTTTGCCTTGGCCTTCAGTTTTTGGGATTTATTTTTAAGTTGATTTCACAAAGTTGTAAATTATTTTTAGTGGTTATAATCTTGTTAGTTATCCCAGCATGAATCATAATTAGAAATAAATAGCATTTATTTGCTGGTTTTCCCCTTACTTATTTGTAATTGCTCTTAGCATTCCTTTGATAAAAGGGGAGGTAGCCTTGTATGAAGAATGCAGAAAAAATTATGAAAAAATATATATAAAATTATTTAAAAAAATAAAATTATTTTTTAAAAATTTAAAAATTATAAATTCCACGTGTATTTTCTTATGTGCTTTTTGCTTGCCACCTGAATGGCAGCAGTCTGACTCAGCAGTGTTCCGGCTGCCACCCTGCAGTGAGGAGCTGATGGGTGAGGTTGCAGAGAAAGGGCAAAGATTAGAGAGGAGTTCCCAGTTTCCACAAGATTATAATCGCAAATGAGTGAAGAGCAAAGATGGAAAACAACTGAAAAGGTGGTACCAAAGCACAGACATGTCGCTGCGTAGGGCGGTGTAGGTAAAATCTGCCTGAATCATCTTGGTGCAGCTTTATTCTTGGACACATGATTCCAGAGCTCTGGTGGAAGGCAAACAGCAGCTGTCATCTATTGATTTGGGCTTTTTCTGTTTGCAGGCTGAGGTGGAAGAAACGCTGAAGCGAATCCAGAGCCAAAAAGGAGTGCAAGGAATCATTGTGGTTAATTCTGAAGGTACAGTGTCAGTCTCGGTTTTCTGAGATGTAACTTCTGAACACGCACTTTAAAAACTGCTGATGGTGCTACTTGCATTTAGATTCCAGTCTGTCTTTAGTGAAGATTTTACTGTAGCCAAAGCAGAGACACAAGAAAAATTGGTTTCTTATTTCTGCTTTTTTGCAAACTCTCTTTAGTGTTTTAGGAAGTAAATAAATAAAGATAAATAGCAAACGCTTAGAAATACTTGAGTTACGCCAGTGTTTGAGGCTGTGTTCAGTCAAAGGCTTTGTCAGTAGCGCTAAAACCTCTCACAGCATCTGAAATGTTGCTGCTGTGCATGTCCAGAGCGCTGCTGTCTTGGCCTCTTGGACTCGATGATCTCCTGAGGTCCCTTCCAACCCCAACCGCCCTGTGATTCATGACACTCGTAAGCTGGTTGTCTCTTTCTGGACTCAGTGAAGGGCCCAATAGAACAGACTTGTTCAGAGCCCTCTAAATACACTGGGAGCAGCCCAGCTTCTTAAAATTGTGTCATTGTCTTTTTAAATTGAATATTTCCTAGAAGTAAACCTTAGGAAAGATGACAGACAGTGGCTGTACATGAATATATTGAAGATCAGATTCTTGCATACTTGTATGCAGCTTGTGTTCCTGCTCGCTGCTTTTTCATGATGGTGAATAATGGATCGTGCTCCCCAGGCTGGAGCTGCACTTATTTGAACAAACACCTGCAGCGGTTTTTGTGCTGTGCCAGTAGTTGGTAGTTGGCTGCTGTGTTGTTCGGACACATGAGCTGAATTTTAGCTGCCTTTTTGTGGGGAAACGTATCTATTGGGTGGCAGAAGTATAATGGAGGGAAAGCTCTGGCCAAAGTGTGTTGGTTTCTCTGCCCTCTTGGCTGGGACACAGGAGCTGAACCAGGGACCTCGCAGGACAGTGTCAGCTCCTGCGGCTGAACCTTGGAGCCTTCACCTTCACAGAATTCCAGAATGTCAGGGATTGGAAGGGCCCTGGAAAGCTCATCCAGTGCAATCCCCCCATGGAGCAGGAACACCCAGATGAGGTTACACAGGAAGGTGTCCAGGCGGGTTGGAATGTCTGCACAGAAGGAGACTCCACAACCTCCCTGGGCAGCCTGGGCCAGGCTCTGACACCCTCATCAGGAACAAGTTTCTTTTCAAATTTAAGTGAAACCTCCTGTGTTCCAGTTTGCACCCATTGCCCCTTGTCCTGTTCCTGGTTGTCACCAGAAGAGCCTGGCTCCATCCTCCTGACACTCCCCCTTTCCATCTTGATCCCCAGGAATGAGTCCCCCCTCAGTCTCCTCTTGTCCAGCTCCAGAGCCCCAGCTCCCTCAGCCTTTCCTCACACGGGAGATGCTCCACTCCCTTCAGCATCTTGGTGGCTGCGCTGGACTCTCTGCAGCAGTTCCCTGTCCTGCTGGAACTGAGGGGCCACAACTGGACACAATATTCCAGGTGTGGTCTCCCCAGGGCAGAGCAGAGGGGCAGGAGAACCTCTCTGACCTACTGACCACCCCCTTCTAACCCACCCCAGGTACCATTGGCTTCCTGGCCACAAGGGCCCAGTGCTGGCTCATGGTCACCCTGCTGTCCCCAGGACCCCCAGGTCCCTTTCCCCTACACTGCTCTCCAACAGCTCGTTTCTCCAGCTTATACTGGAACCTGGGGTTGTTCCTGCCCAGATTCAAGACTCTACACTTGCCCTTGTTCTGTTTCATTAAATTTTTCCCCACCCAGCTCTCCAGCCTGTCCAGGTCTCTGATGGCAGCACAGCTTCCAGTGTCACCACTCCTCCCAGCTTGGTGTCACCAGCAAACTTGCTGATAGTGCGCTCTAGTCCCTCATCCAAGTTGTTGATGAATATATTGAATAATACTGGTCCCAGTACCGACCCTTGAGGACTCCACTAGGTACAGGCCCCATACCTGTGTGATACAGCAACCGATGTTCTCGGTAATCAGCACCAATCCCAGCCCAGCTGTGATGTTCGGGAGCCTTTCTGAAAGGAAAAGCTGTCCCTAGTCAGGAGAAAAGCATTGAAACATTGGTATTTCCTCTCTCTGTCCCAGATATTTTTGTTGTTATTTATTTCAATTTATAAATTTCATAAGTAAACAATTAAATGAAAAAGCAAAAGTAAAGCACTGATGCTACTAGAGGTAAACAGTTCTTCTGGCCTACACCTGCAGTTCCAGATCTTAGCCTTTCCACATCGTATTTCTGTTTATGTTCTCCGTTTAAGCCTTTAAAAAGAATCCCCAGTGTAGCAACAACATCTGCTGAGGTTAAATGGCCACCCCAGTTGGACCTGGTGCTGCCCAAGGCGGAGTTAGTTCTGCAGTTTTGTCACTGACCCTGTTTTGCAGGTATTCCTATCAAAAGCACTATGGACAACTCCACGACGATCCAGTACGCGGGCCTCATGCACAGCTTCATCATGAAGGCGCGGAGCACCGTGCGGGACATCGATCCGCAGAACGACCTCACGTTCCTGCGCATCCGCTCCAAGAAAAATGAAATCATGGTTGCACCAGGTAAAAGTGAGTGGGGTGAAGCAGGGATCAGGGAATCCAGTGCAGCTCTCTTCTCGTGCGATTGACACTGTCAGCCTGAGATGACTGTTCTGCCTGCTGCTTTTATTCATATTGTATAATCCCTTCCAAGAAGCTGTTCTGCTTTCTTGTCAGTCGAAAGCTTTTATCATTGACCTAAATTTGCTTTTTTCCTGTTTGAATATGGGAAATCGCTTCCCTCATTTCATGTTGATCAAAGTAGAAGGTGTTAAATATTGTTTGAGAGTGTGTTGCAGCCTCTCATGTTTTGTGCTTTCAGTATAAAACCACAAGAGTTGGAAAGGAATATATTTGGAGAGCCATTCCAGCTCCGCACTGTAGACAAAGTGATAAAGCAAAACAGTCTAATAGATTTTCCAGTTCAGAGAAAAGTAATAGAGCATATTGTAGCTGGAATAATGAGTTGTAGAATGTAGCAGCAGCAACCATCTTTTCAGGGAACATCCTCATTTCATCCAATTATGCCCTGGTGTCGAGGGTTTAGATTGCGGGGTGACAATCAAACCCTGGCAGATGTGTTGTTAACCCCCTCTCCTCCCCGCCTTCCCCTTTTGCCCCTCCCTCTCCCCCTTCCCATTCAGCACAGGCAATCGGGAGGGAAAGAAGGACAGAGAGAAGAGTTGGAAACATTAAAAATGTTTTACTAATAAGAATAGAGAAAATAACACAAAATGTACAAAACCAATCTTGAAAGTCTCAGCAACTGCAGAGCCGGCACCTGAAGTCCTGGACTGGACTCTGCAGCCAACCGGAGCTGGATTCAGTCTGTCACTGGCCTCAGTTCGCAGGGACGACTCACAAGGTCCTCTCCTAATGTCACCATAAGGAAAAAGGGACCAGATCCTCATGATCTCCCACTTTTATATGAAGTATTCATGTGAATGGGATGTTATACACAGTTGGCCAGTTCCTTGGTCACCAGTTTCTCGTTGCCCCTCTCCCGAGATGTCCATCCATGCTTATCAATAACTTCGCATTCCATTGCTATGTTTACCAAAACATGTATCTGGTTCTCCAGGAAAATGCAGCTGATATGAAGCTTTAGCTGACAGGCACATTCACTAAAAGAGAAACTTGGTTTTAACAAAACCAGGACACCTGGGAAGCAGCGAGATGAGCGCAGGTTGCTCGTGGGGCAGGAACTCGGCTTTGTTCCTTGGTGCTGCCCCACGGTGGGTTGTGCTGCAGGAGGGGATGGCAGCTGCAATAAACCTCTCCTCGGGGCTGGCCGAGGCAGATCTTAAGCCCGGCTCTGGGGTTGATGCTGAGGCAGCCTCTGGTTTCCATGCGAGGCATGAAAAGAGAGGAATGAGCGTTGCTCCCGCAAAACCGCAGCTCCAGCCGCCCCAGTTAGAGTTTCCTAGGTGCAAACTGAGCTAAATTCAGTTGGTTTGGGAGCGTGGAGTTTCTAAAGCTGACACCTTTTCTCAGTAAGGCTCATAAGTGATGTGAGATGCCAAGCCTGTTTTGCTCATTGAGAATGAATGTCAGGACTCTGTCATTCCCAGTGCATCAACAAGATATGAAAAAATGCTGACATTTACTGCTGCTGTGAACAAATATCAGCAATGAAGGAATGATTTTGTTGTGTTTTGTTTTTCTCCAGATAAAGACTACTTCCTGATTGTCATCCAGAATCCAACTGAATGATTCACTGACTTGGTCTGGTATTTTCCCTTTGCTCAACTGTTTTTTTTAATTTAATGGTAATGAATAGAGCGTTCGTGTTAACTCTGCTGTGTCACTTCAGCCATGTCTGGGAAAACAAAAGCAGGTGGTTTTGTTGTTTACAAGCAGAAAAAGTGGCTTTCTTTAGTTTGTATCGCCAGTTGTTTTGAGGACGAGATGGTGAATTAGAATCAGGCAATAAAATTCAACAGATTCTTTTAATAGTTAAGAAGATAATATAATAAAACTATAATAATGTTCTAAAACACATTATGCTTTGTATGTTTCCGTGCTTCTGTCACCACTATTTGAAAAATGCTTTTACACTATTACTTTTGAATTACTTTTACACTATTACTTTTGTAAATATGAAACTTGTCTGTCCTCTGGTTGTGTCTTATTCTGTTGGTTTTACAAGTTACTTTGAAAGAGTCTGGCCATATCAAATTAAAAAGTGTCATCAGTGACTGGTTTTGCCTTATGTGTTTTCCTTCTGAAGGTTCTAATTATTCTCATGATTGATTGGGTTTTTCTTCAGAAAACAGAACCTACTTAGGACTATTTTTACTAATCTGTTGCTTTCTCTAAACAAGGTTTTAGTCTAAGTGTGTGTGCAATAGATGCATAATTGTGTATTTTCCTACCACCTCCTTTTTGTTTTAGACAGAAACGCTGTGGCAAGGCCATCGACTGCCCCTTGGAGCTCTCCTAATATCACAGTCCAGTATCCACCTTTATCTGGTGTCTTCCTTTAGTAATGTTTAACCATGGCCATTAAGGACAGAAGGTCATCTGGGTCCTACAAAATAATAAAGGGCTTATTTTTGTAGCCTTGATAGAGCCTCGTAATTGCACACAGAGCTCAAGAATTCGTGCAAAACATCTGCATTGAAGATGTTTGTCACGTGTGCAACAGACGCAACTCTGGCTTGTCCCAAAGAGTCCTAGTGACATTGTCGAGGCTTTAGATTGCGGGGTGACAATAAAACCGTGGCAGATGTATTGTTAACCTCCTCTCCTCCCCCCCTTCCTCTCCCCCTTCCCACTCAGCACAGGCGATCGGGAGGGAAAGAAGGACAGAGAGAAGAGCGTTGGAAACATTAAAAATGTTTTACTAATGCTACTGATAAAATAGAGAAAATAATAGAAAATATACAAAACCAATCTTGAAAGTCCCAGCAGCTGCAGAGCTGGCACCCGAAGTCCTGGACTGGACTCTGCAGCCAACCGGAGCTGGATTCAGTCTGTCACTGGCCTCAGTTCGCAGGGACAACTCGCAAGGTCCTCTCCTGATGTCGCCATAAGCAAAAAGGGACGAGATCCTCGTGATCTCCCACTTTTATATGAAGTATTCACATGAATGGGATGTTATACACAGTTGGCCAGTTCCTCGGTCACCAGTTTCTCGTTGCCCCTCTTGCGAGATGTCCATCCATGCTTATCAATAACCTCACATTCCATTGCTATGTTCACCAAAACATGTATCTGGTTCTCCAGGAAAATGCAGCTGATATGAAGCTTTAGCTGACAGGCACATTCACTAAAAGAGAAACTTGGTTTTAACAAAACCATGATAGACGTGCAGATGGTCCTGGCCCAGGTTCAGGAATTCGTACATTGTCAACGCTGCGTTTGTGTGCTCGGGCAGCTCGACACAGCCACCGCTGCAGTGTGATGGGAGCATTGGCTCCTTCAGCCTCCTCCATCCCACGGTGCTGGGGATTCACGGCGGTGGAGCCAATTGTGACACAAGTGTTGACATGCTGAATAAACTACAACTCAGGATGAGTTACAAAGCAAGTATGTGCAAGGGGATCGCTCCCAAAGCTTGCACACCATTTTGCCCAAAGCTTGTTGGTTTATGCCATAGTTCATACATACTGCTGCTGTTTCTTAGAGTGGGCAGTCATACTACAATTAGTTCCCCAAAATCATTTTAATATCCCCACTCACGACTTCCTGGTGGTCATCTATTAGGGTCTTTGGGCTGAAGTAAGTAGTCTTCCTTTTGATGAACTTTTCATAAACCTCTTTGGCCTGGAAACCATTTGATACGTGACTCCTTGTCATGCTTTGTTGCTTAGTTTGCTTCACACCAGGATGCAGTTAAGGCTGGGATAGGTGATCTTCTTTAAGTTCCTCTTGAAGCCCCTATTTCTGTTAGTTAAGCCAATCACGTTGCATACATTATTAACCACAATCGAGTTACACAATACATTGCTGTCTACACAATACATTTCTCCTCAACTGTCTATCAGTGTTCACCTGTCCAAAAGGGATTTGTACCAAAGTGCACCTGAGCAAAGAGCCACAGCCTCCAGGCACGAAGCGTTCTGTACAATCAGAGGAAGAACCTTGACCGAGTAACTGCAGTTTTATTAGGGGATGACGTTTGTTGTGCCGCTGAGGGATCGCTCCTGACTCACGTATCTGTCAGCAGAAGCGCATCGCCCGTGTTTCGCCCTGCTCTGTCAGAATTACAAACCGTAGCTGGAGCATGTGGTGCTGTCCGCACTGAGGAAATCACTAGGAATTCCTGGGTGTCCCAGGCAGCTGCTTTCCTGCTTTGGAATCTCCAGTCAAAATGTGGGTGTTGACTCAGACACTTTTCTGGGTTTCAGCACACAAGGTGGATCTGAGGTGACTCAAACAGCTGAGACCACCTGTATGTTCAGCGTTTGCTTTCCGTGCCTTTTCAGACTTGGGCATTAATTTATAGACTGTCTAATTTTTTGAGGTAGTGTGTATGAATGGGAAGGTCAGAAATGCTGTTTGCGACCCGTGGTCGGTCCCACAGCACCTGGGGAGGGTGCTTTACACTATTCTGGGTGTATCTCCGCTGTCATCATGTCTCGGTGTGGGCTGTTACTCCGTTTATGAACCGTTTCTCCCATCAGCACGTGTTTGACCACGCTGCATTGGCATCGCCGTGCGATCATGTTCTGTGCCAGGAAGGGACCGACACAAACATCCATTCCCTACTTGCAGAAAACTGACAGATAACTCTCAGAGCAGGGATTATGTTCATTATTGAATCTGGGTTTAAGCCATGCCATCCAACACCAATAGGGGCTGAAATGGTCCTGACACACAGCAGCTTATATGGTGTGTGTGATCTGTTGTCATTGAATACTGTCTCCAAAAAATGATCTCCAGCAAGCTGAAGTCTCCGGATAATAACTGAATAGTGAGGCAAGGCAGAATTAAAAAGTGACTTCAGGTACCTCTGTCTGTCTTTTGTTGTTCATAAGCATGGAAATGTTTCTTGGAGGTGCTGACCTGCTTCGGCACTTTGGTTGTCCCTGGTAGGTGGCAGCGTCACTCTTTGAACAGCAAAGAACTGTAGTGTCCTGCTTTTTGTTGGACGCTTCCTTAAGGACAGCCGCCCCACCAGTGGTTTTGTGTGGTGCCTGAGTTTGAGACAGAGTGTTGAGGTGTTTTCTATTAAACAAGCTGTATTAAGTAACCCTATTGCAAAATAAAGATCATACCCCTTTTCTGCATTGTGTTTAGACCATAAACTCGCAGTGAAATTACTGAGCTCCTGCTGTGTGCAGATTGATTGGGGTTTTGGAGAAGGTTGGTTCCTGGTGTCTGTTTTGTTTCTAGGGATTTCTCAAGGACTATTCGCAGTCTGACTTGAAATACACTCAGCAGCTCGAATAAAGGGGTCTTGAAGAAGTTGGTTTTGGAGGATGCGGGAGCTTTTCAAATCCATCTGGTCAGGGCAGGGCCTTGCTCTACGTGCCAGTGCTACTTTACACTAGCATTCAAAGGTAATTCAATTTAATTTGGTAGGGGTTTTGTTTGTTGGTTTGGTTTTGTTTGATTGTTTTAGAATAAAGAGGGAAAGCTGTATGAAGCTGAAGATAAACAACTTCCATTTACTGTGGAGGAAACAATGACTTGGATCAGGAGCATCAGAGAGTTGCAGTGATCTGACCAGCAGCAGTTCCTCTGTATGCAAGTTAGGGGAGGATTTCACTTCTAAATTATCCTAAAGAGGGTCAAGGAAGCGATGGGATGCAGTTCTGCTTCTTGTCCTGTGTTTGCTGAGTTTGGGCCTGGCCATTTCGTATGGTAAAATTATTGCCAAAGTGAGAAAGAATCAAAAAATGAGCATCATGGCCTTTTTTGCAGCCAGGAGACACAGCCGGGTGCGACAGGAGGGTCTGAACAGCGAACTCTGCGATCCGCGCCTTGGAAAACCAACCCCAGTGCGTTAAGGAGCTAAGGAAGGGCAGCCTGAGGTTAGCTCAGCTGTGACCAGCCCCACCCGGGGCCCCTGTGCGGACTGTGCCAGGATGAGGCCCTGGCAGAGCAACGGAGGTGATAACGTGTTAATACTGCTGAAGCCGGGCTTGGACACGCGTTCTCCGTGCACCTCGGAGCAGCTCCTTTAAGCTGCTCCAGCTGGTGTTTGTTCCAGCGCCCTCCTGACAGCTCTGTCTGCGATGGCTGAGCTGCCTTGCGCAGCGCTCGTCATTGTGTACGAGATATTTATGTTTGAGCTTATCTTAACACTTCTGTTATGTGTAGCTACAATCTGTAGGAGGTGAAAGTCTGTAGTTACACCGATACGGGCTGGTCTTACACTGTCAGAGTGTCGTGGTTTAACCCCAGGCAGCAATACAACCACAAGAGCCGCTCACTCACCCCCCCAACGGGAGAGAATCAAAAGAGAAGGGAGAAACTTGGATTGAGATGAACACAGTTTAATAAATAACTAAATACTAATACAGTTCTAGTAAATATATATATATATAAAATAGAAATAGAATATAAAATAAAAGATACTCAAGGCAATTCCAGATGAACTCCATCCACAACTGAGCAGCCATTCCCAGCAAACCACGCCTGGTCCTAAAGCCGATCCTGGAGAGAGAAACGAGAGGAAAAAGGCAGAAAAGCCCGGAGGCTCTGCAGGGTGGCAAAGGCCGGGCTGAATGTCCTGACCCAACTCCCCCCGCTCGACAGCAAGAGCAAGCAGGCAAGAAAACAGAAGAGCCCCTAACAGCCGGACTATTTATATACGAAACATGATGCTAATGGGATGGAATACTCTTACTGATCAATCTGGATGTCAGTTAAGCTCTGCCCCATCTCTGTGGGCAGAGCTTAGCGTGTCCTTGGTCTCAGAGCAGAGCAAGTAAAAACATTAACTCTGTGCTGGGTGTTATCTGCTTGTTCTCAAACTGAGTGCAAATAATGAGCTATGGAAAAGAAAGATTTCTAACTGCATGAAGAAAATTAACCCATTTTCAGTCAAACCAGCACACAGCTCCTGGAGCCAGCGTGATGTGCAGGAGCAGCCAGGGCAGTGAGCTCCAACAAACCCGTGTCAGAGCTGAGCATCAGCACATCTGCTGACAAAAATACGCTTCTTTACCAGCAGGACAGGATTCCTTCGGGGGGTTCCCCTCCGCTAACGCGCCTTCACAAGCAGCCAGGGTGCTCATTATCGGGGTGTTTACCCCAGGAACGCTGGCATGCGGAAAGCCTGTTGTTGATCCCAGGTGATGCTGGCAGCGCTTGCTGCTGCTGGGTTGATACAGATGGTTCCTTCTGTCTTCATTGAACCTTTGATCCGGGGTCTTTTGGATCTGAAGTGCATCTCTTTAAATAAGGCGCTTTGCCAGTGACATCAATACAAACAGGCAAGAGGTATTAGTGCATGCACCATTTTTCAGGAGAGCTGAGGGCTGAAGTGTATAAATCATTCTCTGCTGTATTAGAGGTAAAACTTCCTTGATCCGTGCCCCATTTTTAAGCACATTAACATGCTGAGGAGCTCCAGAGCTTCCATGAACCAGTGCCTTTTCTCCCACTCCGGGTGTATGAATCATCTTCTATGGGTCACAGCCCCAGTTCTGCAATGATGGATAAAATCAGGGATCAGATCACTAAACTGGAAAGAGTTCCTCGTCTTTCTCATCAAAAAGGGGTTAATGCTTTGTAACAATTGTAATAAAAAATCCTTTGCCTGAGGATGCATTCTGTAAAGCTGATCTGCTTGCTGTATCTAATTCAACACTACTGCTTTCCCTTATGTATTTTCTGATTAAAAGGACCTATATCACAGATGAATGTGTCTACCTGTATCTTAGTTATAAAAGTGATCTGAACAGTTTACACTTCCTTACCAGTATGTGTTTAATTAACTGCTGCTACACTTGCTCAAGGAAAATCCATGATGTTAGCCATGAAAGTCATTGTTTCCTTTCTTGGATAAATTCTATAAGGAAAAAAAATGTTCACTTGTAGTTAAATATATTTTTCTTTTGATTGGTGACACTTTCAATAATTGGAGAATTTTTTAGTAGATGTGTCTTTCGTGTCTTTTTTTACCAAGGTTGTGCTGAATCCGGTAACACTTTGTGTTCATTTGCGTGTCATGCCCACTCGGTGTAAACAACGAGCCATTGCTTGGCAGAACACGGCTTTTCTTGTGGCGTGCATCGAGGAGGAATATTAAACGTGGCTCTTTGCAAAGTGCTGACGTCCTGTTTGCAGTTATGTTTTGGTTCATTTGCGGTAGCTCCAGAAATAGCCTGCCCTATTTGTAGTTGTGCTGCGGTCTCTAAAATATTCAGTGCAGATGTGGCTCTGGATGCAGCGGGAAAAACAACAGCCTCGTTAGTTGGGAAATGATGGAGGTGGCTGTGGGAATTGCAAATACCTGATTATCTGGGTGAGGTTGGTTTATGACCCGGTTTGTTGGCGGTGGAAGCTGACGGATGCCCCCATGGTCTGACCGGTCTCGGCAGCCGCCCCCGCGGGGATTGTCCCCCCGACACCCACAGTGTCAGCGACTGCTGACGGGAGCCAGCGGTTGCACTTGGAGATCACAGAGTCACAGATGGTTTGGGTTGAAGGACCTTCCCAGCTCCCCAGTGCCCCCCCTGCCATGGGCAGGGACATCTTCACCAGCTCAGGTTGCTCAGAGCCCCGTCCAGCCTGGCCTGGGATGTCTCCAGGGATGGTTCATCTACCACCTCTCTGGCCAACCTGGACCAGGCTCTCACCACCCTCAGGGACAACAATTCCATCCTCATGTCTTACCTAAATCTCCCCTCTTTCTGTTTAAAGCCCTTGTCCTGTCATTGCACGCCCTTGTAAAAAGTCCCTCTCCAGCAAAATTCTACAGTTAACATTGTAGGTACTAACTTCAATCATTTAGGATATCATATAATCTCTTTTCTATATTTGTTTACAGACTTTGATTTTTTTATATATATATTTATGACAGAATGTATTTCTAAATTCCCATTCTGTTGAGGGTTATAGTCTGCTGACCAAAATGGACACTTTATATTACAAGAATGCGTATTTCTGTGAAGTACTGAATATGTCTGGCCCCTCAGTTCCAGCAGGACAGGGAACTGCTGGAGAGAGTCCAGCGCAGCCACCAAGATGCTGAAGGGAGTGGAGCATCTCCCGTGTGAGGAAAGGCTGAGGGAGCTGGGGCTCTGGAGCTGGACAAGAGGACACTGAGGGGGGACTCATTCATGGGGATCAATATGGAAAGGGGGAGTGTCAGGAGGATGGAGCCAGGCTCTTCTGGTGACAACCAGTGACAGGACAAGGGGCAATGGGTGCAAACTGGAACACAGGAGGTTCCACTTAAATTTGAGAAGAAACTTGTTCCTGGTGAGGGTGGCAGAGCCTGGCCCAGGCTGCCCAGGGGGTTGTGGAGTCTCCTTCTGTGCAGACATTCCAACCCGCCTGGACACCTTCCTGTGTAACCTCATCTGGGTGTTCCTGCTCCATGGGGGGATTGCACTGGGTGAGCTTTCCAGGGCCCTTCAACCCCTGACATCCTGGGATTCTGTGTGTGATTAACAGTATAATTGACTCTGTTCAGTTTATTCCTTCGTTCCGCTCCGTCCCCGCCGCTGCTCCCCGGCCCCGGCAGGGGGCGCACACGGCTCTGGGCGGGGCAGCCCCAAGCCCCCCCCCTTCGGGCGTGCCTCGGTGACGTCACCGCGCCGCTCCGCCGCAGCCGCAGCTCAGGCCGCCGCCACCCGGAGCCGCCGCCGGCAGCCGCGCCCGGCCCGGCCGCCATGCCCTCGGACCGGCCCTTCAAGCAGCGCCGCACCTTCGGTGAGCCGGGGTCCCGCGTCCCTCTGCCTTCCGGGGCCACCCGCCGCCGGGCGGGCGGAGCCTCGGCCGCTGTCGGTGTCCGCCGGGCCGCGGGAGGGGGGTCGGGGGCGGCGGGGCTGCGGTGATGTCACCCCGGGACAGCGGCCCCGGGGGGAGCGGGAGCCGGAGAACAGGCCGTGCCCGGGGGCGTTGGAGCCTCCCCTGCCGTGTGCGGCGGCCCCGCGGCCGCTTTGTGTCCCCGGCACACGATCCCGCAGCTCCCAGCCGCGGGTCGCGCGTTTGCCGAAATATTTATAGCTGCGCTGGCATCGGCTGCCGCCGGTGTCCCCGGGCAGAGGTACCCGGGCAGGGGACACCGCTCCCCAGGGCGCCTCCGTGTTCTGTAAAGCCATAGTAACGGATGTGTGGGGTGAGCGGGGCCGGGGCGGCTGCGGTGTCGCACACAAACGGTGTTTGCTGAGCCGCCGCCCGCCGGGGTCACGGCCGGTGGGTCCCCCCGGGTGACTGGGGTGACTGGGGTGGGGTGCTGGCTGCGGGGAGGTCTGCAATCTACGGGCTGAGGGGGTAAATATTCTTGTTTCACTCTTGCCCTGGCTCCAGTCTTTACACTTTGACTGTCAGAGTACAATGAGCTCTTCAAAAATTACCTCCTGTGCTTCTCATCTCGTTAGTGTTAGAGTGGTTGTTGTCCCAAGAATTGGATACACCCTCTCTTAATTGTTCTTGAGGCCTAGAAGAGTTAACGATCACATCATGCCATCCCTTTGTTTAATGTACATGTGGTGGGAAAACTCCAGTGACAAAGGATGTCACCAGAGGAGGTACCAGATTTGATTGCCAGAGCTGATGGTGAGATCAGACAAAACGTCGGCTGCTGTTTCTCTTGACCTTTGCCAGCTGGCGTTGGGAAAGGTGCAGGTTGCACCCCAAAGAAGATACTGGTTGAGCCTTACTGCCTGAATAATGCTGAAATCAGTGTATTCATGCCAAACAAAGGCTCATTTTGTGTCAGATACTGTCCAAATGCAGGTGAGGGCATGTTTCCTATGTGAGTTTTAAAATTGGAGCGTTTTCCTACTGAACTGCCGATCCCACCCCTCGCTGCTCTCTTGGAAACTGTAAATATTTGGTAATTTATTGGCACAACCCTTCCGGCCTTGAATGCTTACCCAGCCCGCTCGTGCCACAGCGACCGAGCCAAGTGAACTTGCACAAACAGGAATAAAACGAAGTCTGAGTGCCCTGCAGTACTTGTTTGCGACCCCGCTGTGCTCTCTTAAGCTACATGTTAAAAGCAGTAAAGTCCCAAATTAAACCCTTAGTAACTACCTACTGCTGAACTGGTGAGAATCAGCTTATTATGGTCAGGAGGAGTCATTTGCCTTTGCACGTTGCTCAGGCTCTTTATGAGCCAAGAAGGAAAACAAAATCCGCGGCTCGGAGTAGCTGAGAGAAAGCAGGATTAAAATAGCCCCGGAGGGAAGGGGGGTGCGGGGGTTTGGGCTCCTGTTTCTGTGTACTTTCCTCTGCCCTTTCGCTCTCTCAGCTGACTGGTCCGCAGAGCTCGGCAGGGAGGAGGAGGAGGAGGAGGAGGAGGAGGAGGCCTGGCAGCCCACACACTTGCTTTGGGTCAGGGCTGGAATCGCTCAGTTGGAGAAAGTAAATACAGCTTGTTTTTGTCTTCAAATCATTACACAACAGGAGCAGGAAGCGATTGTTTACAATGCAGTTAGAGAGGGCTGATGGAAAACATCGCCAGTGACACTGTACCCTCAGAATGGATTAATTTGTAAGGCTTCAAAACTTTATAGGAGTGGAACGGTTCCAAAAAAACAGAAAAGGCAGAGTCAGGAACATGACACTTGACTAAAGGCACCCAGGCTCCAGTTTCACGGCAAGTGGCTTGATTAGGTCTGGTCTGCCACCCTTGCTGGAGGTTCTGCTTTCCTTCATGTGTGTTTTCCCCCTGCTTGTATTTTTGAGGTTTGTTTTTCCATTAATTTCTTCTGCTTCTTTGTCTGCCTTGTCTTGGGCTTGTCCTGAATAAAATTTCTGGACTTCTATTCATCATTGTTCAGGGCTTGAAAAAGGGACTGGCTGGGAAACGGCTGGGGTTTGAGCCAAGGTGTGCTGAAGGCACCCGTGCTGACTTCTCCTGTCGTCTGCTGTGCCATTAGTGGTGAGAGGGGACACTCTGTGACCCGCTCCATCCTTGGCACATCTGCAGCTGAGCATCTTCGGTCTGGGTGCAGAACCCTCTGCTTCCACGTGCTGAACCCAACTGTGGACAGAGGCGGCTTCCTTCTGCAGATCAGATCATTGCAGGGGTCCAAAACAACTCCCAGAACAAAGCTGTGCTCGCTGTCAAAGGAACAGGCAGTCCTGGCTGTCGCACAGCCTGACGACACCGATGTGCTTCCCGTAAAGAGCACGAGTCCTTCGGAGCGTTGGGCAGCGCTCGCGCCTCCCTCTGTTGTTGAAGTGGTTGTTTTGAACTCGCGTGGCTGCCAAGAGGCGTCAGGCTTTGTGTGGAGCCGGATTCCCTCTCCTGGCTCTGGGGAAGAGTGGAGCGTTGCCTTCTCCGGGGACTCATCTGGTGTAAGGCAGCCATGCTGGTACCCACTGGAGGATCAACAGGGGGATGAATTGTCTGTCTTGCACGTAACCCTGTGCTTGTCATAACGGTTTTGTTTATTGGTGGCTTGGAAAAGCATCTTGGTCTTGATCTGAGGTTGGTTAATGCGTCAGCTTGTCCTCATACTCTGTGCTCGGGTATTTGTGCTCCAGCAGTCGTGCTTTAAGAACTGCGATTCCTTGAAATGAGGCTGTGGCTGCAAATTGATGCTTAGCTGCCCGTGTCTGGTTGTATTAATTACTGAGGACATTCTGTGACATGATTTGATGTGGGGTTAATTATCAGCATTGAAGAAAACATTGGTACAAGAAGAACTAAACAAACATCCAGAACAAATGCCAGCTAGACATGTAGACCACAGATATTGAATTTGTTGTTGTTATTCTTTTATAGAACAAAAGCTTCTCTCTGGCAGCCAGGAATAATAAAACCTCTGTGTCCTTTGTTTGGTACTTAATACTTTCTCCACTACAAAAACTCGAGATATCCCCCTGAGCCAGAAGGATGGAGACGGCTGAATTTGGGAATCCTGATCCTCGGTCATCGAGTGACAGCCCGGTCACCTCCCCTGGCTCTGGCTTCTGTGGTCAGTCCTGGGTGCATCGTGGTCAGGAGAGTCACTCAGGAGGATTTCTGGGGTGTCACCCAGCTCGTGTGACATTCTGTGCCGTGTGAGCACCCTGACACTGTGCTCATGCAGTTGTTTGCTGCCTTTTGTCTTCAGAAGCAGGTTTGGAAAGAGGCTGTGAGCGAGAATGAAGGAATAAATTCAAGACTTCTGTGTCTGGCACGTCTCCCCACACAGGCCCCGCAAATCTGTGCATGTCCCGGCGTGTTTGTGCACAAATAGCAATGACCCGGGCTGTGCTGTTCTGCATGGAAATACAGTTCTGTTAGGGGCGCCAGTTCTTGGTTTGAGCAATTCCAAGTGTCCCGAGTAGTTCTGAGAAATCTGAGCGTGTTCCTGCTGTACTGGACGCCCATAAATGTGAAGGTTGTCGAAACGGAAGAAAAGGACAAACAGCAGCCAGAGGGAAGCCCTGGCCGAGGACAGTCTCATGCGCAGGGAACTTGCTGTTCTTTCTCCGAGGCTGGTGAAACTGCGATTAAACATTGAGCAAAAAAACAGGTCCTTATCTGGACTGCTGATGTAAATACTCTGTATGCCACCCAGACATGGCACAGAAGGTATTGCCCGTTTGCCCGCTGTGCTCGGGAGGTGGAGGGAGCTGGAAGGCATGTTTTAATCTCTTTGAATGGTGGGGGTCCAGTGCTCATCCTGCCTGGCCCGCGACGGGGCTGACATGGTACGTGCAACCAGGGAACAAGTGTCTTGACACGGATTTAGACTTCACAGTTGTCGTGTGGCTCTGCTTAGTCACGAGCTGAGCACTTATCCTGGGTTTGCCAGCTACAACTGCTCATTCCTGGAGCCAGGCTTTACATCATCCTCAGTTCGATTTTGAAACTGATTAAAAAAAAAAGCAATGAAGGTGGTTTGTGTTTGTCTTTTAAAATCCATTTTCAAGCTGTACTCTGGAGCTGGGAAAATTGGAAACTGATGCAAATGAAGAGTGCTGAGATCCCTCTGCAGTCACAGGGCTCCAGGAGCTGGGTGTTCAGAAATCCTTCCAGACACTGCACGTCTTGCAGTGAAGCAGTGACAATGACATGGACAGTCATGCAGACATGTCATCAGGTGCTCCGCGTTAACATTGGTAACACCTGCCTGGGACACTGGAGCATTGAGCTCTACGTACACCATGTTGTAGAGGCACACTTTCTATTAGGCAATAAGTTCAGAACAGTGTAGTTCTGGACCCGAGTCATTCATCCTGTCTGGACCCCCAGTTTTGCAGACAGAAGTAAAATATGACTAGTGATCAGAATCGCTGTCATGTTCCTGTGACGCTGCTGTCCAATGTAACCTGGGACAAGAACCCTTTATCGACAGTGAGGATGGTTTTCCCCAGGCACATCTGGCCTCACCAGCTCTGTCCTGCTGTGGGAGTCTGTCCTGCTGTGGGAGTCTGTCCTGCTGTGGGAGTCTGTCCTTGCTGCTCCCACAGTGTCACTGCCCCGAGATCAAGCTCTCCGGCCCTGGGCTGGGACAGGTCAGCTGTTGTGTGAGCCGTGACACATCCACAGGGCTGTGTTTCCTGATGGTTACAGGTGTCTGGCCTCAGGGTGGTGTGATACTACAAAAATATTTATTGAAGTTCATCTGGAATGACCTGCATAACTTGCCTGTGTTTTCAGCTGTTGCCAGCTCATCCCAGACATATCCTGATTTCAAACCATCCAGTTCCTCCTCTCCTTGCAGAAAACCTCTTGGACAGAGGACAGCGTCCTAGTGACTCTCTTCCCTGGGACTGACCAGAGAATCATAGAATGTCCTGAGTTGGAAGGACCCGCAGGATCATGGGGTCCAGCTCCTGTCCCTGCACAGGACACCCCACAGGTCACCCCGTGTGTCTGAGGACGTTGTCCAGTCTCTTCTTGAACACTGTCAGGTTGGGGCCGTGACACCTCCCTGGGGAGCCTGTTCAGTGTCCAGCACCTCTGGGTGAAAAACCTTTTCCTCATGGCCAACTGACCCTCCCTGGCACATCTCCTGCCATTCCCTGGGTTCTGTCATTGGGCTGCGGCACCCTCGGTGCCATGGGCATCTGTGCCCGGAGCCCTGGGACAGGGACTACAGGGAGCGGCAGCAGCTCCTGGCTGAATTTCTACTCTCCGCTTTGCTTTCCACACACAGCTCTTCCTCAGCTCAGGAGCTGTTGACCTGGTAGCACATTGATGACATTTCCAGGTGGTGTTTTTTCTTCATTGTGTTTTCTTGACAGCGTTCCTGTTGGTCGCCTACTGGTCGTAGGGTCCATGTGCTCCCCCAGGGCAGCACCGGTGCCTGACCACTGTTTGTCTATCGTCTCCTGAAAAATGCTGTCCCTTACGCAACTGTGCTGTTGGAGAATTTACCATGTGTTTTCCTTCTGTTCCACCATCTGTATGTTTTGTCTGATTAAGCTCTTTTGCATCCAGACCTCTCTTCTCATCCTGTATCTGCATGGTGTGCATCACAGCAGAGACCTTGCTCCCGTAGCCAGGGTTGCTGGGCACTGCTGATAAAAAAAGGTTAGTGCTTGGGAAATCTGGCTTAAAATTTTCTACTGTTCTCCTTGACTATGGCAATGATTTCATCCTGCATTGCCTTGGGATACATTGTGTGCCCACATCTTTGGGAGGGATCTCAGTCAAGAAAACAGCTGAGATTCTGGTGTTTGGGGCAATTTGTAAGCTTTGCTTTTGGTACTTAACAGTTGAAACAGCAGTTGGAGGAGAAATAGCCAATTTTCCTGGCATATGCAATGCTACAAAAATACTCCTGTCTTTCAGTAGGCCCAAGCAGTGAAATTTTGCAGGGAATAACCAATAAAAAGTGAGCTCTCCCATCATGGCATTGGGAGAAGCCGGTGCCTCGTGGCAGGTGTGCGGTGCCCGCGCCCGGGAGCAGGGGCGGTGCTGCTCCCTCTGTGTGTGGTTTGCTGATCTTTGCTCAGCTCCCTCAAACCAGCAGCTGGCTGCAGCCCCTGCATCCCCTCCTGTTGGAGTCCCTGAGATGCTGAAATCAAGTGTGGGGTTTTACTTCTCCTTGCAGCGAGGAGGGGCCAGAGAAAAAAAATGTAGGTACGGACGGGGTTGTGTAAACAGTTCTGGTTCACTTTACATATAGGCTAAGGATTAGCTACAGCCAGGTGCTGCAGAAAAGAGGGAAGTCTCAACCTCACTTAGTACAGCTATAATTTGGGGGAGCTGCAGGAGAGCAAGGCTTGTAAAATCAGATGTGTCATGTATGAAACATGAGTGTGCAGCCACTGCTGGCGAAAGAGCGGAGGGAGCGTTAGCTGTCTGCGCTTGGGTGCTAGGCTGGCACCTCTGAAAGCATCTCTGAAGTGCCCTTTAATGGTTTCTCTTTATTCCTCTGGCTTAGGTTAGACTACATATACATTAAATTAAAGGTGGTATATAAATTCCTTGCTGTGTGATGTTGAAGGTGCTTTCATGAGACACAGGATCAACCTCCAGCTCTCACTGCAGGCTGAGCAGGGTGTGGGGGACCATTCCCTGTTTCTTGCAGGAGATCTGCAGTGCCTGAGCTGCTGTGTGCACAGAAGTGACTCTTGTGCAGGGTGTGATGCAGGACAGCTTCTCCTGATTCCTAAGCCTGCTTCTCCAGAGCTAGGATGGGATCGAGTGTGCTCCTTATCAGAGTGTCAGATGTCCTGGAAATTTCTTTCTGAATCTTCAGGCTCCTGAGCAGCTTAGGTGGGGTTGCTCCTGACTGCCTTCCTGAATGAAGTGTCTGAACCGGGCAGAAGCAGCAGTGCAGGGCTTTAGGTGCTTGTGCTTGCAGTCACACTCAGCAGCTGAAGGGATTTGCTGGAGCAGATCAGCACCTCCTGCCATTGCATTGTGGTAACCTGCAAATCAGCCCCTTCCTGCAGGGTCCGCTGAGATTAGGAACGGCTGTGAAAGCCCTGGCCCATCTGACCAGAGCAACCAGGTCCTGGGCACGTGGCAGGTTTTAAAGAGCGGGAGCTGCCTCTGTGGTCCATCATGCTTGAGGGTAGTTGAGGGCGTCATCACTGGTGGCTCGTTGCCCTTGGCTCCTGCTGAGCATAGAGTCTGCAAGACCAGTAAAAAATGTGCTGGAGCTGCAGCCTGTGTCTGAGGCACCTGCAGTCTGCACCCTGTGGGGGACAAAGGACTCTGCTTTCTGGGATGGGATCCTGAGCCCCTGGTGTGTAGCTGGATAGATGATGGACCGTTTCATTATCTGTGTGGTATCTTTTTCAGTGTGATGGGCAGGGGGCACCTCGGGCTCCTTCGTGGAAGCGGAGGTGGTGATTGATGCCTGCCAACCTTGTGCTGGAGTTGGTGATGCTGCCAGGGAGCAAGAGAGGGTGTCAGGCATGTGGCTGCTCTTTGGCAGTTGGACACAGAATCACAGAATGTTGGAAGGGCCCTGAAAAGCTCATCCAGTGCAATCCCCCCATGGAGCAGGAACACCCAGATGAGGTTACACAGGAAGGTGTCCAGGCGGGTTGGAATGTCTGCAGAGAAGGAGACTCCACAACCCCCCTGGGCAGCCTGGGCCAGGCTCTGCCACCCTCACCCCCAACAAGTTTCTTCTCATATTTAAGTGGAACCTCCTGTGTTCCAGTTTGCACCCATTGCCCCTTGTCCTGTCACTGGTTGTCACCAGAAGAGCCTGGCTCCATCCTCCTGACACTCCCCCTTTCCATATTGATCCCCATGAATGAGTCCCCCCTCAGTCTCCTCTTGTCCAGCTCCAGGGCCCCAGATCCCTCAGCCTTTCCCTGGGGTTGTTGACATGACTAGCCATGATAACATGCAAAGGCTGCACATTTGCCTTCTGCAGACATAATTACCTGGAATTGTTGGGGCTGCTTTTGTGAACAGTCCTGTGACCCTACAGGGAAATGCATGATGTGTGGGAAGTTCATCCACGTGGCCATCTGATAGTGTGGAGAGACAGGACAGTGTTGTTGCTGAAACTGGACAAACGAGGCAGCAATGAGGGCTCACAGCTCTCTGCAGGCTCTGCTATGCCCGGCAGGTCTGAGCTGCCTGCAGTACGTACCTGGACAAGTGTTGTCCTCTCCAGCTCCAATCTCCAGCCTTTCAGATGCTCTGTCCCGCTGAAGCTCGGCTGCAGTGAACCCGTGGGAGCCCTGCAGAAGGGGGCTCACAGTCCTGGCTGGCTCCCCAGGCTGGGTGCTGCTCCTTGGGTGCTCGTGTGCTGGGTGCTTGTTGTCCCCATGTCCTCCAGCGTTCCTGCGGAGTCTTTGCTGTCCCAGCATCATGTGCAGTGCTGATTCCTCCTTGCTGATTGGGACCTCAGGCGAAAGTTGTCTGTATCACAAGGATGACGCTGGATGTCCTGAGGCATTGGATAGAGTGAAAAAGAAACATGAGGAGCTACATTTTCACTCGTAAAACCCAAAACAAATATGCCCAAATTTTCCATTAAGTCCAAATAATCTTGCTCTGTCCTTATAGCCATGGAGTCCTACAGAAAAAAGGTCTGGCAATTCCGAGCAGAGGGATATTTTCCTCTCAGAGGAGACAAATGGTGCTTAAATCTTCTGTGATGTGGTGATTTTGTAGTCTTGTGTCCTCTAAAGAAACTCCAGTCTCTTCCCAAAGTAATATCTAGCCAAATTCAATTTATAAGCATTAAGGTTTTACTGAGTGGTTAGAGGGGGACTGCACAATGTTTGTGGGGAGAAAACACACTGGAACACGTGCATTTATCCTGCTGTACGTGATCCCAGTGGGTGATGAGAGCTGGGCTGTATGGAGCCAGGTTTGAAGCGGCTGCTGCCCCAGTGACTGTGAGTGGTGGGATGATCCAGGACAGACCCTGTGATCCCCAGATCTTGCATTTCTGCTTACACGTTGGCCTTCACCCCCAGTTTTACTTACTGTGATCCATGAAACTGCCTCCCGTGAGTACTGCAGAGGGGCCGTTGTAGGCTCTGAACCCTTCCCAGGGTGGTGGTGATGTGAGGGGAGCGATGGTTTGTGGCACAGAGCCGCTCCGGGCCCTGGGACGGCTGCTTCCCCGGCTTTGTGCCGCTGTGAGCTGTGGAAAGCGGAGGGCTGGCTCTCTGGTGGAGCACTGGGAGGGCACTGAAATTCTGCAAGCTCCAAGAGCATACAGGCTTTTATATGTGTCAGTAAACGTGAACTCTGGAGGAAAATAGGTTACAAAGTGTGAGAACAACTGCATCAAAAAATCTTTTAGTCTGGGGGTAATCTTGCTGAAGTTTTCACAGAACCCCAGAATGTCAGGGGTTGGAGGGCCCTGGAAAGCTCATCCAGTGCAATCCCCCCATGGAGCAGGAACACCCAGATGAGGTTACACAGGAAGGTGTCCAGGCGGGTTGGAATGTCTGCACAGAAGGAGACTCCACAACCTCCCTGGGCAGCCTGGGCCAGGCTCTGCCACCCTCACCAGGAACAAGTTGCTTCTCATCTTTAAATGGAACCTCCTGTGTTCCAGTTTGCACCCATTGCCCCTTGTCCTGTCATTGGTTGTCACCAAGAAGAGCCTGGCTCCATCCTCCTGACACTGCCCCTTTCCATATTGATCCCCAGGAATGAGTCCCCCCTCAGTCTCCTCTTGTCCAGCTCCAGAGCCCCAGCTCCCTCAGCCTTTCCTCACACGGGAGATTTCTTTAGCAATATGTCAGGCCAGCAGCTGTTGTATCCACTCTGCAGATCTGTGACAGTGAACGAGTCCTCGTTGGCAAGGTGGGTCGGTTTTGGACTGAGGCGCCGTGCCAGGTAGTGCTTAGAAGCGCATGACAGGCAGAAGGAAACGGCTGGAGCCCAGCGCCAGCTGGAGCATCATCTCTGGGAGGCAGCCAGGAGACTCAAAGGACTTCCAGGACTGGGACCCTCAATCTGTGCTGCCACTCAGCACTGATGATCGGGGGCTGTATTTGCTCAAGGTGGATTTAGGAATATGGTTTTGTAATCCTTATGGGCTCATTTAAGTCATTCGGTATCTGTGTGTGCTGTCTGCATTTATGGCTTGGGGGATGGTTGCGGTCGTAGGAAGCCATGAAGGTGAAGCTGACACCTCACTGACCATCTCACTGCTGCGAAACATTCAGAAAAGGCCTGGACAGCATTTGTATTTCTTTTGCAATGTCTGTCAGAGTCATTTCACAGCTTGCAGGGTCATTACCTCGTTTTTGCCTGAACTAGCGCAGCCATGTGTTTGTAACATCATTTCTGTACTTCTTGCTTTCCAGCGGATCGTTGTAAAGAAGTACAGCAGATCCGAGAGCAGCATCCAAACAAAATCCCGGTAAGTTATCTTTCTCACTGTTCTGCATCAGACTTTGTGCTCCTGAGCCCTCTGTGCTGCTGGATAACCAGCCATGGAGCTTACGAAGCTCTGCTCCCCAGGATCAACACCGGACGCTCTCCACAAGCCTCCAGCGCCCTGTGCATGCCGGTGCTCCAGAGCAGACCCCATTGTCAGCAGTGCAAAATAGAATCTTTGTGTTAAGCTTCATGCCTGCCCCAGAGGCAAGGAACCGATTCGATCTCAAACTTACTTGCAAGCAGGAGAAAACTCTGCAGTGGCCTTTGTTGTTGTTGCTGTAGTAGCTACCTGACTTTTCCTGGATAATATGCTAAGGATTTCTCTGCATCTGCCCAGGGAAAGATGTGTGAGATGATCTTTGTTCTGTTGAAAGCAAAGAGACTCTGTTAGGGTAATTCATACTACAGCCAAACGGTTGTATATGTAGGTGAGACTGTGAGTTGTCTCCAGTTCTTCCTTCCAGTTCTTCAGGCCTAATACGCTGCCCTGCTCTTTGGCTGTGAGTGTGCTTTAAATACCCCAGCTGAGTATTGGCCTCTCTTCCTGGGAAGATGGAGAGGTGACATACTCAGGGCTTGCTCGTTAGTAGTTGCAATACCATAGCAGTTATAACCAAAAAATGGGAAGCGTTGCTAGTTCAGCTTGCTCTCCACATTGGATGAACGTCAGTCTTGTCTTTAAAATGCGTACAGTTCCTCCGTGTTTAGCCTTCAAGGCTTAACGTCTCACACTGCTCTTTGCACACACTTGTCCATTCCTGCCTCGCTCTTCTTTTCATTTTAGCACAGCATCTACTAGCAAAAAGAATTCTTTCTCTTCTTCTCTTCCACCAGCAGTGTGGTGTCCATGTGTTGTCAGCTCAGCACAGCAGGACTCGCCTCTTGCAGCACACTGAATGCCAGTGTGCCACATCATCTGCACATTTAACCACTGCTTTTAACATGGTTTTCATCACATTAGGCTGGCTCTGCATTTCTCCAGAGCTGTGGCTGAGCTAATTATAATGCCTTAAGGCTCTAGCAGTAAGGACAGGCTAGAAATAAGTTGTACATAGAATATATGTGCTATGGGGAGGTCACAGTCCCCAGTGCAGGGCTATCCCGTGCCTGCAGCTGATGGGAAATCATGGATGTGGGAGATGTGGGCATCTGGGTGCTCCCTGGGCTTCACTGGCCGCTGTGCTTGGGCTGTTGCCATCAGATGCGTCAGGCTGGGAAGGAATTGAAGGTGGGCCCAGGGCCTGACAAAGCTCAAGTTCTTAGCTGTGGTAGAAGTTTGAATGACATTAATTTGAAACACACAAACAAACAAAAAAACAACTAAAAACCACACCACATTTTGTTGCTATGGCTTTTTTTTTTTTTTTCACAATGAGAAAATCCTTTGAAAATGCCAAAACCCAAGATACCCCTGCCTGACCAATGAACAGTTATACCTCTTGTATGGAAAAATGGAAGGTTCAAGACAATCAGTCCTTTTGTCTTGAAAACTAACCTCTAATGGGCTCCAAATATGCCATTATAGGTAACTTACTGTTCTGGTCACAATTAGTAACTTAATATGAATGCAGAGTAATAGAATGGTATAAGGTGTGAACTGTGGAGTTGTCACATGCAGGGACAGGAGTTGGACTCGATGATCCTTGTGGGTCCCTTCCAACTAAGGACATTCTGTGATTCCGTCATACACACACACGTATCAAGTGCCTGTACACAAATGTGTGTTGCCTGGGAAATGAGCAGAAGGAGCCAGGGTGCTGCATCCACATGCAGAATTTCAGCACTGTTACTGAAAGGTGCTGGGAGGGCTTCCACAGCTGGAGTGCTCTTTGCGTTGGGGTCCAACAGCAGGTGTCCCAGGAGAAGGGCCTGGCCCAGGTGTGGTGGGCTGGGGAGGTTCAGCCATTGCAGAGACTGCAATGCATTGCTCCACTGACCTCTTTGTTCAGTGCCTTGTCCTCGGGAGCGTCCCGAGTGCCAGCCCTGTGAGAGGAGGGGGGACTCAGCTGGACCCTCAGCTTTGCTTCCCTGAGCTGACCGATGTGACAGGAGGGTAAGTTTAGCTGCAAGTTCTGCTGGAGCATAAATAGAACAGGGAGGAGAGAAGGGTGTTGAAGGCCATGGGAGGCCCAGCGCTGTTGGTGTCCTTGGTGGCTCTAAAGGCCTGGTCCCCATTGGCTCCTGACACCAGGTTTGCTGCTGTCTCTTCTCTTTTACATAGCAAAGCTCCTGCAAGTCCCTGTATGTCGTTTTCAGTGCGCGGGCTGTGAGCAAATCCTCGTAGTGCAGAACAGAGCACGGTGTGGGGGATGGCCGTGGGTCTGCGCAGCGCAGGCAAGTGGGCTGTAGGGAGGTCTTGGTCTTCTGTGAAAGGCAGGAACTGTGTTTGCCAAGATCCTGGCTTTGTGGAGAGGCACTTGGAATTAGCTGAGGGGTTTGGAGTTTGACCCGGCAGCCCAGGAACAGTCAGGGAGAATGGCCTGGGTCACCCCCTTGTTGTTGGCAGAAATCACAGCGAGCAGTGCTGCAGCTGCTGCCCTTCTTCTTGCATCTCCAGTTTCCCCTCAAAGCCCTTGGGTGAGTCCCTTTTTGCTTTGACAGAAGGCCAGGAGGATTTGCAGAGTGCCTGGCCTGGCTTTGTGCCCAGGGACGGGCATTTCTCTGCTGTTTCCATGCAGGTGCTTCCAGGGCAGGCTGGGGAGGGGGCTGTGCCACACACACCTGGGCGGCCGGTGTGGGGACAGAGCGGGTGGTGTGTCTGGCTGAGCCCACTGGACACAAAGCAGTAGATAACCTGGACCCTGCCTGAGGTGTGGAGTTCTCTGCTTGTGTTTGAAGGGAAATCACAGAATGGTTTGTGTTGAAGGGACCTTCCCAGCTCCCCAGTGCCCCCCCTGCCATGAGCAGGGATATCTTCACCAGCTCAGGCTGCTCAGAGCCCCGTCCAGCCTGGCCTGGGATGTCTCCAGGGATGGTTCATCCACCACCTCTCTGGCCAACCTGGACCAGGCTCTCACCACCCTCATGGACAACAATTTCTTCCTCATGTCCGGCCTGAATCTCCCTCCTTTAGTTTAAAACCATCACCCCTTGTCCTATCACAACAGGCCCTGCTCAAAAGTCTGTCCCCATCTTTCTTATTGGCCCCTTCTAAGTACAGAAGGGCCGCAATAAGGTCTCCCTGGAGCTTCTCTTCTCCAGCTGCACACCCCAGCTCTCCCAGCCTGTCCTCCCAGCAGAGCTGTTCCAGCCTCGGATCATTTCTGGGGCTCCTCTGGCCCCTCTCCAGCATCCCAGGACGCCTCACTGGCCCATGTGCTAAGGAGAAAGGAGGACCTGGGGGCTCCTCCTCCAGCTGCGGGCTGGCTCCTCCTTGGGCGGTCAGAGCAAGCAGAGAGATTCCTGCCTTCTCGCTGGGACCTCCATCCACAGCCTCAGCAGGTGCTTCAGTAATGGCCTTCTGCACTGTTAGATGATAGACCAAGCTTATGCCTGCCCATCGCCCTCGCCTGCCGGCAGCCCCAGTGCCCTCCTGGAGCCTGTTGAGGACGAGCTGCAAAGCTCTGGTGAGCTTTGGGGAGTCTAAAATCACTGGGGAGCAGCTTGTGCTGGGCAGCAACAGGAGCAAAACATTTTCCAGCACTGTAATAACAAATTCAGTGAGGCCTGGTGAGACTGTACTGCTCAGAGGGTGTGTTAGAGCAGAGCCACCTGTCATGCTGATGGGGAGGCTGATGGCATCTCTATTAAATTACATGATCAAAAGCTCATCTGCACACCTTCAGAGGAGCACAGAGAGGCAGTGACGGGTGAGGGAGCCCAAATAATGCCCTGCCCTGGCATAGTGGTGGATGGAAACCCAAATTACAGACTTGGAGGAAGGCGCAACCTTCTGTGGGCGCCTGCAAGGGCTGTTGCAGGGAGCTGCAGACCCAGTGTCCAGGGCTGACACGGCTCGAGATGGATCAACACCCGAGCACCGTTTGGGCTGAGGACTGCCAGATCTGCCCCCATTCCCCATCATAATCCCTTTCCACCCCTTCAGACTGGCCCTGGAACAAGGGTTGAGGTTACAAATGCTGCCCAAGCCCCCTCTGCAGTGGGACCGGGACCCCAGGCTCTGCCCTTTCCACCTGTGCCCAGCTTGTGTTATTTCTGTGGTGGGTTCCCAGTGCAAGAGCAGGTGTCCCGCACTGAGGAGCCCCCTGGCCTGAGGCAGCAGCTTGGAAGAGGATACGGGATGGGAGGTGGCTTTGTGTACAGGCCCTGTGGCCACAGGGATGTAATATTAGCATTTGGTCATGCTTTTCCCTCCAAAGCTAGACAAGAACTTTTTGTCCATTGGCCACCTGTTCCCATAGCTGGGTTACCCAAATAGCAGCTCATCTGGAACCAGAAACTCTTGGAGCTGTTCTGCCTGCTCAGGGCACAAGGCAGCTGCTGCTTTAGCAGCCATGACATCTCTTTCAGCCTTGGACTAATTGAGGGGATTTTCTTTGTGGGATGGAACTGGCTGGTAATCGGAGACATCTGCTTCTCTTCCTGCTAGATACAAGAGAGAAATGAGGCGTAGCCCAGGTGCACAGGCCCTCTGTGCGTGTAAAGGTGTGTGCACAGCTGCTGCACAGCTGCCCCTTTGTGCAAATGAGTGTTAAAACCTCGAGGTCCGGCTGTTGTCTCTGTGTTCCCCAGTGGCCGGACCTGTTGTGAGTGTCCAGCCCCTGAGACTGTTCATCTTCCTACAGCCAAAATACTCCTTGTCCAAGTAAGGCTTAGAGTAGGGTGGTTCTGCTTGTCTTTGTCCTTTCTCTGCCCACCCCTGGAGGGAGCAAGGGACGCTAGGAGGTTGGTAGGGGCATCTTGATGCATGATTTAGTCTGTTACAGAGAAGTATTGTTTCATCAGGTCCCCATCTTGCAAAAGGGGCTGAAGGAGCAGTATGTGGCTTTCCCTGTTGTTTGTTTGTTTCCCTCTGGCACTCTCGCTCGGTATCAAGAGGAGACACGGCCAGTGTGAGAAAGCATTGGTGGACTCATGGGGCCCTTCATTTGCTGCTTGTCCAGCGCTCAGACTCTTGGGTTTCCCTTGCGGGAGCTTTGTCCAGGGTGGGTTCTTCAGAGCGCGTTTAGGTGCAGAGCTCTCAGGGCGGCAGCTCGTACCCTCCCTCAGCCAGGAGCTGCCCGCAGCGGAGCTTGGTCCATCCCAGTGGACCTTGAGACCATCCGCGTGCTCTGGAGAACCCGCGGAACGTTCCCAGCTCACTGGTGATACCGCATCCCAACCGGAGCGTCTGATGTGCCTTTGGTGTAGATGGGCAGCAGGAGTTGCGTTGCTGCTGATCTAGAACGGTGTGTCACCAAACGATTAAAGGAAAGGCAAATCTGTGTTCCAGAGGTTTGACTGATCCTTTTGGCTCCAGAGAGCCATCTTCTGGGGATCCTGATCTCTGCACGCTGCTCCATCCCTCCACTGTCCGAGGGCATGTGCAGTCTCCCGTATATTTTTGGAAAAGACCCAGGAAAATGATTTATGGGAACTCCTTGCCTTATAGTGAAACATAATGTTCAGTCTCAACTCAGAGAGGATGATGAACTGATTAGTATAGAAGTGTCTTTCTGTAGAGAAAACAACTGGGTACTGGAGAGAGTCAGAGTATCACTGTCATGGGAACATATTAAGCTTTATAAATCATATCATTACTTATTTTAACTGCTTACCACCTTGTTTCTTAGAATACAAATAGTACATTTCCAAGCTGTTTTAGAATAGCAGTTGTAGCTGTTGGCAGACACTCCTTAATGGAAGAAATTAATTAATTAATTATAATAGCAGGAAAACTGAACAGAAATCCATGTTTAGCCATTTCAGAATGTAGGTTTGGTAAGAGCTTTCCCAAGCAAGACCTCTTGCAGGGGAGGGCAGGCTGGGCTGTCCCCATGGTGCCACCGTTGTGGCACACGGGAGAAGTGGCCGTGGGTTTCTGATCCGTTTTGCAGTCAGCGCGTCTGAGCGTTAGCACGAGGGGTGTGACTGGTGAAATCCAACCTCCCCCTTTCTGAAGGGATGCTTTGGGTGGCTTTGCAGTGATTTGTAAGAACTGCTGGTTTGGGAATATCTGCAGCTCTTCCTGAGCAAACAGGGTGATGCCAAACGGCAGCAGCACAGAGCTGTGCCACAGAAGGGAAGGCAAACGTCTCTTGCTGTGCACCGTGAGTTCAGCCTTTAGCTCAAGCCAGCAAAACCTGTGGTTTTGGTCAGTCTGAAAGTGATGGTACAATGCACCTCACTCCTCTTGTGGGTCTCCTGCTTGTTGGGAGGTGCAGCTAAATCAGTACCCTAACACCTACTGCGTCCCAGCCAGCCAGAGCAATGGATGCTGGTTCACTTGTCTTAGATGCTCTCCACCATGTGGCTCAGACAGACAGATGACTCTTTGCTGACTCTTTGCCGAAGAGCTGTCTGCAGCCAACCAGGTGGTCACTGCTCGTGTCCTTTCTTTTGTTTTCCTGTGAGGGTGAAGCCAAGTGGGGCCTTACCTCAACTTTTTAACTTGTACTAGTTTGATTTGGCTTTGACCTTGAGGCCAGTGCCTGGGACACCATAAACGCTGTCTAACCCTACCGTTGACTTTCTCCCCAGGTCATCATCGAACGCTATAAAGGGGAGAAACAGCTCCCGGTGCTGGACAAGACCAAGTTCCTTGTCCCAGACCATGTCAACATGAGTGAATTGGTCAAAATAATCCGGTGAGTGGGGTGGCCCCAGCTGGCATGCTGAGAACCTGGGCACAGAGTGGTGGGCGAGGGTGAGGCAGAGGCAGCTGCTGAGGGTGGGGATGGGGACATGACCACCACAGCATCCTTGTGTTGTGGTACAGGGGGCTGGAGGGGGCAGGTTCTTCACATCTGGTGAAGGACTGTGACCTCTCCCTGCCAGGGACACTCCATGAGCTGATGGGGCGACCCCAGTGCCCTTCTCTCATCTGTCAGCTCAGGTGGAAGAGGCTCCTTGGCTTTGCCCTTGCCACCAGTGCTTGGAGAAAGGGGCTTTGCAGAGTCCCAATTCACGAGGCCACAGAACCCCGAGCAGCTCAGCTGGGCTCATAGACACCATGTTCTGGCTGTGCAGGCCTGGTCCCACGTGAACAGTGTTGCTGGGGGAGGCAGAACTTGCTGTCATGGTGCCTGCCCGGTGGGCTGACCCCAGCCCTCCTGCCCTTGTCCCCACAGGCGTCGCCTGCAGCTGAATCCCACCCAGGCGTTCTTCCTGCTGGTGAACCAGCACAGCATGGTGAGCGTGTCCACCCCCATCTCGGAGATCTACGAGCAGGAGAAGGATGAGGATGGCTTCCTCTACATGGTCTATGCGTCCCAGGAGACCTTTGGCTACTGAGGCCTGCTGAGAGGTGGCATGTGGAGACAGATGAACTGTGGCACATGGGCCCCGGCTTTGGAAGATGACACAACCAGAGGCTCACGAGAGGGGGGTTGTGCTGACCCCTCTTCCCTCCCTCCCCTTCCCATCACCGAAGAGGCTCGTGGCGTGTGGTGGACTAGCACAACCCTTCAGCTCTGTGTACATTAGTCCCGCTCCCTCCACACACACGCACCCACGTGCAGACACCCAAGCGTGCACGTGGGGCCTCAGCTCCCCGTCCTGTCCCCTCCGTGTCACCCCAGCTGCTCTCGCTGTGCTCCATGGCTTTGTAACCCACTGCCAAGACAGTCCGGCCGGTGATGGAGAGGGGACAGGACACTGTCGCCTTCGCTGGCAGCACAGGGAGAGCCGCCTCTCCTCCGATACACTAACAACGGGCAGGAGGTGTGCAAAAGCAGCAAACAGATGTTACCATTGCTCCCGACTTTTAATTGATTTTAATTACACCCATATCAGATTCTTGGTGCTACTGAGTAGATGTAGGCGTCTCTATAGGACTGTGGATAATGTATATCCTTTAGATATATTTTATTGGGTTTTGTTTGTTTGTTTGGGTTGGTTTTTTTAGGGATAGATTGGAATGGGGAGAGGGGGTAATCTTTCCTGTATCTGTAGGTAAATAAATCAGGCTTCATTGCACTTTAAAGCATAGTAGATGTCAGAGTGGAACTTAATTTATACATGTCGCCGTATAAAGTGCTGCTCCTCTGTTGACAGTTGTACCTAGATTGTCTTATTTTTGGGGTTTTTTTTTAGTAAAATTGGTTTCCTTTCTGTCTCCCCATTGCATGCAACTTTACAGTCTCAGTGTGGCAAAGAGTTCGCTCAAGGAATGTACTGATTTATACTTGCTATGTTCCCTTTCCTGTTTCTCATGTATTATACCAAAACAATGTATATGATAAAATCCCACCCAGTTTAATCTATACAAAGGTATATATATATAAATATATATATATAAAATAAACATAAATTCAAGTCGTGTCTTGTAGGAATGTTCTGTTCCCATCTCACTGTCTCCGTTCGTGTCCCTTGTACCAAGACAGAGCGCTGCGTGTTCCCCATCTTCGCTGGTGCATTTTATGCCCACCCAAGATTTGGAGCTGGTTAGTCCCAGCTGTGGCAAAGGCGACTGGCTGGGGTTGAGGGGCTGCGGCAAAGGTGGAAGCTCAGTTTAGAGGACAGATCATTGGATAGTGATGCGGGAAACGTGGTTATCATTGCCCTACCCGTGACACAGGTAAGTCTCTTGTCCCATGACCAAGTTGCCTCACCTGGGAAAAAAGCCAAACCCTGCGGTGGGGCACATTTGCGAAGTCTCTGCTTTGAAAGGAAACTTCAAGCAGTGCAGGAAACCTCCCTGAGCGCTCAGTCAAAACTGTTTTCCAACCGAAGGCAGGGGCTGATGGCCATTTCGCATCTCTGTGTGTTTTGCTGCCCCTCGGCTCAGGCCCTTTGCACTGCCCAGCAGAGCAGGGGTTAGATACTGTTTGCCTGAGTTGCAGCTGACTGTTGTGTTTTTGTCCTACATCTGCAGAGAGTCATGGAATCATCGAACACCAGGTTGGAAGGGACCATGAGGATCATCTGGTCCAGCCTTTCTTGGCAAAGCACAGTCTAGACAAGGTGGCCCAGCACCCTGTCCAGCTGAATCTTCTGTCCAGGACAGGAGATGCTGGTGTAGGTCCAGCAGAGCGCACACGGGTGGGTAAATGCTGAAGAAAGATGGTGGGAAGCCAGCTGGAAGCTCGGCATGCAGCAGTGTGTAGGTGGGAACAGTTGCATCACTGGTCCTGGCATCTGGAGCAGCAGTGCGGTCGACCGTTGTTAAGCACCAGCCTCATGGTATTTAAACTCTGGTCCCTGAGCTCAGGACCTCTCTGAACCACCTCCTTGCAGCATGGGTGATGGGCCTATGCCTACCACACTGACCCCACAGCAGTGTTAGCCCTGCTGGAGCTTTCTCCCTGTGGGAGCTGGCAAAGGAGCAGCAGATGTGCTTAAACACAGCGAGCTGGAGCCTCTGATGGGCTGTGGTGGTGGAGCTGAGGTGTCCTGTTGTCTGCACCATGAACACAATCACTGGAGATGTGCTGATTGCCTTCACCACTGTAGCTCTCTGCTCCGTGTGACCTCAGCCAGCAAAAGGATGCTTTCAAAAGGCAGAGCTATGGGAGAGGCAAACCAGGGCTGCCTGTGTTGGCGAATCTTCATGGAACAGTTTGGGCTGGAACCTTTGAAGATCATCTACTCCAAGCCCCTGAAATGAGCAGGGACACCTTCAGCATTTTAGAGCACAAGTCTTACGAGGAACAGCTGAGGGAACAGGAGTTGTTTGTGTGTGCATGTTTGTTATGTATGGAAGACCAGTAAGGGTAGACCAGCAGTCTGAGGGCCGTACCAAGCTCAGTAGTTTCACGGCAATGTCCTCAGCCCCGGCCCCAGGGAGGCAGCAGAGTTCTCTATGGGGAGGGTCTGTCTGGCATTTTGGACCTTCTGTTCCTGACAGAAGCGAGTCACCTACAACTGAAACCCATTTTTGTCTTCCTCGTGTCGCTGCTCTTGATAGAGCAGGTATGCTTCCTGACCCTGTCAACACCTCTGGTGTGGATGGGCCTTCATCCTCATGATCCATTGACTGGTCTTCCACATCCAGAGCCTCATACCTGTTGTACAGACGCACCTGGGAGGGCGAGGTGGGCAAGGAGGGGTTTCACCTGCTGCCCCAAGTGTGGACTTGCTTCCATTCACTCCTTTCCCTTGAGCTACTGCCTCCAGCCTGGCAGGGTGAGGGTAAAGGAACCCCTTGATCGTGGTGGGTTTTGTTGGGTATTTTTGGTGGCTCTTCCTGTCCCAGGGAAGCCAGAGCATAGTCCCACCAGTCTCCTTAGACTCCCTGATGCTTCTTAACCTTCCTGCTTCCTCTCTTAGCTCTGCCACCAGGCTGAGCAGATGGACACCTGGTCACCCCTCACACAGCTCTGATCTCTACTGCCATCCCACCCCAGGAAAGGCTCTGGCACTGCCAGCAGCCCCAGACTGCAGGGCTGCATGTTTCCCTGGCAGCTCTGCCTCGGTTGCTGCAGGACCTTCCTGGCAAGTGCAGAGGACACGACTTTCTGCTGGGTGGATACCATGGCCAAGCTCCTCCTAGGAGGGTGACAACCACCAGCTGAGCTCGGCTCTTGAGCTGGCGAGGTGACGGCGCCCTCCCCGCACGCACGGGCCGTGCCACACGCTGCGGGCTGGCGCTGCTGCTGACAGGTGGGGGGAGAGCGGCGGTCAGCGTGGCTCCGGCCAGGAACAGGTCTTCTCGGCGCCTCTGGCCAGAACTCCCGGCTCTGGGTGTCCTCTCTCGGCATTTCCCGCCTCAGGAAACCCCTCAGCGTGGCAAGGTGTGCCGCTCCGCCGCCCATCGGGTGCAGGAGCAGCTCCCTCAGCCAAGAAGGCAGCCACAAGCCAGCACTTGGCAACAAACTCTTTATTGGAAGCACAGGGCTGTACTTGGCGGAGCTGCCCAGGGCTCTCCGCGTCTCTTGCCGCAGCCCTGCCCAGGACATGGCCCGCCAGCCTCCCAGCTAACGGCCTCGCTGCTGACGCGGCTGCTGGGGCTCGCCTCCCACCGGCTGGCCGCGCGCTGCTCTGCGTCGTGCTGCTCTCTGGGCAGGGCCCTTCGGAGCTGCCGGAGGGACGGGCTGTCTGCAGAGCTGTGGGCCCGTGGAGGGGCGGGTGTCCTCAGCGGGACGGCTCTCCTCTCCGGATCCAGGTCCGGGCCACTTTGCTCCCTTGGCGGCTTCCAGGCTCCGCTCTTCAGGTGCGCCGGGGAATCCTTGTCCTTCCTCCAGGCCTGGACTTGAGAAAGGCGCCTGGGGTGGCTGCGGCCGTCTGTTGGAGACACCTCCCCTGAGAAGCTCCAGCATTGCAGAACATGTGCAGCTACAGCCTCCTTCAGACTGAGAGGCTCCAATGGCTTCCAAGGTGCTGCAAACAATGTTGACAGCTTCTCTGGTCAGATGGTGAAGCAAATCCTTTGAAGTTGCTCTGTCGGAAGCTGCTGTTTCAGCTTGCCCCGATTTCTCTTCCTCAGATTTGCCCGCTCCGGTGGTTCCTCCAGCAACAGGCCCTGGCTCAGATGTGCCGGATGCAAAGTGCTTCCCCAAGCTCTCCGACACGGTCGCTGTGAGCTGCTTGGCCGCCAGTCCAATTTGCTGCCGATGGTGCAGAGAAGAGATCTCCGCAGGCTCTGCAGCTCTGAGCGCACCGGCTGCATCTTCGTGCCCCAGCTCAGGTTGGGAGGGGCTTTGGCCCTTGCCCAAAGCTGCATTGACTCTCAAGCGTCGCCCCCATTTCATTGAGTTGTTTTCTCCTTTGGGTGGAGGTGGGCACGATGGTTTCTGAGGCAGCAGCAGCCGCTGTCCCAGACAAGATGGTTTCTGAGGCAGCAGCAGCCGCTGTCCCAGGCGAGAAGTGTCCATCTCTCCCGTCAGTTTGGGAGCATGCTCTAACTTGGGCAGGTGTCGCGGAGGCTTCGCCTGCAAGGTGACAGCAGGTTGTGTCTGGCTGTGGGCTGGACAAGCGCTCCCGGCCCTGCGTGCTGAGGCGTCCCGCGGGCCCAGGACAGGGCTCTGCTCCAGCCCCGCGACGAGGGCGGAAGGGAAGGGCTTCCCTCGGGACGCTGCGTGTCTGTGAACACCCCGCTTTGCTGACCTGCTCTCGGATGGACGCTTTCTCGGCCTCCAGCTTGAGCGTGGTCCGGTACTGCCTGTACTGGTTGAACTCCTTCAGCGAGCAAACCACCTGTGGAGAGCGGGGGGCAGAAATCCCCCAAGCGCTGTGAAGCCGGCTGCGCAGACCGCCTTCCCGAAACAGCCGGGCCCGGCGGGAGGGGAGCTGCTCCTCTGCACACCCTCCTCTGCGCTCGGGAACCCCGCTGGGAGGGAACCGTTTTGATCAGCCCCATCGCATCCAAACCTACGTTGCCATCGCTGGTGACTAAACCCTGACTCTTCAGCCACTGCACGTTGTCCTTGCGTTGGTGGTAGGCCTGCAGATGTGGGTCATGCAGGCTGTTGTACTCGTTGCTCATGCGGCGGCCCAGGGGATCCCCAAGGTCAAACGAGCCCGAGGGCCGGTGAAGCTGTGAGAGACGTTCCAGAGTGTGAGCGGGGCAGGAAGGAGCCGCAGGGACGAACGCACCTCCCAGCTCCTCACGCACACAGGCCGGCATTTCCAAACCTGCGAGGCCCAGACTAATTCCTGGCTTACTTCCCACCACAGGAAAGATCTCTCTACTTGAGAGACTCTCCAGCGGAGAAGAAAGCCTGAGCCCAGGCGCTCTGCCTGGTGCCGATCTGCTGGTGCTGGAGGAGCACAGGGGGCTGTTTACTGCGGGGCCAGAGGGCTGCACCCAGTGCTGCACCTGCAAGGAGCTGAGCCGAAATGCTACGGAATGCCGCTGCTCTGGGCACGTTCTCCTTTCTCTGGGCACCGGGGAGCCAGGAGCTTCCCTCGAGTCCCCAGCCCCGGCCGACTGAAGGGCTGCAGCTCCCGCTGTAGAGCAGGTGGCCACGAGGACTTCTCGGGATGACGGGGACCCCATAAAAGAGGAGAGCCCTCCTACCCCTTTCTTCTGCCTTTACCTTTTCCCCCAGCTTTCCCCTGCTGAACACAGGCTTGGAGCCGGGTGTCACGGGGATCTTGACACCGAGGGTGAGGTCCAGCAGCTTAGGGTCCATTGGGCCAGTAGCTGCTTCTCCCAGGTGTTGTCTTCTGTGTCCGAGCTAGGAAGACAGAGACCCTCAGGCACAGCTCAATGAGCCTCCTGCCCAGCGGCTGCAAGAAAGGGCCCGTCCCAATGCCCCCGAGCAGCCCCGCCATGTCCCAGGCTCCCCGGCTGAGCCCTCTCCATCGCCCCGCTGCTCACCTCTGCCTGTTTGACAGTGCCCTGAGCACCGCGTCTGCCTTTGGGACAGCAGCGGTGAGACTGCACAGCTCCTGCACTCAGCACCGCGTCTGCCTTTGGGACAGCAGCGGTGAGACTGCGCTGCACAGCTCCTGCACTCAGCACCACGTCTGCCTTTAGGACTCCAGCAGTCAGACTGTGCTCCACGGCTCCTTCCAAGAGCTCTCCTAGAGCTGCGTCCTGCGCTGGCTCCTGTCGCTCCAGAGGCACCCGGCAGCAGATGCCACGGCCGCTCTCCCGGCGAGCGGCTTTATAGAGCACTCGCCATTGTGGCATCGCGGCGTTGCCGCATTGTCACATCACTGGTTGCCGTGACGCTGCCCTGCTGCTGCCCACCGCCCCGTGTGAGGCCCGTCTGGAGGCCCGTTTGGACAGGTCTGTGGCCCCCGCCCTTCCTGGCCCGGCTTGGAGGGGTCATCTCCACAGGCCCCTTCTCACCTCAACTCTCCTGTGATGCTGTGAAGCAAAGCAGCATCCTCCGCAACCGGGAAGAAAGACAGGAGACATCCCGTGATACTGAAATGTCAGTGTTTTGCAAGCGTTAAAAAGCAGGCACTTTTATTGCAGTGTGCTGGATGTTTGATAATCAATCCCTTAATTGAGTGTGTTCATGGCTTACACTTCTTGGTGTTTATTACATATACCTATTGCAATTCATTTGTTTGTAAAGTGTAGTTCATGCATTAAAAATAAATTATTTACAAAAACTCATCCAGAGTATGAACAGGGCAGGAGAGAGCAGCAGCAAAGAGGTGAAAAGCTGGACTAGTGAAAAGGCAGCGTGAGGACCAACACTCTTCTCCATCCTGCTGAAGGCACAGAGGTCATCACAGCCACACTGCAGGCCGGGCTGGCCCTGGGGAAAGGAGGAGAGATCACTTGCAGCTGGAAACTAGGGCTGAGGAACTGGAGTCAAGGGGGGCTGTGTCCTGCTGCCTTTTGGAAGAGACCCCAGAGGGTTATGCCCAGTGGACTCTTCCCAAACCAATCCGCACTGCCAGCCTGAGCTGGGGCAGGAAGGTGCCAGCCAAGGGCTGTCGATGTCTCCTGCGATGCCCGGCCATGCTGCGCCTGGCAGAGGGCACCGAGGGACACACGTTGCTTTGAAGGTGCTGAGGGCCAGGGGCTGCAGCGCCCACTGCTACCGCAACACCCGGCCTGATTCTGAGCAGGGCCCGCAGCACTTGTGTCCTGGCCATGGGCGACCAGAGACCTGCGTGTGCCCGGGGCTACGGACAGAGTGGGGTTTCCAACCTGGACCGGCAGGGACTTGCTGGGGCAGGGTCTTGTGAGGAGGAAGAGGAAAGGAAACAGAGGTGAAGGAACACATTCACTGCTCGTGTCAGTCCCTGCAGCTGCCAGCGGAGCAGCGCCCAGAGCAGACGGCCTGCGCTGCTGCGGGCTGTGCTGGCAGGAGAGCAGGAGCTCAGAGATGGCAGAGACCATGCTCGGGAAGTGCTGGAGCGGGTGAAGGCGCTGGATCAGTCCGTCCACGTCTTAAGGACGGCTCCGCCTGAGCTCACCGGGCGGTTGTTTGCCAGCGCCAGAGGGGCAGAGCCTTTGGGCGCTTCTCCTGCTCATGCTTGCTGAGGAGAGCATCCAAAAAGCCATCTCCAGGGTTCGGCAGCTGGATGCAGAACTGGGCGACTTCACCAGAACCATTGTCCAGGAAGTTCTGGAAACCGTGAAGAAGAAGTCACAGCAAGAAACAAAGTCTGAGCAAACATCAGAGAAGCTTCAGCCAAGGAAGCTCTTGCCACCTCTCCGCCTCCCACCACCAGTCTCACCTTCGGAGGAAGGAGGAAAATTCAAGAAGAGCTCACCGACTGCCCTCCCACCTCTCCCCCGAGGTGCTGAGCAAGACGCTCGCCGGCCAGCAGACGGCCTCCAGAAGCCCCGGGATGGCACCTCCGGAGCCACAGCGAGGTCTGCGGTGCCCAAGTGGGAAACTCTGCGCATGCCCCGGGCAGGGAGCACCGCAGGCAGCCTCCCCTCCCCGGGCCCGCAGGTTCCCCTCCAGCCCCGGCCTCCAGCGGGTCCCAAGCCCCCTCCCCAGGCACGAGCGCGGCGCAGCCCCGTGATTCTCAGGCTTGTCCATGCAGAGCCCGTGCAGCCCGAGGTGTTGGAGAGGGCGGGAGCTCGGAGCCTTGTGGACGATGTGCTGAGGAGCTGTGGGGCTCCAGAGCCAAAGAGCCCCCGGGCAGCCACCCCACGTGGACAATAAAGCCGTTGTTCCCAAGGCCTTGCTTGTACCTGCAGCGATTCACACCAGGCCCTGCTGTGTCTGGGCATTTCCATGCAATGTTTTCCTGCCTCTTCCTCCCTCCTACAGCCTCGCTCAGGCTAAGACCCAGGTCTACAGGGAATCATAAGTGGGGAAGAGAAAAGCAGCCCGGGCTTTGCCTTGTTTGGAAAGCTTTGCGGCCAGGCTGTTGGAGGGGCAGGACCAGCTCTGTAAAGCCGTGCTCGTGCCCTAGGACAGTCCCAAGTAGTGGTGCTGTTGAAGGCTGCGCCTTGTTCTGGGCATTGATTCTCTCGGCCCCTCAAGGCTCCTGATGGCCCTTTGGGTTCCCACCCAGGGCCCTCGCTGGGCCTTTTGCTGTCCCGCCGAGGGACTGGCCTTCAGGTTTTCATCTTTCCCAGGGACTCCTCCTCTCCTCTCCTCAAGCCGTCTCTGTTTGCCTTTCCATGTCCCCAGGGATGGGCTTTTTGGAGCAACCGAGGGGCCACCAAACAGCCTTTCGGTGCCTCCCAAGGGCCTCCGTTTCTCTTCCTGTGCTTCCTGGGGCCCTCCGTTTGCCCTTTGGTGTGACCCAGAGCCCTGCGTGTGCCTCTGGGTGTCCAGCCTGAGCCCTTTGCTGCCCCTGGGTACCCCCATGGCCCTGCGTGTGCCCGTGGGTGCCACCCTTGTGAAGCACGGATTAAGTGTGAGGGTTCTAAGTCAGGAAAGCTCCTGACCCGAGGGGTGAATAAGTGAATTTATGCGACAGACTAGTCTGGCCAAGGGGACTGAGCCCCGTGTGTCATGTTTGGTTCTTGTATTTCTTCATGAGGTGATGCAGTGAAGTTTAGTTCGGAGAGCATGTGGTGCTGTGAATAGTCCGTTTTCTCTCCCATCCAGGCTCTTCTCTACCTGCTTGCAGTCTGTCCCGTTCATGCTGCAAAACAGGGAGGAAAAGGTTCCCAAATGCCACCCGTGTGCGTTTGGTTTGCGCCCCAGCCTGGAAGTCCTGCGCCAGGGCCAGTCCCGGGCTCAAGTCTGAGCTTCAGCAGAAAGCTCCGGCTGCTCAGTCGGCTCCCCTGGCCCACGGAGCTTTTGTGCTGTCCCTGCGCTGCCCCCTCCCTGCCCCAGTGTCCCCACACCCCACACTCTGCTCTCGGGACCGTTTCCTCGCTCCTTCTCTCCCGGGCTCCCGCGGCAGCGCGTGCTGCCCGCACCGTTCTCCGGGGCCGTTACCGGTCCCTGCGCGGGACTCGCTGGAGCAAAGCGCTGCCCAGAGCACCACGCAGCCCGGCGGGCCCGGCCAGGAGCGACCAGAGAGCAGAGGGAAGAGACGAGAGAGCAGAGAGAAGCGAGGAGAGCCGCGAGAAGAGCAGCGGGAAGCGAAGCGCTGCCCCAGAGCGGCCCCGAGCCAGCCCGGCTCTCCCGCCCCGCGGCTCCCGGTCGCGCCCGGCGGGCAGGGGGAGCCGCTCCGCCCGCCCCGGAGGGGCCAGCCCGCGGCCCGGGGCAGCCTGAGCTCCGCCGGGCAGGGCGCGGAGCAGCCCCCGCCGCGGGGCCCGGCAGGGAGCGGGGCCATGGCGGCGCCGAGGCAGGACTCCCTGCGGCGCCGGCTGCAGAGCTCGCAGGAGGCGCAGCACCGGCAAGCGCTGGTGGTGCGGAAGCTGCAGGCGAAGGTGAGGAGCGGGGGCGCCTGCCCGGGGGGAGCTGCCCGGGGCCGGGCCGCGGTGCTGGGGCCGGGCTGTCGGGGCCGCCCCGAGAGGGCGCTGGGCCGCGGCGATGTCGGGGGGAACGCGCGGCCCCAGCGGGTTCCTCCCCGGGGCTGCCGCGGGCGGGACGGTGCCCAGCCCGGAGCTCGGGGGAGGCCCCGGGAGCCGCCCCGCTCCTCCCGGCCCGCCCAGGCGTGCTGGGCGCTGCTTCCCCCGCTGGCAGCCCCGAGCCGCTCGGCAGCCCTTGGCCGCCTTCGCTGCCGCTGCCCGGCCGGCGAACGGGCCCGGGCGGCTCTTGTGCAGCTGCACAGAAACCGCGTTGTGCAGCGGCTGAGCGGGGCTGGGGCAGAGCTGACCTGCTCGGCGGAGCCTGAGAAGCGACGTGCAAACTCCCTCCCTGCCCTCCCTTCAGGGCCCGGGGGACCTTTCCCCCTTGGGAATCTCGAGTTGGGGTCCGGCTGCCCATGGGGCAGGTTCTGCTGGCCAGCGCTGCCTTAGCATGAGCAGACAGTGCTGTGTGCGACAGAAACCCTGGCTGGCTGGCCTGAAGATCACAGAAGGTGAAGCTTCCCCGTGTGGTCACGACTTCGCGTTGCTGTATCAGCAGCGCCGTGAAACGTTCTGTGCTCGGGCTGCAAAGACTGAGAGAAAAGGGGATGCGGGAGGAGCCGCGTCTGGGAGAAGCTGCATCGCTCATCTTCATTCTCCGTATCCACGCAGGTCCTGCAGTACCGGACTCGGTGCCGAGAGCTGGAGCAGCAGGTGGAGGCAGGAGGGGTGAGTGTGCAGGCTGCTGACTACAGGCAGCGCACGTGGCATTCGTTAACGCCGGCAAAAAACACCTCTCCAGAGTGACAGGGGCAGGAAAACAGGCTTTTGCTACCGGAGGGTTTCGGGAAGCGCTGTGATTCTGCCCGTCAGTGTGTGTGCAGTTGCCATTCTTGGAGCGGCCAGTAGTCCCAGAAATGCCAGTCCAGAAATCCCCACCAAGAAGGATTTTAGTTTTGTGAGAGAGCGCTTTCCTGCTGGGGTAACGCGCTGTGCTTGGTCTCAGGAGAGGGCTGTGCTGCCTGTTGCGTTGTGGGGCTGTCTCTGAAAAAGAACCGTCTGGAACACGGCATTTCGGCAGGCGGGAATGCTGGCGTTCAGCACACAGAGCTGGCTCTTCTGTGCTTTTCTTTCTGCTTCGCGGCTAAAGTAACCCTGGGAGAGGGACAGTAGGAGAGCGGAGAGCATTCCTGGGCTTCAAGTGCAAGTGAGCGCTTGTGGTCCTGAGCGGAGGATCCCGGGCTGTGAGAGTGCGACAGTGGGAGACTGAGCAGAGCTGTCACCTGCAGTGACACCCTTCCCCTTCCTCTCTGCTGTCACGACACTGTTATGCCTGGAAGAAGCCACGAGCTCCAGAGATACCAACAAATGGAGGGGAGAGCGATGGATGCTGACAGTAGTGAAGGGAACACAAGAATTTGACTCATCTTTTCCTTTCTGCCTCAGGGATCTCTCCCCGGCAGGTGGGAAGCCACAGAAGACCACAGCCTGGAGAAAGCACTGCTGCAGCTGGAAGAGGAGCAGCAAAGGTACAAGGAAGAAGCGTTCCCTCATAGCCGGTATCCTGGATGCTCATGGAGGGGAGGGAAAACCTGCCAGAGCCACCTGCTCTCCCCAAGGGAAGCGGCTGGACGAGCCGCTGTGACAGGAGAAAGGTCCATGATGTGTTTTCTGTGGTGCAGTGACAGTGTTGTGTGCAGAATGGCTCTGTTCTGAGCAGGGGGTTGTTCCAGGTGAGCTCCAAAGGTCCCTTTCCAGCCTCAGGTGCTCCAGGGTTCAGTAGGGGAGGGCTCAGGACAGTGGTAGAGAAAGGTGATGATGCAGTGATCAGGCAGCACGGCGGGGAGGCAAGATGTTCACTGTGGGCATCATCAGAGTTGAGAGGAGGGGAGAACCGAACCTGTGGATGGCAATGGAAGGCTTAAAGCCTGGAGAAGCAGCTGAGTTGGCCATCCCAGAGAGATCTCAGTTAATGCCAGGAAGCGCTTTTGCTGCCTCTGAGCCTGACAACAAAGTCAGTGCTGAGGGAGCTGGGAAATCCCGGGGCTGCTGCTTGTGGGCAGCAGTTGTTGAGCGACCTCTCTGCTGTTTCTCCCTCTCCCAGGTGTGAGAATCTGGCAGAAGTGAACGCTCTCCTGCGGGAGCAGCTCGATAAAGCCAGTGAGGTTAATTCAGCCCTCAAAGAAGATGTTGGAAAACTGACGGCGGATTGGATGAGGGCCCGGGAGGAGCTGGGCTTGAAGGAGAGTGAATGGCGCCGTGAGCGCGAGGTAAGGAAAGGCTACGGGCTCGTCAGCCGTGATGCCAGAGCGGCGTGAGAATGGGTTTGATTTCTGGCCGAGAGGACTTGCTGTGTGGCAGCGGTGGCCCTGCTGAGCTGTGCTGGTGCTGAGGGGCAGAAGACAGGGCTGGGAGATGGAGGAGACCTGGTGCTGGGGGTTGCGCTCTCTCCTCTCTGAAAGACTCGTGCAGAGTTGGCGAAGGCTGGACGGGCATTTCTTTTTGTCTTGGCACGTTTAGGTATATGAGAGCTACGTCAGGGGTGAACATCAGCGTCTCCTCAGCCTGTGGTGCCAGGTGGTGACCTTCCGCCGCCAGTTCCTGGAGATGAAGGCTGCCACTGACCGGTGAGTACAAGGGAAGGCCAGAGCTCTTGCAGGAAAGCTGTAGCTTCCTTCACACCTGCTGGGTGAGCCTCCGTGTTACGGTAATTGTGGCTCAAGCCGTGATTTCTCCTTTGAGAGGCTGAAGCAATGAAGCCATGAAGCTGTTTAGCTGTCTTTGGAATGATTTGGTTTGATGCGGGTTTTCAGACCAGACTGAGGGGCTCGGGCTGTGGGCAATGCCGAGGCCCTGAGCAGATGAACTTGCCTGTGGTGACGTTTGGGCACATTAACTCGGGTACGGGCACACATGGACACGCTGGAAAGAGACTCCCCACAGCTGTGCGTGCAGCACGTAGAGCAGTCCCTTTAACAGAAAGGTACAAATCTGCCTTATATCTCACTGAATGAGAGTATGTTAATAAGCTAGAGCAGCAGCAACAGTCAGTCAGAGTCATTGGAGGTCCTTGAGGCCTTCTGGCTGTCCCACACATTTCTTCTCATCTCTGAGGAGAAAACAGACTCATCGCTCAACTGTCCTGCTGTGTCCTGGTCCCAAAGTGCCAGATGAGCGGCTCGTCCCAGCCAAGATGTCACCTTTCCTGCCAGCTGGGACCGGTGCACAATGATGCGCTTCAGAAGCGAGTGAGCTGATAGAGATGGTGCTGCGAACACGGTCTCTTTCTTGATTCTTCTTCAGAGATTTGTCCGAGCTGAAGGCAGAGCACATGAGGCTTTCTGGAGCTGTGCTCGTGAGCTGCTCCCGTCCAACCTCTGGCGACCTGGAGAAGAAGGAGCTTCAGGACAGGTGAAGCTGTTTTAAACTTTGCTGTTACCAACATGATCTTTTGTGGCTGCTGCTGTGATTCGTAGATGAGCTGTGTTCACGTTTTAAACACACGGATTCTGCACAGCCCTGTTTCTGTGCCTGGTCAAACTGTTGCTTTAAACAGAAGGGACAGAAAAATCATCAGACTGACAGAAGCTCTTCTGAATAAGACCAGACTGGCAAAGAGATTGCATAGCACAGTGTTTTTGCTGTTAGCTGATTCTTGGTGAGAAATGGAGAGCAGCATAAAGAGAGCTCTGTCTCTGTACAGCCCCGTTGCTCCCCGGGGCTGCGCTAAAGCAGTTGGGAGGAATGTGCACAGGAGCATCATAAGCAGCGTAGCTCCTCTGTGCTGACGGTTCCTTGCAAGACTGAGTGCAGAAGACCTTGGTGGCAAGAGGTGCCATTTGGCACCCTCAAGCTCATTACCCCGTAGAGCTGGACGCTGCCTTTGCTGTGTTTTCTGGGTTGAACTTTGTCTGCTGTGCCTCTGGGAGCTGCTCAGCTCTTTCCCAGGCGATGGTGTGCTGTGCTTTTGGAGTGGCACGGGGACCTTCTCTTCTCAGGGTGATGGAGCTCTCGGCCTTGCTTGTACAGTCCCAGAAGCAGAACGAGGGGAAAGAGAAGATCATGAAAACGCTTCAGGACACTGTGGAGATTCTGGTGTGTTTTCCCTTGATCTGGGAGACAGCCCAGTGTCTGCTCCCCAGCCGTAGCACACAGAGGTGTGGTTTCCTCAGCAGAAGGAGTGGTAGAGATGCCACCTGTAGGGGAACATCAGGGACATTGCCAGAATGTTCCTTGTGTGTTTGGCACAGCTGGAGTCAGTCCAGGCGCGGCAGCGGCAGGGGAGCTGCAGACAGCTCCGGTGTCTTCCTCAGAGGTTGCACCAAGGCTGTTGTGCCTGGGATCAAAGTTCCTTGAACTGACAGCTTCCTGGCAGTCTATGAAAAAGAGCTGTTGGTCTTTCTCTTCTTAGTTTCAGTGAGGAAGAAGTGGAATAGATGTGGGAAGGAAGGTACTGGAATCCCGAGGGCTGAGGCTTCTGGGCATGGCAGTGCTGCTGAGGATGGGAACAGCTCTGCCCTGCCCACCCTTTCCTTCTTCTGTTCTCAGGAAGCCGGTCGGTTAGAGAAAGAACATGAAGTTCTGTGCAGTGAAAATGCCAAAGAGGAGAACCTGTCCCTGCAAAAGCTCATAAAAGATATAACTGAGGTGAGTGCAGAGCTGGGACCTTGATCTCCACCCCCGCTCCCAGCTTTTGCCTTCAGCGGAGCCGTCTCTCTGCTCGCTGCTTCTCCCGGCTGTCTGCAGCCGCCTTGGCTGCTCCTCACTGCTTGTTTGTGCTCTTTCCCTGCCTGTTGCTTGCAGGCCCTACACAAAGAGCTTTCTGCCAGGCAGGACTCTATCGATTCCCTGCTGCAGCAGCACAGGCAGCAGGAAGAGAAGTGCAGGAAGCTGCAGCAGAGGCTTGAGCAGCTGCAGGAGGAATGCGCCACGTCCAGCAGCCAGCGGCAGCACCTCCAGTCTCTGGTGGAAGCGCTCAGAAGGTGAGTGTTTCCTCCTTCTCCTGCGGTCTAGAGGCAATCTGCTTCCAGTTCGGGAGCTCAGAGCTGTTCTGGGCAGAGAACTTGCCTGCCCTGCCTCGTGCGTGCCTCTGTTTGGCACCACAGCATCCTCCTGTCACTGCTTTTCCTGCTCGGCTGTGCCTCCCAAGGCTGGCTGTGCGATTCAGAGCGATGCTGGCATACGAGGCGCCTCTGCCTCGACACGCTGCGTCTGCATTCTGCTCTTCGGGTGCCCTTTCCCAGGCACCGCTTCTCGCTGGATGAAGGCAGCAGCCCGCCTGCCGTTCTGCTTCCCTCTTCAGTTACCTTGGGAGGGGAAGAGCAAGTTCTTCCTCCCCGTGCTCCCCACAGCTCCATCCTGGGATGAGGAAAACGGGATCTGTGACTCTTCCGGCCTCTTCATTCTTGTAACGGAGCCTTGTCTCTGCAGTGACTGTGCCAACCTGGAGACAACCAGGGACGAGCTACAGCAGCAGCTGGAAGTAACGGAGCAAGAAGCCTCGCGTCTGCGTCAAAGGAACACGGAGCTGCAGCTGAAGGAAGACTCAGCCCAGGGGGACAAGGTGGAGCAGCAGCAGGCGATGGAGAGAGCGCGTCGTGAGCAGGAGCTGCTGTGAGCATTCGAGCTTTCTCTGGGCAGGGGTGGGCATGGCTGGACATGAGGAGCCCAGCGCACAAGGCTGAGTTGTGCCTGCTCGTCATTTGCAGCACAGAAGGGTGAAGGGAGCCCGCGGGCAGGGCTGGCTGCCTGCTGCCATCCAGCAGAGCCGCCTCCGTGTGCTTTGTGCCTGAGCTTCACAGAAATCATTCCCAGCCTGAGCAGAGTCTGTCGTACCCAAAGGAGAACTTGGCAAGTCTTGGATCCAATGGATCCAAGAGAGGGGAGAGAACTAACAGGCAGGAAGCCCTTGAGAGTACCTGAGCTGCTTGAAAAGGTTCTGTGATTTCTGGAAGCTTGTTTTACTTTCTCATTGACAAATGTTTCACCCACATCAATGGCAAAGAGTGATGTGGCTCTAGGCAGGAAATTCCAGCGTTCCTTAGGTGTAAATAGAAAGCTGTTGGAAATCCCTCCAACTGCCATATCTGGACATAGTAGGTACTCTTGGGTTGGACATGACAGTGCTTTTGGATTAAGAACTTGATTGTCTTTCCCCGTCTCCCAGGCTGAAGGACTTTGCTGCACTCGAAGGAAAACATTCGTTATTGCAGAGTGAGCTGGTAGTGGCGAGAGAGACGCTGGAGGAGTCGCAGCTTCAGAGGGATCTGCTGGAGCAAGAGAAGCACGAGCTGACCACGGCCCTGGAGAAGGTGCGGTCACCTTATTCCTAGGGAGCACCTGTGGGAGAGGGAGCTGTGACAGCAGGACCAGCACAGGTGCTGTTCCTGGCAGGAGAAGACAGGGAAACCGTTGTTGTCCTCTTGGGAAATGGGGATCAGAGCACACAGGCTGTTTGGGGTGTTCAGTCCCCATGTGCTCATTGGGAGCGTGAACTGGGAGCGTGTCAGAGACAACCGGGGGATGGGGAGTTGCTGCTGGGAGTCAGGGATGTTCCTGCCCTTGTTGTCACGTTGTTCTTTTGTCTCTGCAGGCCAAGCAGTCGGTGGCAGAATTGACCAGGACTCAGAAGAGCCTGAGTGTTGAAATAGCTGATCTCCGTGCTGCAGCAGTCAACACGAGCAGTATCAATGAAGCTCTTGCAGTGGAGAAAGTGCAGCTGAACAACCTTGTGCTGCAGGTGAGCAGAGTTGCCAAAGCTCTTGCCAGCTGTTTGTCTCCAGCTGCTGCTGCTTCTCAGCCTTCTTGCCTTCCAGCAGTAGGACTGGCTGGCTGTGCAAATGTTGTTCCTTGTCCTGTCCAAGCCAAAGCTCCCTCGTAGGAAATGTTCCTGTCTTTGATGTGCTCTCTGCTTCTGTGGTTGTAGCTGGAGCAAGAGAATGAGGTTGTGTCAGAGAAAGTGGCCGAGCTGGAGAGAGCAAGAGTCTGTGAGCAGGAGCAGCTGAGCTGGTGTGAAAGAACCAAGGCAGAGCTCTGTGCAGAGAAAGCCCAGCTGGAGCAGCTGCTGCAGGAAGCAGAGGAGCAGCAGGAGGGGCTGCGGGTGCAGCTGAGGAGACTGGCAGAGGAGAAGGAAGAAACCCAAGAGCAGCTCAGTGAGGTGAGACCAAGAAGCTGGTGCTTGTGGGTGGGCGTTTGGCTGCTTGGCTGAGTGAAGCTGTGTCTGCTGGCTGCTGCAGGGTTTGTGTCAAGGAGACACTCGGGAGCCCTGGAGGGCAGGGGGTTTGTTCCCTTCTTTTTGGCACCGTGTTGATGGCTTGCGGAGCAGTTCTGCAGTTCTCTGCGCTGTCCTCTGCTTCTGTGGATTCTTTTAATCCTCTGGTCCGTGTTGGCCTCTTCTGTGGCTTTTGCTGAGCTGCAAAGAGGTGATCGTGTTGTCTGTGGATCAGAGCGGGGCGACTCCTGTCACCTGTGGCAAAAGAAACAAACTGTGTAGCTCTGAATCCTTTTTCTGAGGCAGAATCCAGTCGGCAGCGGCTGAACATGAGGCGGCCTGTGCCCAGGTGGCCAAGAAGGCCAAGAGCAGCCTGGCTTGTCCCAGCACTGGTGTGGCCAGCAGGAGCAGGGCAGTGACCGTCCCCTGCACTGGGCACTGGGGGGGCCACAGCTGGTCCCAGGCAGCCCAGTCTGGCCTTGCACATCACTTGCCAGTGAGCGGGGCCAGCGCCTTTTGGCAGCCCAGGCTCTCGGTGCGGGACCAGCAGCTGCTCTCACACTTGGAGCCCCCCGGGACAGGAGCTCTTTCTCCTCCCGCCCGCTGGCCAGCGGCGCTGGCTGCTCTGCACACGGCTGCACAGAAAGGGCTCCAGCTGCGGTTTGTCCCGTTCCAGGTGTCCCGGCAGCAAGAGTCGGCCAGCACTGGTCTGGAGCAGTTGCGCCAGGAGTCCTCTCGCCAAGGGCTCGCACTGGCCAAGGTGTGTGAAGAGAAGGAGGTGCTGGTGCAGGAGAAGGCTGCCCTGGAGCTGCGCCTGGCAGCCGTGGAGCGGGACAGACAAGGCCTTTCCGAGCAGCTGGCAGAGGCCAGGTAAAGGGGGAGGAACCCTGGGCAGGACATGACTCGCTGTCGGGAATTACAGAGCTGGTCAGCATTGCACGGGGCTTTCTTGCGTCCTCTGTGCTTCGCGGATGTTCTCACCTTCCAGGGACGGAACAGGGAAGAAACTTGAGGGGAAAATAACCCGCTTATGGTGTCCCCCTGCAGAGCAATTGGAAGTGCTGGTGGGATGCACCTGTGAGCAGAGGTTGGGCCTTTGCTGGCTGGCACAGACGTTGTCAGGAAAACTGCTACTTGTGCGACCCATCAATCAGCAGCCATTTCAGATTTGGCTGTCAGGATGAAATTCGGCTGGGCTTGCTGTGTTACGCTGGGTCCTAAGGAAAGCCTGGGCATTCCCTCGGAGGGGCCCACATTGCTATTTAAATGGTAGAAATATGCTTTCTGTGCACGGGTGTCCATGCAACCCCTTTTCCGTTCTCAGGGGCAGGGATCTGGAACCACTTGTCACTGGGATCCCTCCCTGTGGGTGTCAGGAGCAAGAAGCTCATTTCTCTCCGTGTCCACAACCTGCAGGCCGGTGAAGGAGACCCTGGAGCGCAGCCTGTTTGAGGCTCAGCAGCGCGTATCTCAGCTGGAGATCGCCCGGAGTCAGCTGGAGATGCGACTTCGCACCGTCACGCAGGCCAAGGAGGTGATACAAGGTGATGGCCCATGTGCTTTGTTTCTGGTGATCCCCTGCCTAGACAAGATGGTATAAAACCAGCTCTCTGTCCGCAGTGCTTGTGAGGAGTGAAGGAGCTGGAACAGTTCCCTCCAGCACTGAAACTCCAAGGGCTGAAGGTCAGTAAGGCCAGAACCAGGGTCTGGGTAGACTCTGACTCTTGCCATTTGTGGGGTCTGCAGGGGAAGTGAAGTGTCTTCAACGTGAGCTGGAAGCAGAGAGATCTCTCCTGAGGCAGGAACGGGAGAACGCGGCACAACAGCTCTTGCGGAGAGAACAGCAGCATGACGATACCCTCAGACTTCGGCAGAGCGGTCATGAAGCAGAAATACAGAGGCTTCTGCAAGACCTGGTAGGAAACAAGAGGTGTTTTAATTCCTCAAGCGAGCTTGGTGGGCTGGCTTTAGCACAACAGCCCGAGGTGTGAAATGGCAGCAACCGCGTGTCGCAGGCCACACGTTGCCGGGCCCACAGCAGAGCCGATGGCTCGTACTCGAAGGCACGTGGAGCCCACAGGACTGTGCTGGGACAGGAAATGCAGCCACAGATTGAGCATGGGCGTGAGACGAGTTCAAGGGCAGGTTGGGCGTCCCACCCAGAGCGTGGCAGCACAGGGGGGCTCTTACCAGCCTCCCGTCTCCCATGGGGCAGAGTCCTGACCCTCCTGCCAGCTGCAGTCACGGGAACTTTGTTCCTTTCTTGCTGCCCTTTCTCGGTGGACAGAGGGGTTTTCTTTGGGCCTGAACCCCAAAGGAGGGTGAAGCTTCCCATGTTTTGAGGAGCTTGGCTGGGGCTCCATCCTGAAGTGTTGTCCTCCCGTCCTCAGGCACGCGCGCGGGAAGGGCACCAGTCAGAGCTGCAGGAGCTGCTGGAGCGATGGCAACAGGAGAAGGCAGAGACAGAGAGGGAGCACGAGAAGCAGCTGTTGGACATGGAGCAGAAAGTTGCTGCCGTGCAAGCTCAGCAACAAGAGGAACAAACCAGACGTGAAAATGCTGAGCGAGAGGTAAAGGCTGAGAAGGGAGAATTGTGTGTTTTTGCGAGGCTGGAGCTGTGGGAGATGGCTGGGGCTGGGGCTGTGTGGAGCATCCCTACGTGTTTCCTGCACTGAATTTGGGAGGTGAAAGGTGTGCAGGGCCAGCGCTGGGACTGGGGACGAGACCTCTCATGGGAAGCCAGAGAGAAATGTGACCTTTGGTTTTAGATTGTTGTGCTGCTCGTGGGTTCTGGTTTTGTAAGAGTTACCTCGGAATAACTTCTCTGCTCTGTAACGGTCCTCTTTTGATGTTTACTGGTAGGTGTTCATAGCCTCATGTCCATTACAGACCAAAGTGAGTTTGTAGCACTGAATCCCCACGAGGGTGGGGTTTGTGTTTGGGGGGAGGGGCACAGCAGGATTGTTGACAAATGAAAAACCTTTTTAAAGAGTCCTGTGAAAGATTTTGGAGCGGTAGGACAGAGGTGTCTTCTGGGCTGTGTTTTCAGTCCCTGGCTGGTGAGCTGTTTTGTGCCCAGCTCTGCTGTGCCAGAGCAACCCCGTCCTCTACTGGCAGCGCTTGTGTCCTGACCAAGGTCCTGTGTGCAGAGCGAGCCACATGTTTTCCTGTGAGCTGACTAAGAGTTTGTTGTGGATTCAGTTCCGGAGGGACCCTGTTTATCCTGCCAATGTCCCTTAGGAAGCCGCGTCTCCCCGTGGGCAGAGAATGACCCAGGAGAGCAGCAGCACAGCGCCTGGAGAACGTGTGAGCCCGTCGGCCTTGGAGTCTTGGCACAGACCTTTTGTGAGGGAAGTTTAAACCCGTCTGCTCTTTATTTCTGTGCAGGCCGTGCTGGAAAAGGAGCGTGAGAAGAATTCTTTACTGGAGACGCTCCTCCAGACTCAGGGAGAGCTCACAGACGCCTGCCAGCGGGTAGAGCAGCTCAGGCAGCAGATGAAAGAGCAGCGAGAGAAGGGGCAGGTGAGTCTGCCTGGTTGGGGTGTTGAAGGAACAGGCTGTTGGCAACGGGGCATGAGCTGAGAGGGGCTGAGAGGCATTGGAACAGGCTGCCCAGGGCAGTGGCGGAGTGCATGCCCGCCAGGGGAAAACTAGTCCTGATTTCAAACACAGAATGACAGAGTGTGATCTGGCCATTACTCCTTCAAGGGGGAACAGTGGGGTTCTAGAGGAAGGTGCCACGAAAACTCCACACAGTAGAGGGCCAAACAAACCTCCCCAAAATGGGAAATGAACTGTTGGGTTTTTTCTTTCTTTTATTTTCTTTTCTTTCTTCCCTTCCTCCCTTCATTGGTTCTCTCCTGTCTGGCCAAGCTTGGCCAGCGTGTCCGGGGGAGGATTTGCCACAGCAAGGAAAGGGCACGGTTGGCCACACTAATGTACGGAACTCAGTACAGTTTTATACCGATGGCTGAACAGCAGTGACACCGATGGTGCTTAGAGGATGCTTTCAGAGATGGAGATCTCTGGGCAAAGCTTTTCTGCTGTATTAAAATAATGGAATTGGTACTGTTGCGTGATCTGGTCAAAGGCTTCATTGCCATTCCGGATGTACTTGTGCCACAGCCCCAAAAGCAGGAAGGGAAATGAGTGTGAATTTCTCCCAGGTGATCTGGAGGGGGCCCCTGGGAAGAGAATTTGGGGCTGTTTTGGGCTGTGGCCCAAGGGGGAGAAGAAGGGACTTGGCCCTGTCCGGTCCTGATCCCGCTCACTCTCCCCGGCTTGTTCATTCTGGCCCTTGTAACCTGCGTGTGGCACCAGCTCCACCATCTCCTCTCTGAATCCCCAGCAGGCTGCTGCAGAAGGGGAGCGGCTCTCCTGGCTCTCAGAGAAGAGACGCCTGTCGCAGCGGCTGGAATGTCTGCAGGGAGCAGTTGCAAGGCTGGAACTGGAGAAGACGGAGCTGAAGCAATACAACGCTGAGCTCAGGAGGACCCTGGAGCTGGTAAAACAGGCTTTCCCTGCCTCTGCAAAGCCTCCCGGTGCTCTGGAACACCACACGTTTCCCAGACGGCACTCTGGAGTCCTCTGCTGGTTTCCTGCCCTCTCCCCCTCCCGCTGTGGACACTCGCTGTCTGTTTTCTCTCCCTTCTGGCACCCGTTGCCTTCACAACTGCACATTCACTGGGGTTCCCGCCTTCTTGCCCCAGTGTCCCCATCCACACACACTGGACTCTCTCTTGCCCTTTCTCCTCCATATTCTGCTTCGAGTGCGTTTTGCCCCAACGTTCTCAGGTGCAAGTGACAGTCTGTGAGCAGAAATCTCCTTGCCCTGATGTGCAGGGGTCCTTCTGCTCCTCGTTTGGTGGCCCGAGTCTGTGACCCTTTCTCCTCCCCAACGTGCAGGTGGAACGTGAACGGAGGAGGCTGAAGAGATGTTGCCGTGGTCGGTCGCTGCCAGATGCGTGCGGGTTGTCTCTCTCTGACCAGCGGGAGGTGCCGGCTTCTAGACAGGTGAGAACAGAATCGCACTGGGTGGCAGGAGGGTCTGGCCATAGGGAGGAACGATGGCAAATCCCAGTGGCCTTTTGCCTCTTTCAGGTGGCCCTCCTGGAGACACAGCTGGTGCAAGCACCAAAATAGAAGCAGGACTCCAGGGGGCAGTCACACCCTTGGAGATGAAGGAAGTGAATTTTAACCACCAGCTGCTGGGGGGACGTGGGGGGGGTGGGTGGGGACATGGGGAGCAGGCGGATCGGAAAGGTTGTACCCTCCGAGTACCTCAGCCCATGGGGAAAGGAGGAGGGATCATTGCGGCCGGGAGCTAGGGCTGGGGAACTGGGGTCAATGGGGGCTGCGTCCCCCACCTTTTGGAAGAGACCCCACAGGGATATGCCCGGTGGACTCTTCCCTTTAGTTGAATAAAGTTTTTCTTTTGGTTTGACTCCTCTGTGTCTTTTTCCAAACACGGAGCTGTAGCGAAGTGAATTTCTGTAGAGCTGCCTCTGGGCACCCAGCGCGGCGCTCCGTGTGCCCTGGGTGCCGGGCTCTGCGTTTCTCTGCCCCGGGCAGAGCCAGGCAGTGGTGCACCATGAATAGTGGATGTATTGTGAGGGTTGTACTGATCTCAGCTGGCAAAATGGAGCACTGCCGGCCCTGCTGGGGCTTCTCCCTGTGGGAGCTGGCAAAGGAGCAGCAGATGTGCTTAAACACAGCGAGCTGGGGCCTCTGATGGGCTGTGGTGGTGGAGCTGAGGTGTCCTGTTGTCTGCACCATGAACACAATCACTGGAGATGTGCTGATTGCCTTCACCACTGTAGCTCTCTGCTCCGTGTGACCTCAGCCAGCAAAAGGATGCTTTCAAAAGGCAGAGCTATGGGAGAGGCAAACCAGGGCTGCCTGTGTTGGCAAATCTTCATGGAACAGTTTGGGCTGGAACCTTTGAAGATCATCTACTCCAAGCCCCTGAAATGAGCAGGGACACCTTCAGCATTTTAGAGCACAAGTCTTACGAGGAACAGCTGAGGGAACAGGAGTTGTTTGTGTGTGCATGTTTGTTATGTATGGAAGACCAGTAAGGGTAGACCAGCAGTCTGAGGGCTGTACCAAGCTCAGTAGTTTCACGGCAATGTCCTCAACCCCAGCCCCAGGGAGGCAGCAGAGTTCTCTGTGGGGAAGGTCTGTCTGGAATTTTGGACCTTCTGTTCCTGACAGAAGCGAGTCACCTACAACTGAAACCCATTTTTGTCTTCCTCGTGTAGCTGCTCTTGATAGAGCAGGTATGCTTCCTGACCCTGTCAACACCTCTGGTGTGGATGGGCCTTCATCCTCATGATCCATTGACTGGTCTTCCACATCCAGAGCCTCAGACCTGTTGTACAGACGCACCTGGGAGGGCGAGGTGGGCAAGGAGGGGTTTCACCTGCTGCCCCAAGTGTGGACTTGCTTCCATTCACTCCTTTCCCTTGAGCTACTGCCTCCAGCCTGGCAGGGTGAGGGTAAAGGAGCCCCTTGATCTTGGTGGGTTTTGTTGGGTATTTTTGGTGGCTCTTCCTGTCCCAGGGAAGCCAGAGCATAGTCCCACCAGTCCCCTTAAACTCCCTGATGCTTCTTAACCTTTCTGCTTCCTCTCTTAGCTCTGCCACCAGGCTGAGCAGATGGACACCTGGTCACCCCTCACACAGCTCTGATCTCTACTGCCATCCCACCCCAGGAAAGGCTCTGGCACTGCCAGCAGCCCCAGACCTGCAGGGCTGCATGTTTCCCTGGCAGCTCTGCCTCGGTTGCTGCAGGACCTTCCTGGCAAGTGCAGAGGACACGACTTTCTGCTGGGTGGATACCATGGCCAAGCTCCTCCTAGGAGGGTGACAACCACCAGCTGAGCTCGGCTCTTGAGCCGGCGAGGTGACGGCGCCCTCCCCGCACGCACGGGCCGTGCCACACGCTGCGGGCTGGCGCTGCTGCTGACAGGTGGGGGGAGAGCGGCGGTCAGCGTGGCTCCGGCCAGGAACAGGTCTCCTCGGCGCCTCTGGCCAGAGCTGCCGGCTCCGGGTGGCCTCTCTCAGCATTTTCCGCCTCAGGAAACCCCTCAGCGTGGCAAGGTGTGCCGCTCCGCCGCCCATCGTGTGCAGGAGCATCTCCCTCAGCCAAGAAGGCAGCCACAAGCCAGCACTTGACAACAAACTCTTTATTGGAAGCTCAGGGCTGTACTTGGCGGAGCTGTCCAGGGCTCTCCGCGTCTCTTGCCGCAGCCCTGCCCAGGACATGGCCCGCCAGCCTCCCAGCTAACGGCCTCGCTGCTGACGCGGCTGCTGGGGCTCGCCTCCCACCGGCTGGCCGCAGTCTGGAGAACTGCGGGCCCGGGCAGGGGAGCGCATCCTCAGCGGGACAGCTCTCCTCTCCATCTCCTTGGGTGGGTGGTCTTGCTCATTTCCTGGGCTCCAGGCTTTGCTCTTCAGCTGCCCCGGGGAATCCTTGGCCTTCATCCATGCCTGTCCTTCGGCAGGACTCCTGCGATGGCCGCGGCTGTTCTTGTAGAGCTCTTCCCTGAGAAGCTCCAGGATTCCAGAATATTGGCAGAGGTCGCCTTGCTCACACTGACAAGTCACAAAGGCTTCCAAGGTGCAGCAAATGCAGTCGATGACTTCTCTGGCCAGACGGTCAAGCAAAGCCCGTGAAGGTGCTTTGTCAGAAGCTGCTGTTTCAGCTTGCCCAGATGGAAAACGCTTCTCCCAGCTCTCCAGCACGGGTGCTATGAGCTCTTCGGCCACTTGTTCGATTTGCTGACGACGGCGTAGAAGCGAGTTCTCCGCAGGCTCTGCAGCTGTGAGCGCACCGGCTGCACCTTTGTGTCCCAGCTCAGGTTGGGGGGGGCTTTGGCCCTTGCCCAAAGCTGCATGGACGCTTAAGCGTCGCCCCCATTTCATGGAGTTGTTTTCTCCTTTGGGTGGAGGTGGGCACGATGGTTTCTGAGGCAGCAGCAGCCGCTGTCCCAGACAAGATGGTTTCTGAGGCAGCAGCAGCCGCTGTCCCAGGCGAGAAGTGTCCATCTCTCCCGTCAGTTTGGGAGCATGCTCTAACTTGGGCAGGTGTCGCGGAGGCTTCTCCTGCAAGGTGACAGCAGGTTGTGTCTGGCTGTGGGCTGGACAAGCGCTCCTGGCCCTGCGTGCTGAGGCGTCCCGCGGGCCCAGGACAGGGCTCTGCTCCAGCCCCGCGACGAGGGCGGAAGGGAAGGGCTTCCCTCGGGACGCTGCGTGTCTGTGAACACCCCGCTTTGCTGACCTGCTCTCGGATGGACGCTTTCTCGGCCTCCAGCTTGAGCGTGGTCCGGTACTGCCTGTACTGGTTGAACTCCTTCAGCGAGCAAACCACCTGTGGAGAGCGGGGGGCAGAAATCCCCCAAGCGCTGTGAAGCCGGCTGCGCAGACCGCCTTCCCGAAACAGCCGGGCCCGGCGGGAGGGGAGCTGCTCCTCTGCACACCCTCCTCTGCGCTCGGGAACCCCGCTGGGAGGGAACCGTTTTGATCAGCCCCATCGCATCCAAACCTACGTTGCCATCGCTGGTGACTAAACCCTGTCTCTTCAGCCACTGCACGTTGTCCTTGCGTTGGTGGTAGGCCTGCAGATGTGGGTCATGCAGGCTGTTGTACTCGTTGCTCATGCGGCGGCCCAGGGGATCCCCAAGGTCAAACGAGCCCGAGGGCCGGTGAAGCTGTGAGAGACGTTCCAGAGTGTGAGCGGGGCAGGAAGGAGCCGCAGGGACGAACGCACCTCCCAGCTCCTCACGCACACAGGCCGGCATTTCCAAACCTGCGAGGCCCAGACTAATTCCTGGCTTACTTCCCACCACAGGAAAGATCTCTCTACTTGAGAGCCTCTCCAGCGGAGAAGAAAGCCTGAGCCCAGGCGCTCTGCCTGGTGCCGATCTGCTGGTGCTGGAGGAGCACAGGGGGCTGTTTACTGCGGGGCCAGAGGGCTGCACCCAGTGCTGCACCTGCAAGGAGCTGAGCCGAAATGCTACGGAATGCCGCTGCTCTGGGCACGTTCTCCTTTCTCTGGGCACCGGGGAGCCAGGAGCTTCCCTCGAGTCCCCAGCCCCGGCCGACTGAAGGGCTGCAGCTCCCGCTGTAGAGCTGGTGGCCACGAGGACTTCTCGGGATGACGGGGACCCCATAAAAGAGGAGAGCCCTCCTACCCCTTTCTTCTGCCTTTACCTTTTCCCCCAGCTTTCCCCTGCTGAACACAGGCTTGGAGCTGGGTGTCACGGGGATCTTGACACCAAGGGTGAGGTCCAGCAGCTTAGGATCCATTGGGCCAGTAGCTGCTTCTCCCAGGTGTTGTCTTCTGTGTCCGAGCTAGGAAGACAGAGACCCTCAGGCACAGCTCAATGAGCCTCCTGCCCAGCAGCTGCAAGAAAGGGCCCGTCCCAATGCCCCCGAGTAGCCCCGCCATGTCCCAGGCTCCCCGGCTGAGCCCTCTCCATCGCCCCGCTGCTCACCTCTGCCTGTTTGACAGTGCCCTGAGCACCGCGTCTGCCTTTGGGACAGCAGCGGTGAGACTGCGCTGCACAGCTCCTGCACTCAGCACCGCGTCTGCCTTTGGGACAGCAGCGGTGAGACTGCACAGCTCCTGCACTCAGCACCGCGTCTGCCTTTGGGACAGCAGCGGTGCGACTGCGCTGCACAGCTCCTGCACTCAGCACCGCGTCTGCCTTTAGGACTCCAGCAGTCAGACTGTGCTCCACGGCTCCTTCCAAGAGCTCTCCTAGAGCTGCGTCCTGCGCTGGCTCCTGTCGCTCCAGAGGCACCCGGCAGCAGATGCCACGGCCGCTCTCCCGGCGAGCGGCTTTATAGAGCACTCGCCATTGTGGCATCGCGGCGCTGCCGCATTGTCACATCACTGGTTGCCGTGACGCTGCCCTGCTGCTGCCCACCGCCCCGTGTGAGGCCCGTCTGGAGGCCCGTTTGGACAGGCCTGTGGCCCCCGCCCTTCCTGGCCCGGCTTGGAGGGGTCATCTCCACAGGCCCCTTCTCACCTCAACTCTCCTGTGATGCTGTGAAGCAAAGCAGCATCCTCCGCAACCGGGAAGAAAGACAAGGAACTGCCACACCACAGACACTGAGTCTCGGCTCGAGTTTGCCCCCTTTTCCTGTTCAGAGCTCTTCCCTGCCATGGGCAAAGCAGCCTCAACTTGGGGAATTGCACCGAATTGGATTTTTGCCCCATCACTGTCAACATCTAATTCTGAGTTCACATCTCATGAAACACAGAGGACACGCTCCCCTGGACGTTTTGTCAGAGCTCTGCAGTTCAATCATTTCAAAAATAAAGACTATTTGATAGCTGCCTTGTGTCGGGGTATCAGCAATCACAGCAAGGATCCGATGTCAACGTAGCAGCTGGGATTGCCTGTGACGTTCCAACTGTGGCGACATCCCTGCAAGGACATCCACTGAAGGTGCCCACAGAGAACTTGAGGAGAGAACATTGGATCAGAACTGCCATTGCAGGGACACACGGTCATCTCCGAATGCTGCCCTGTCCTGTCAGTACCTGCAGACACAGCTGGGGGTTCTGCTGTCCCTGGGCACTCTGCACACAGGACCTTGGGCAGGACACAAGCGCTGCCAGTAGAGGACGGGGTTGCTCTGGCACAGCAGAGCTGGGCACAAAACAGCTCACCAGCCAGGGACTGAAAACACAGCCCAGAAGACACCTCTGTCCTACCGCTCCAAAATCTTTCACAGGACTCTTTAAAAAGGTTTTTCATTTGTCAGCAATCCTGCTGCGCCCCTCCCCGTCCCTCCAAACACAAACCCCACCCTCGTGGGGAATCAGTCCTACAAACTCACTTTGGTCTGTAATGGACATGAGGCTATGAACACCTACCAGTAAACATCAAAAGAGGACCGTTACAGAGCAGAGAAGTTATTCCGAGGTAACTCTTACAAAACCAGAACCCACGAGCAGCACAACAATCTAAAACCAAAGGTCACATTTCTCTCTGGCTTCCCACGAGAGGTCTCGTCCCCAGTCCCAGCGCTGGCCCTGCACACCTTTCACCTCCCAAATTCAGTGCAGGAAACATGTAGGGATGCTCCACACAGCCCCAGCCCCAGCCATCTCCCACAGCTCCAGCCTCGCAAAAACACACAATTCTCCCTTCTCAGCCCTTACCTCTCGCTCAGCATTTTCACGTCTGGTTTGTTCCTCTTGTTGTTGAGCTTGCACGGCAGCAACTTTCTGCTCCATGTCCAACAGCTGCTTCTCGTGCTCCCTCTCTGTCTCTGCCTTCTCCTGTTGCCATCGCTCCAGCAGCTCCTGCAGCTCTGACTGGTGCCCTTCCCGCGCGCGTGCCTGAGGACGGGAGGACAACACTTCAGGATGGAGCCCCAGCCAAGCTCCTCAAAACATGGGAAGCTTCACCCTCCTTTGGGGTTCAGGCCCAAAGAAAACCCCTCTGTCCACCGAGAAAGGGCAGCAAGAAAGGAACAAAGTTCCCGTGACTGCAGCTGGCAGGAGGGTCAGGACTCTGCGTCATAGGAGACGGGAGGCTGGTAAGAGCCCCCCTGTGCTGCCACGCTCTGGGTGGGACGCCCAACCTGCCCTTGAACTCGTCTCACGCCCACGCTCAATCTGTGGCTGCATCTCCTGTCCCAGCACAGTCCTGTGGGCTCCACGTGCCTTCGAGTACGAGCCATCGGCTCTGCTGTGGGCCCGGCAACGTGTGGCCTGCGACACGCGGTTGCTGCCATTTCACACCTCGGGCTGATGTGCTAAAGCCAGCCCACCAAGCTCGCTTGAGGAATTAAAACACCTCTTCTTTCCTACCAGGTCTTGCAGAAGCCTCTGTATTTCTGCTTCATGATCGCTCTGCCGAAGTCTGAGGGTATCGTCATGCTGCTGTTCTCTCCGCAAGAGCTGTTGTGCCGCGTTCTCCCGTTCCTGCCTCAGGAGAGATCTCTCTGCTTCCAGCTCACGTTGAAGACACTTCACTTCCCCTGCAGACCCCACAAATGGCAAGAGTCAGAGTCTACCCAGACCCTGGTTCTGGCCTTACTGACCTTCAGCCCTTGGAGTTTCAGTGCTGGAGGGAACTGTTCCAGCTCCTTCACTCCTCACAAGCACTGCGGACAGAGAGCTGGTTTTATACCATCTTGTCTAGGCAGGGGATCACCAGAAACAAAGCACATGGGGCATCACCTTGTATCACCTCCTTGGCCTGCGTGCCGATGTGAAGTCGCATCTCCAGCTGACTCCGGGCGATCTCCAGCTGAGATACGCGCTGCTGAGCCTCAAACAGGCTGCGCTCCAGGGTCTCCTTCACCGGCCTGCAGGTTGTGGACACGGAGAGAAATGAGCTTCTTGCTCCTGACACCCACAGGGAGGGACCCCAGTGACAAGTGGTTCCAGATCCCTGCCCCTGAGAACGGAAAAGGGGTTGCATGGACACCCGTGCACAGAAAGCATATTTCTACCATTTAAATAGCAATGCGGGCCCCTCCGAGGGAACGCCCAGGCTTTCCTTAGGACCCAGCGTAACACAGCAAGCCCAGCCGAATTTCATCCTGACAGCCAAATCTGAAATGGCTGCTGCCTGATGGATGGCACACAAGTAGCAGTTTTCCTGACAACGTCGGTGCCAGCCAGCAAAGGCCCAACCTCTGCTCACAGGTGCATCCCACCAGCACTTCCAATTGCTCTGCAGGGGGACACAATAAGCAGGTTTTTTTCCCCTCAAGGTTCATCCCTGTTCTGTCCCTGGAAGGTGAGAACATCCGCAAAGCACAGAGGACAGAAGAAAGCCCCGTGCAATGCTGACCAGCTCTGTAATTCCCGACAGCGAGCCATGTCCTGCCCAGGGTTCCTCCCCCTTTACCTGGCCTCTGCCAGCTGCTCGGAAAGGCCTTGTCTGTCCCGCTCCACGGCTGCCAGGCGCAGCTCCAGGGCAGCCTTCTCCTGCACCAGCACCTCCTTCTCTTCACACACCTTGGCCAGTGCGAGCCCTTGGCGAGAGGACTCCTGGCGCAACTGCTCCAGACCAGTGCTGGCCGACTCTTGCTGCCGGGACACCTGGAACGGGACAAACCGCAGCTGGAGCCCTTTCTGTGCAGCCGTGTGCAGAGCAGCCAGCGCCGCTGGCCAGCGGGCGGGAGGAGAAAGAGCTCCTGTCCCGGGGGCTCCAAGTGTGAGAGCAGCTGCTGGTCCCGCACCGAGAGCCTGGGCTGCCAAAAGGCGCTGGCCCCGCTCACTGGCAAGTGATGTGCAAGGCCAGACTGGGCTGCCTGGGACCAGCTGTGGCCCCCCCAGTGCCCAGTGCAGGGGACGGTCACTGCCCTGCTCCTGCTGGCCACACCAGTGCTGGGACAAGCCAGGCTGCTCTTGGCCTTCTTGGCCACCTGGGCACAGGCCGCCTCATGTTCAGCCGCTGCCGACTGGATTCTGCCTCAGAAAAAGGATTCAGAGCTACACAGTTTGTTTCTTTTGCCACAGGTGACAGGAGTCGCCCCGCTCTGATCCACAGACAACACCATCACCTCTTTGCAGCTTAGCAAAAGCCACAGAAGAGGCCAACACGGACCAGAGGATTAAGAGAATCCACAGAAGCAGAGGACAGCGCAGAGAACTGCAGAACTGCTCCGCAAGCCATCAACACGGTGCCTAAAAGAAGGGAACAAACCCCCTGCCCTCCAGGGCTCCCGAGTGTCTCCTTGACACAAACCCTGCAGCAGCCAGCAGACACAGCTTCACTCAGCCAAGCAGCCAAACGCCCACCCACAAGCACCAGCTTCTTGGTCTCACCTCACTGAGCTGCTCTTGGGTTTCTTCCTTCTCCTCTGCCAGTCTCCTCAGCTGCACCCGCAGCCCCTCCTGCTGCTCCTCTGCTTCCTGCAGCAGCTGCTCCAGCTGGGCTTTCTCTGCACAGAGCTCTGCCTTGGTTCTTTCACACCAGCTCAGCTGCTCCTGCTCACAGACTCTTGCTCTCTCCAGCTCGGCCACTTTCTCTGACACAACCTCATTCTATTGCTCCAGCTACAACCACAGAAGCAGAGAGCACATCAAAGACAGGAACATTTCCTACGAGGGAGCTTTGGCTTGGACAGGACAAGGAACAACATTTGCACAGCCAGCCAGTCCTACTGCTGGAAGGCAAGAAGGCTGAGAAGCAGCAGCAGCTGGAGACAAACAGCTGGCAAGAGCTTTGGCAGCTCTGCTCACCTGCAGCACAAGGTTGTTCAGCTGCACTTTCTCCACTGCAAGAGCTTCATTGATACTGCTCGTGTTGGCTGCTGCAGCACGGAGATCAGCTATTTCAACACTCAGGCTCTCCTGAGACCCTGTCAACTCTGCTACTGACTGCTTGGCCAGAAAAAAGGCCAAAAAAGACAGCAAAAAGGCTGTACAGAGACAGAGCTCTCTTTATGCTGCTCTCCATTTCTCACCAAGAATCAGCTAACAGCAAAAACACTGTGCCATGCAATCTTTTTGCCAGTCTGGTCTTATTCAGAAGAGCTTCTGTCAGTCTGACTGTTTTTCTGTCCCTTCTGTATAAAGCAACAGTTTGACCAGGCACAGAAACAGGGCTGTGCAGAATCCGTGTGTTTAAAACGTGAACACAGCTCATCTACGAATCACAGCAGCAGCCACAAAAGATCATGTTGGTAACAGCAAAGTTTAAAACAGCTTCACCTGTCCTGAAGCTCCTTCTTCTCCAGGTCGCCAGAGGTTGGACGGGAGCAGCTCACGAGCACAGCTCCAGAAAGCCTCATGTGCTCTGCCTTCAGCTCAGACAAATCTCTGAAGAAGAATCAAGAAAGAGACCGTGTTCGCAGCACCATCTCTATCAGCTCACTCGCTTCTGAAGCGCATCATTGTGCACCGGTCCCAGCTGGCAGGAAAGGTGACATCTTGGCTGGGACGAGCCGCTCATCTGGCACTTTGGGACCAGGACACAGCAGGACAGTTGAGCGATGAGTCTGTTTTCTCCTCAGAGATGAGAAGAAATGTGTGGGACAGCCAGAAGGCCTCAAGGACCTCCACTGACTCTGACTGACTGTTGCTGCTGCTCTAGCTTATTAACATACTCTCATTGTCATTAATAGATGCAAGGAAGTTTACCAAGGTCCCCAGCTTTTATACCCTGGGGATCAGCCTTGAGCGACCTGACAAAAAGAGGTATCAGACCAAGAAAGACAAAATTGGAACATGCAGTAACGGTGGAGAAGCTATTCTTTCTCTCTGATTTGGGGTTGCCCACCTGCCACCCTTCTTGCATTGGTTTCTGTCACTTGGTTTTGGTTGCAAATTAAGGCTGATTTAAACTTACTATTTATTTGGAGTTGTTTTGGGGTGCCTCCATGAGAGCCCCCCCTTGAGGGGCAGGGACCCAGGCATCTAGCGCCCCACATCCTGCCCCACAGCAGTGCTGAGCACCCAGGTATCTGCCCCACCACTTCTCAGCTCCCTGCCCCCCAGTGCTGCAGGGGACCCAGGTGTCCGGCCCATGTGTGCCCCACAGCCCCCTAAGCTGCTGGTGAGGTGGGGCTGAAAATTAGCTTTTTCAGATCCGTGAAGCCCTTATGGGTCTTAGGAGGGACTTGAGGGTCCCCATTGCACACAAAGCCCACCCCCCCACACCACAGGTTCTGGGGAAAGGAAATGATCCTTTTCCTTTTGTCTGCCAGCCCAAGCAAATGTCTTTGGGCTGGAGCTGCTGCTCCACGGGCCTTGGGAGACCATTTCTAGACCCTTTTTAGACCGTTTCCCTCTCATGAGCAAAGCAGCCGCCGCTCAGGGAATTGCCCTGACTTGGCCCCCAGACCCAAAGCAACAGTGGTGCCCCCCGTGCCTCCCCCAGCTTTCACCTGCACAGGACAGGCCGGGAGGCCACGCCGGTCGGTCTTGAGGGGAGAAGAGGAGAAAAGGAGCTCCCGGGGCAGAGAAACGCAGAGCCCGGCACCCAGGGCACACGGAGCGCCGCGCTGGGTACCCAGAGGCAGCTCTACAGAAATTCACTTCGCTACAGCTCCGTGTTCGGAAAAAGACACACAGGAGTCAAACCAAAACTTCATTTGAATAACGAGGAGCCTGCCAGGCATATCCCTGTGGGGTCTCTTCCAAAACACAGGGGACACAGCCCCCGTTGACCCCAGTTCCCCAGCCCTAGCTCCCGGCCGCAATGATCCCTCCTCCTTTCCCCATGGGCTGAGGTACTCGGAGGGTACAACCTTTCCGATCCGCCTGCTCCCCACGTCCCCACCCACCCCGGGAGCTGCCCGGTTCAACCTCACTGCCCTCATTGCAGCATCGGGCTGTCGCAGCCCATGTTTGTAAAGACCCGGGACAGCTGCTCCTGCCCCAGGCAAAGGGCTCTGCTGGGCACCCACAGGCACACGCAGGCTCAGGGCTGCACCCCAGGACACACGCAGGGCCCAGGAGGAGCCGAGCTGGGCTCTTTTATGGGAGCGCTCCAGAAACTTCTCTCAGCCGAGGCGTTTCATTGGTCACGGGCCCTGTCTGTCCACCAAGGGTGGGAACATTACCATAGTGGTCTCCTGGGCCAGAAGCTTCTGGTGCTTTGGGGGCGGGGGGAAGCGAATCTGCCCCCTGGGCAAGGGAGAAACAGCAGAGAGGTCGCTCAGCAACTGCTGCCCACAAGCAGCAGCCCTGGCATTTCCCAGCTCCCTCAACACATTGAGCGTATTTCCAGTCCAGAACTCCAGCCCAAACTACTCAGGCTCCAGGACCACACATTCAGTTAATTAACTATCTATATTACATCAGTTCACTATATATCATAAGTAATAGATCATTTATATATAATATATGACATTGTTATAATCACAACCATTGATTTCTGTGCATTTACATATATATATATCTAGCTTTATTATATATATTTATATATAATATGTATTACATTTCATTACATTACATTACATTATATATATGATTTATCTATTATATGTATTTTTATATATATAGTTTTAATTATGGATATTTTGGCTACTTCCTCGGCCTGCTCTTCTGCATTGAGACAATATCCCAGGTGTCTTGGGAAGATTTTCCTCTATCCCTCATTGTAACCTTAGTGGTATTGTCCTACTTGGAGCTTTTTCAGAACTCTCTTATGGGAGAGATGGTCACTGCACTCCCTGAATTTCAGTCTATAGCCCTGGCAGAGCCAGGCAGTGGTGCACCATGAATAGTGGATGTATTGTGAGGGTTGTACTGATCTCAGCTGGCAAAATGGAGCACTGCTGGCCCTGCTGGGGCTTCTCCCTGTGGGAGCTGGCAAAGGAGCAGCAGATGTGCTTAAACACAGCGAGCTGGGGCCTCTGATGGGCTGTGGTGGTGGAGCTGAGGTGTCCTGTTGTCTGCACCATGAACACCATCACTGGAGATGTGCTGATTGCCTTCACCACTGTAGCTCTCTGCTCCGTGTGACCTCAGCCAGCAAAAGGATGCTTTCAAAAGGCAGAGCTATGGGAGAGGCAAACCAGGGCTGCCTGTGTTGGCGAATCTTCACGGAATAGTTTGGGCTGGAACCTTTGAAGATCATCTACTCCAAGCCCCTGAAATGAGCAGGGACACCTTCAGCATTTTAGAGCACAAGTCTTACGAGGAACAGCTGAGGGAACAGGAGTTGTTTGTGTGTGCATGTTTGTTATGTATGGAAGACCAGTAAGGGTAGAGCAGCAGTCTGAGGGCCGTACCAAGCTCAGTAGTTTCACGGCAATGTCCTCAACCCCGGCCCCAGGGAGGCAGCAGAGTTCTCTATGGGGAAGGTCTGTCTGGAATTTTGGACCTTCTGTTCCTGACAGAAGCGAGTCACCTACAACTGAAACCCATTTTTGTCTTCCTCGTGTAGCTGCTCTTGATAGAGCAGGTATGCTTCCTGACCCTGTCAACACCTCTGGTGTGGATGGGCCTTCATCCTCATGATCCATTGACTGGTCTTCCACATCCAGAGCCTCATACCTGTTGTACAGACGCACCTGGGAGGGCGAGGTGGGCAAGGAGGGGTTTCACCTGCTGCCCCAAGTGTGGACTTGCTTCCATTCACTCCTTTCCCTTGAGCTACTGCCTCCAGCCTGGCAGGGTGAGGGTAAAGGAGCCCCTTAATCTTGGTGGGTTTTGTTGGGTTTTTTTTGGTGGCTCTTCCTGTCCCAGGGAAGCCAGAGCATAGTCCCACCAGTCTCCTTAGACTCCCTGATGCTTCTTAACCTTTCTGCTTCCTCTCTTAGCTCTGCCACCAGGCTGAGCAGATGGACACCTGGTCACCCCTCACACAGCTCTGATCTCTACTGCCATCCCACCCCAGGAAAGGCTCTGGCACTGCCAGCAGCCCCAGACCTGCAGGGCTGCATGTTTCCCTGGCAGCTCTGCCTCGGTTGCTGCAGGACCTTCCTGGCAAGTGCAGAGGACACGACTTTCTGCTGGGTGGATACCATGGCCAAGCTCCTCCTAGGAGGGTGACAACCACCAGCTGAGCTCGGCTCTTGAGCCGGCGAGGTGACGGCGCCCTCCCCGCACGCACGGGCCGTGCCACACGCTGCGGGCTGGCGCTGCTGCTGACAGGTGGGGGGAGAGCGGCGGTCAGCGTGGCTCCGGCCAGGAACAGGTCTCCTCGGCGCCTCTGGCCAGAACTCCCGGCGCTGGGTGTCCTCTCTCGGCATTTCCCGCCTCAGGAAACCCCTCAGCGTGGCAAGGTGTGCCGCTCCGCCGCCCATCGGGTGCAGGAGCAGCTCCCTCAGCCAAGAAGGCAGCCACAAGCCAGCACTCGGCAACAAACTCTTTATTGGAAGCACAGGGCTGTACTTGGCGGAGCTGCCCAGGGCTCTACGCGTCTCTTGCCGCAGCCCTGCCCAGGACATGGCCCGCCAGCCTCCCAGCTAACGGCCTCGCTGCTGACGCGGCTGCTGGGGCTCGCCTCCCACCGGCTGGCCGCGCGCTGCTCTGCGTCGTGCTGCTCTCTGGGCAGGGCCCTTCGGAGCTGCCGGAGGGACGGGCTGTCTGCAGAGCTGTGGGCCCGTGGAGGGGCGGGTGTCCTCAGCGGGACGGCTCTCCTCTCCGGATCCAGGTCCGGGCCACTTTGCTCCCTTGGCGGCTTCCAGGCTCCGCTCTTCAGGTGTGCCGGGGAATACTTGTCCTTCCTCCAGGCCTGGACTTGAGAAAGGCGCCTGGGGTGGCTGCGGCCGTCTGTTGGAGACACCTCCCCTGAGAAGCTCCAGCATTGCAGAACATGTGCAGCTACAGCCTCCTTCAGACTGAGAGGCTCCAATGGCTTCCAAGGTGCTGCAAACAATGTTGACAGCTTCTCTGGTCAGATGGTGAAGCAAATCCTTTGAAGTTGCTCTGTCGGAAGCTGCTGTTTCAGCTTGCCCCGATTTCTCTTCCTCAGATTTGCCCGCTTCGGTGGTTCCTCCAGCAACAGGCCCTGGCTCAGATGTGCCGGATGCAAAGTGCTTCCCCAAGCTCTCCGACACGGTCGCTGTGAGCTGCTTGGCCGCCAGTCCAATTTGCTGCCGATGGTGCAGAGAACAGATCTCCGCAGGCTCTGCAGCTCTGAGCGCACCGGCTGCATCTTCGTGCCCCAGCTCAGGTTGGGAGGGGCTTTGGCCCTTGCCCAAAGCTGCATTGACTCTTAAGCGTCGCCCCCATTTCATGGAGTTGTTTTCTCCTTTGGGTGGAGGTGGGCACGATGGTTTCTGAGGCAGCAGCAGCCGCTGTCCCAGACAAGATGGTTTCTGAGGCAGCAGCAGCCGCTGTCCCAGGCGAGAAGTGTCCATCTCTCCCGTCAGTTTGGGAGCATGCTCTAACTTGGGCAGGTGTCGCGGAGGCTTCTCCTGCAAGGTGACAGCAGGTTGTGTCTGGCTGTGGGCTGGACAAGCGCTCCCGGCCCTGCGTGCTGAGGCGTCCCGCGGGCCCAGGACAGGGCTCTGCTCCAGCCCCGCGACGAGGGCGGAAGGGAAGGGCTTCCCTCGGGACGCTGCGTGTCTGTGAACACCCCGCTTTGCTGACCTGCTCTCGGATGGACGCTTTCTCGGCCTCCAGCTTGAGCATGGTCCGGTACTGCCTGTACTGGTTGAACTCCTTCAGCGAGCAAACCACCTGTGGAGAGCCGGGGGCAGAAATCCCCCAAGCGCTGTGAAGCCGGCTGCGCAGACCGCCTTCCCGAAACAGCCGGGCCCGGCGGGAGGGGAGCTGCTCCTCTGCACACCCTCCTCTGCGCTCGGGAACCCCGCTGGGAGGGAACCGTTTTGATCAGCCCCATCGCATCCAAACCTACGTTGCCATCGCTGGTGACTAAACCCTGTCTCTTCAGCCACTGCACGTTGTCCTTGCGTTGGTGGTAGGCCTGCAGATGTGGGTCATGCAGGCTGTTGTACTCGTTGCTCATGCGGCGGCCCAGGGGATCCCCAAGGTCAAACGAGCCCGAGGGCCGGTGAAGCTGTGAGAGACGTTCCAGAGTGTGAGCGGGGCAGGAAGGAGCCGCAGGGACGAACGCACCTCCCAGCTCCTCACGCACACAGGCCGGCATTTCCAAACCTGCGAGGCCCAGACTAATTCCTGGCTTACTTCCCACCACAGGAAAGATCTCTCTACTTGAGAGACTCTCCAGCGGAGAAGAAAGCCTGAGCCCAGGCGCTCTGCCTGGTGCCGATCTGCTGGTGCTGGAGGAGCACAGGGGGCTGTTTACTGCGGGGCCAGAGGGCTGCACCCAGTGCTGCACCTGCAAGGAGCTGAGCCGAAATGCTACGGAATGCCGCTGCTCTGGGCACGTTCTCCTTTCTCTGGGCACCGGGGAGCCAGGAGCTTCCCTCGAGTCCCCAGCCCCGGCCGACTGAAGGGCTGCAGCTCCCGCTGTAGAGCAGGGGGCCACGAGGACTTCTCGGGATGACGGGGACCCCATAAAAGAGGAGAGCCCTCCTACCCCTTTCTTCTGCCTTTACCTTTTCCCCCAGCTTTCCCCTGCTGAACACAGGCTTGGAGCCGGGTGTCACGGGGATCTTGACACCGAGGGTGAGGTCCAGCAGCTTAGGGTCCATTGGGCCAGTAGCTGCTTCTCCCAGGTGTTGTCTTCTGTGTCCGAGCTAGGAAGACAGAGACCCTCAGGCACAGCTCAATGAGCCTCCTGCCCAGCGGCTGCAAGAAAGGGCCCGTCCCAATGCCCCCGAGCAGCCCCGCCATGTCCCAGGCTCCCCGGCTGAGCCCTCTCCATCGCCCCGCTGCTCACCTCTGCCTGTTTGACAGTGCCCTGAGCACCGCCTCTGCCTTTGGGACAGCAGCGGTGAGACTGCACAGCTCCTGCACTCAGCACCGCGTCTGCCTTTAGGACTCCAGCAGTCAGTCTGTGCTCCACGGCTCCTTCCAAGAGCTCTCCTAGAGCTGCGTCCTGCGCTGGCTCCTGTCGCTCCAGAGGCACCCGGCAGCAGATGCCACGGCCGCTCTCCCGGCGAGCGGCTTTATAGAGCACTCGCCATTGTGGCATCGCGGCGCTGCCGCATTGTCACATCACTGGTTGCCGTGGCGCTGCCCTGCTGCTGCCCACCGCCCCGTGTGAGGCCCGTCTGGAGGCCCGTTTGGACAGGCCTGTGGCCCCCGCCCTTCCTGGCCCGGCTTGGAGGGGTCATCTCCACAGGCCCCTTCTCACCTCAACTCTCCTGTGATGCTGTGAAGCAAAGCAGCATCCTCCGCAACCGGGAAGAAAGACAAGGAACTGCCACACCAAAGACACTGGGTCCTGGCTGGGGTTTGCCCACTACTCCTGTTCAGAGCTCTTCCCTGCCATGGGCAAAGCAGCCTCAGCTCAGGGAATTGCACTGAATTGGATTTTTGGCCCATCGCTGTCAACATCTAATTCCGGATTCGCATCTCATGAAACACCGAAGGCAAACCGGGGCTGAGGGACACCCCTCTTCTCCCCTTTCCTCAGGGTCCCCTTCAGCCCAGACACCTCTCTGCCCCTTCCCAGTCTCCCCTGCCCTGGCTTCTGCTCTGGTTTCCCAGTGCTTTTTGGCTGGATTTGGTGAGGTCACTGACAGCCCGTTCCCCAGCTGGTGTAGGTCCTGCCAAATGGCAGCCCAACCATGGAGCGTAACGAGTGTAAGGCCGAGTTTGGGGTGTACAGTTTCCTGTGGGGACCAGAGGGTTGTGCACGGTGCTGCACCTGTCAGGAGCTGAGCTGAAGCACTGCCAACAGCCGTGCCGTTTCCTCTGGCAGTTCCCTCGGATTGCAAAGTGCACAGCCCAGGTGTGACGTTCCTCTGCTTCCAAAGACACCCCTTGAATGTGCACCAGCAGCTGCTCTTCTCCTGCTTTGCAAGTGGGAACCCTGAGTTGTGCAGTTGCATGGACCTGCAGCCAGGGCACAGCACAGGGCACAGGGGACACGTTCACTGGAATCGTGGTCTTAAGGGCTTTTATAGCGTGTTCCTCAAAGTAAGCAACTATCGTTTCTGCACTTATGCAAAAGGGCCTCTAATGAAAACACGCTGCTTCACTTCAAGATAAAGGACAGGCTGTTGTCATCATTGCCAGGTGCCAGGTGGGAGCTGCCCACAGGCTTCTCCAGTGCCATTTGCTGGCGAAGCCTGTTGTGGGGCAGGGCTGTGTGCAGCCCGACGTGGCCCTGTGCCCTGTGGGGCAGCGCTTGCGTGGGTCGCCAGCCCCTCCATGCCCACCAGTCTCCAGTCAGGACCAGTGCCGGCGCCGGGGATGGAGATGTTCAGCGTGCTTCAGGAGCAGTCGCGCTGTGACTTGGGAGAGGGAACCCTGCATGGACAGGGAAAAATGCGACGGCGATCTTAACTTTTTTATGCATAAATAAAGGTAATGTGACAACGGTAAGATGCACGAACCCTGTGATAAAATGCTGAGAATCCAAGCAGGGCAAACTGCACAGAGCTGGGGGGCAGCTCACAGGCAGGAGCGGGCAGCCCTGAGGCCATCCTGGGTGGTTTGGATAACCACACTAGTGAGAGGAGAGGAAAAACACAGGTGGCTCACCATGGGCTGCTGCAGATGAACTCTTGAGTACCTTTCCTTTGCCGCTGTCACGGTTGACATAAAGACTGGAAGGAGCGTTTGCACCTCTGATAGAGCAGGCAAAGGGCTGAGAGGATGACGGGCTCAGCAAGCAGACAGTTTGCGCGGCAGGGGATCCGTGAGCCAGGTTTGCACATGTTTAGTTTCATCATGGTTCTGCATGGGTGGCTGTTGGTTCTCTGAGCCTCTGCTTGTGCACTGAACTCCCTTTCCACTCAGCCTTCTCAGTCCCTGCTGCAAACCCCATCCCAGCAGCCTCACTAACACCTCTCCAGAGCATTTATTGTTTTTATTAGGCACCAGAGATTCATGGTGCTATGAAGGGTTGTGTCCTGCAAGGGCTGCCCTCCTGCTTCGAGGGCAGAACAAACAGAACAGATTTACAATAAAAGCGCTAAGCAAACCTTTACTGTAAAACTCTAGCCCCATGCTGTCACCAGCCTCCTGTGCACGGGACACACAGGACAGAGGTGTCCCTGCAGTTCAGGGTACAGTTTCCATTGTCATACCTGGTGTTTCTTCAATGGGTGGCAATAGAAAGGGTTAAAAGCCCCTTTGCAGGCTGCTGTTTGTTTGGGCTGACACGTTTCTGCTGCACTGAACAAGGAGCAGCCCAGGTGAACGCTACAGAAGGGGCCTGCAGAGCCGGCCCCGTCAAACAGCGGGTGAGGGATCTGTGACCTGGGCTGACCTCCCCAGCAGCGCACACACCGAAGCGCTTTGCGGAGGTCAGGAAATGCTGCAGGCGAGGTGGCGGCAGTGTGACCCCACGGGGACACACAGCTGCACGGGGCTCCTGCCAGCGCTGCAGGAGCTGTGCTGCCCTGCCGGCCCAGGGCTGTCGGGGCCCTGCGCCCTCGTACCCTCAGCCACGACCCAGTGCCAGACGATGCCGGGCTGTGGGCAAGTGTAGAGTCTTGTATCTGGGCAGGAACAGCCCCAGGTTCCAGTATAAGTTGGGCAATGACCTATTAGAGAGCAGCGTAGGGGAAAGGGACCTGGGGGTCCTGGGGACAGCAGGGTGACCATGAGCCAGCACTGGGCCCTTGTGGCCAGGAAGGCCAATGGCACCTGGGGTGGGTTAGAAGGGGGTGGTCAGTAGGTCAGAGAGGTTCTCCTGCCCCTCTGCTCTGCCCTGGGGAGACCACACCTGGAATATTGTGTCCAGTTGTGGCCCCTCAGTTCCAGCAGGACAGGGAACTGCTGGAGAGAGTCCAGCGCAGCCACCAAGATGCTGAAGGGAGTGGAGCATCTCCCGTGTGAGGAAAGGCTGAGGGAGCTGGGGCTCTGGAGCTGGACAAGAGGAGACTGAGGGGGGACTCATTCATGGGGATCAATATGGAAAGGGGGAGTGTCAGGAGGATGGAGCCAGGCTCTTCTGGTGACAACCAGTGACAGGACAAGGGGCAATGGGTGCAAACTGCAACACAGGAGGTTCCACTTGAATTTGAGAAGAAACTTCTTCCCAGTGAGGATGCCAGAGCCTGGCCCAGGCTGCCCAGGGGGGTTGTGGAGTCTCCTTCCTTGGAGACATTCAAAACCCGCCTGGACATGTTCCTGCGTGCCCTCATCTAGACGTTCCTGCTCCGGCAGGGAATTGGACTGGATGAGCTTTTGAGGTCCCTTCCAATCCCAAACACACTGTGATACTGTGATGCTGGATCGATGGGCCGAGGGCAATCGTCTGAGGTTCAACAAGGGCAAGTGCCGGGTCCTGCACCTGGGTCACAACAACCCCATGAATGCTGCAGGCTGGGGAAGAGCAGCTGGAAAAGGACCTGGTGGTGTTGGTGACAGCAGCTGAACATGAGCCAGCGTGTGCCCAGGTGGCCATAAAGGCCACCAGCATACTGGCTTGTATCAGGAATAGTGTGGCCAGCAGGACGAGAGAAGTGATTGTGCCACTGTCCTGGGCAGTGGGGAGGCCAAACCTTGAATCCTGGGGTCAGTTTTGGCCCCTCACAACAAGAATCCTTGAGGTGCTGGAGTGAGTTCAGAGAAGGAAACAGAGCTGGTGAGGGGCTGGAGCACAAGTGTGATGAAAATGCTGGTTGCTTCTCACCTCCCTACATGAGATTCCCTGTAAAATAGGGTCTTAGCATGACAGAGACTGTAGGAGGGAAGGGGACGGACGACTGCAGGCAAATGCCAGACACAGTCTGGCCTGGCTTGAAGGAAGGCAGCCACAAGCCAGCACTTGGCAACAAACTCTTTATTGGAAGCTCAGGGCTGTACTTGGCGGAGCTGCCCAGGGCTCTCCGCGTCTCTTGCCGCAGCCCTGCCCAGGACATGGCCCGCCAGCCTCCCAGCTAACGGCCTCGCTGCTGACGCGGCTGCTGGGGCTCGCCTCCCACCGGCTGGCCGCAGTCTGGAGAACTGCGGGCCCGGGCAGGGGAGCGCATCCTCAGCGGGACAGCTCTCCTCTCCATCTCCTTGGGTGGGCGGTCTTGCTCATTTCCTGGGCTCCAGGCTTTGCTCTTCAGCTGCCCCGGGGAATCCTTGGCCTTCATCCATGCCTGTCCTTCGGCAGGACTCCTGCGATGGCCGCGGCTGTTCTTGTAGAGCTCTTCCCTGAGAAGCTCCAGGATTCCAGAATATTGGCAGAGGTCGCCTTGCTCACACTGACAAGTCACAAAGGCTTCCAAGGTGCAGCAAATGCAGTCGATGACTTCTCTGGCCAGACGGTCAAGCAAAGCCCGTGAAGGTGCTTTGTCAGAAGCTGCTGTTTCAGCTTGCCCAGATGGAAAACGCTTCTCCCAGCTCTCCAGCACGGGTGCTATGAGCTCTTCGGCCACTTGTTCGATTTGCTGCCGACGGCGTAGAAGCGAGTTCTCCGCAGGCTCTGCAGCTGTGAGCGCACCGGCTGCACCTTTGTGTCCCAGCTCAGGTTGGGGGGGGCTTTGGCCCTTGCCCAAAGCTGCATGGAGGCTTAAGCGTCGCCCCCATTTCATGGAGTTGTTTTCTCCTTTGGGTGGAGGTGGGCACGATGGTTTCTGAGGCAGCAGCAGCCGCTGTCCCAGACAAGATGGTTTCTGAGGCAGCAGCAGCCGCTGTCCCAGGCGAGAAGTGTCCATCTCTCCCGTCAGTTTGGGAGCATGCTCTAACTTGGGCAGGTGTCGCGGAGGCTTCTCCTGCAAGGTGACAGCAGGTTGTGTCTGGCTGTGGGCTGGACAAGCGCTCCCGGCCCTGCGTGCTGAGGCGTCCCGCGGGCCCAGGACAGGGCTCTGCTCCAGCCCCGCGACGAGGGCGGAAGGGAAGGGCTTCCCTCGGGATGCTGAGTGTCTGTGAACACCCCGCTTTGCTGACCTGCTCTCGGATGGACGCTTTCTCGGCCTCCAGCTTGAGCATGGTCCGGTACTGCCTGTACTGGTTGAACTCCTTCAGCGAGCAAACCACCTGTGGAGAGCGGGGGGCAGAAATCCCCCAAGCGCTGTGAAGCCGGCTGCGCAGACCGCCTTCCCGAAACAGCCGGGCCCGGCGGGAGGGGAGCTGCTCCTCTGCACACCCTCCTCTGCGCTCGGGAACCCCGCTGGGAGGGAACCGTTTTGATCAGCCCCATCGCATCCAAACCTACGTTGCCATCGCTGGTGACTAAACCCTGTCTCTTCAGCCACTGCACGTTGTCCTTGCGTTGGTGGTAGGCCTGCAGATGTGGGTCATGCAGGCTGTTGTACTCGTTGCTCATGCGGCGGCCCAGGGGATCCCCAAGGTCAAACGAGCCCGAGGGCCGGTGAAGCTGTGAGAGACGTTCCAGAGTGTGAGCGGGGCAGGAAGGAGCCGCAGGGACGAACGCACCTCCCAGCTCCTCACGCACACAGGCCGGCATTTCCAAACCTGCGAGGCCCAGACTAATTCCTGGCTTACTTCCCACCACAGGAAAGATCTCTCTACTTGAGAGACTCTCCAGCGGAGAAGAAAGCCTGAGCCCAGGCGCTCTGCCTGGTGCCGATCTGCTGGTGCTGGAGGAGCACAGGGGGCTGTTTACTGCGGGGCCAGAGGGCTGCACCCAGTGCTGCACCTGCAAGGAGCTGAGCCGAAATGCTACGGAATGCCGCTGCTCTGGGCACGTTCTCCTTTCTCTGGGCACCGGGGAGCCAGGAGCTTCCCTCGAGTCCCCAGCCCCGGCCGACTGAAGGGCTGCAGCTCCCGCTGTAGAGCAGGTGGCCACGAGGACTTCTCGGGATGACGGGGACCCCATAAAAGAGGAGAGCCCTCCTACCCCTTTCTTCTGCCTTTACCTTTTCCCCCAGCTTTCCCCTGCTGAACACAGGCTTGGAGCCGGGTGTCACAGAGATCTTGACACCGAGGGTGAGGTCCAGCAGCTTAGGATCCATTGGGCCAGTAGCTGCTTCTCCCAGGTGTTGTCTTCTGTGTCCGAGCTAGGAAGACAGAGACCCTCAGGCACAGCTCAATGAGCCTCCTGCCCAGCGGCTGCAAGAAAGGGCCCGTCCCAATGCCCCCGAGCAGCCCCGCCATGTCCCAGGCTCCCCGGCTGAGCCCTCTCCATCGCCCCGCTGCTCACCTCTGCCTGTTTGACAGTGCCCTGAGCACCGCCTCTGCCTTTGGGACAGCAGCGGTGAGACTGCACAGCTCCTGCACTCAGCACCGCGTCTGCCTTTGGGACAGCAGCGGTGAGACTGCGCTGCACAGCTCCTGCACTCAGCACCGTGTCTGCCTTTGGGACAGCAGCGGTGAGACTGCACAGCTCCTGCACTCAGCACCGCGTCTGCCTTTGGGACAGCAGCGGTGCGACTGCGCTGCACAGCTCCTGCACTCAGCACCGCGTCTGCCTTTAGGACTCCAGCAGTCAGACTGTGCTCCACGGCTCCTTCCAAGAGCTCTCCTAGAGCTGCGTCCTGCGCTGGCTCCTGTCGCTCCAGAGGCACCCGGCAGCAGATGCCACGGCCGCTCTCCCGGCGAGCGGCTTTATAGAGCACTCGCCATTGTGGCATCGCGGCGCTGCCGCATTGTCACATCACTGGTTGCCGTGACGCTGCCCTGCTGCTGCCCACCGCCCCGTGTGAGGCCCGTCTGGAGGCCCGTTTGGACAGGCCTGTGGCCCCCGCCCTTCCTGGCCCGGCTTGGAGGGGTCATCTCCACAGGCCCCTTCTCACCTCAACTCTCCTGTGATGCTGTGAAGCAAAGCAGCATCCTCCGCAACCGGGAAGAAAGACAAGGAACTGCCACACCACAGACACTGAGTCTCGGCTCGAGTTTGCCCCCTTTTCCTGTTCAGAGCTCTTCCCTGCCATGGGCAAAGCAGCCTCAACTTGGGGAATTGCACCGAATTGGATTTTTGCCCCATCACTGTCAACATCTAATTCTGAGTTCACATCTCATGAAACACAGAGGACACGCTCCCCTGGACGTTTTGTCAGAGCTCTGCAGTTCAATCATTTCAAAAATAAAGACTATTTGATAGCTGCCTTGTGTCGGGGTATCAGCAATCACAGCAAGGATCCGATGTCAACGTAGCAGCTGGGATTGCCTGTGACGTTCCAACTGTGGCGACATCCCTGCAAGGACATCCACTGAAGGTGCCCACAGAGAACTTGAGGAGAGAACATTGGATCAGAACTGCCATTGCAGGGACACACGGTCATCTCCGAATGCTGCCCTGTCCTGTCAGTACCTGCAGACACAGCTGGGGGTTCTGCTGTCCCTGGGCACTCTGCACACAGGACCTTGGGCAGGACACAAGCGCTGCCAGTAGAGGACGGGGTTGCTCTGGCACAGCAGAGCTGGGCACAAAACAGCTCACCAGCCAGGGACTGAAAACACAGCCCAGAAGACACCTCTGTCCTACCGCTCCAAAATCTTTCACAGGACTCTTTAAAAAGGTTTTTCATTTGTCAACAATCCTGCTGCGCCCCTCCCCGTCCCTCCAAACACAAACCCCACCCTCGTGGGGAATCAGTCCTACAAACTCACTTTGGTCTGCAATGGACATGAGGCTATGAACACCTACCAGTAAACATCAAAAGAGGACCGTTACAGAGCAGAGAAGTTATTCCGAGGTAACTCTTACAAAACCAGAACCCACGAGCAGCACAACAATCTAAAACCAAAGGTCACATTTCTCTCTGGCTTCCCACGAGAGGTCTCGTCCCCAGTCCCAGCGCGGGCCCTGCACACCTTTCACCTCCCAAATTCAGTGCAGGAAACACGTAGGGATGCTCCACACAGCCCCAGCCCCAGCCATCTCCCACAGCTCCAGCCTCGCAAAAACACACAATTCTCCCTTCTCAGCCTTTACCTCTCGCTCAGCATTTTCACGTCTGGTTTGTTCCTCTTGTTGTTGAGCTTGCACGGCAGCAACTTTCTGCTCCATGTGCAACAGCTGCTTCTCGTGCTCCCTCTCTGTCTCTGCCTTCTCCTGTTGCCATCGCTCCAGCAGCTCCTGCAGCTCTGACTGGTGCCCTTCCCGCGCGCGTGCCTGAGGACGAGAGGACAACACTTCAGGATGGAGCCCCAGCCAAGCTCCTCAAAACATGGGAAGCTTCACCCTCCTTTGGGGTTCAGGCCCAAAGAAAACCCCTCTGTCCACCGAGAAAGGGCAGCAAGAAAGGAACAAAGTTCCCGTGACTGCAGCTGGCAGGAGGGTCAGGACTCTGCGTCATAGGAGACGGGAGGCTGGTAAGAGCCCCCCTGTGCTGCCACGCTCTGCGTGGGACGCCCAACCTGCCCTTGAACTCGTCTCACGCCCATGCTCAATCTGTGGCTGCATTTCCTGTCCCAGCACAGTCCTGTGGGCTCCACGTGCCTTCGAGTACGAGCCATCGGCTCTGCTGTGGGCCCGGCAACGTGTGGCCTGCGACACGCGGTTGCTGCCATTTCACACCTCGGGCTGTTGTGCTAAAGCCAGCCCACCAAGCTCGCTTGAGGAATTAAAACACCTCTTGTTTCCTACCAGGTCTTGCAGAAGCCTCTGTATTTCTGCTTCATGATCGCTCTGCCGAAGTCTGAGGGTATCGTCATGCTGCTGTTCTCTCCGCAAGAGCTGTTGTGCCGCGTTCTCCCGTTCCTGCCTCAGGAGAGATCTCTCTGCTTCCAGCTCACGTTGAAGACACTTCACTTCCCCTGCAGACCCCACAAATGGCAAGAGTCAGAGTCTACCCAGACCCTGGTTCTGGCCTTACTGACCTTCAGCCCTTGGAGTTTCAGTGCTGGAGGGAACTGTTCCAGCTCCTTCACTCCTCACAAGCACTGCGGACAGAGAGCTGGTTTTATACCATCTTGTCTAGGCAGGGGATCACCAGAAACAAAGCACATGGGCCATCACCTTGTATCACCTCCTTGGCCTGAGTGACGATGTGAAGTCGCATCTCCAGCTGACTCCGGGCGAACTCCAGCTGAGATACGCGCTGCTGAGCCTCAAACAGGCTGCGCTCCAGGGTCTCCTTCACCGGCCTGCAGGTTGTGGACACGGAGAGAAATGAGCTTCTTGCTCCTGACACCCACAGGGAGGGATCCCAGTGACAAGTGGTTCCAGATCCCTGCCCCTGAGAACGGAAAAGGGGTTGCATGGACACCCGTGCACAGAAAGCATATTTCTACCATTTAAATAGCAATGCGGGCCCCTCCGAGGGAACGCCCAGGCTTTCCTTAGGACCCAGCGTAACACAGCAAGCCCAGCCGAATTTCATCCTGACAGCCAAATCTGAAATGGCTGCTGCCTGATCGATGGCACACAAGTAGCAGTTTTCCTGACCACGTCTGTGCCAGCCAGCAAAAGCCCAACCTCTGCTCACAGGTGCATCCCACCAGCACTTCCAATTGCTCTGCAGGGGGACACCATAAGCAGTTTTTTTTCCCCTCAAGGTTCATCCCTGTTCCGTCCCTGGAAGGTGAGAACATCCGCGAAGCACAGAGGACAGAAGAAAGCCCCGTGCAATGCTGACCAGCTCTGTAATTCCCGACAGCGAGTCATGTCCTGCCCAGGGTTCCTCCCCCTTTACCTGGCCTCTGCCAGCTGCTCGGAAAGGCCTTGTCTGTCCCGCTCCACGGCTGCCAGGCGCAGCTCCAGGGCAGCCTTCTCCTGCACCAGCACCTCCTTCTCTTCACACACCTTGGCCAGTGCGAGCCCTTGGCGAGAGGACTCCTGGCGCAACTGCTCCAGACCAGTGCTGGCCGACTCTTGCTGCCGGGACACCTGGAACGGGACAAACCGCAGCTGGAGCCCTTTCTGTGCAGCCGTGTGCAGAGCAGCCAGCGCCGCTGGCCAGCGGGCGGGAGGAGAAAGAGCTCCTGTCCCGGGGGCTCCAAGTGTGAGAGCAGCTGCTGGTCCCGCACCGAGAGCCTGGGCTGCCAAAAGGCGCTGGCCCCGCTCACTGGCAAGTGATGTGCAAGGCCAGACTGGGCTGCCTGGGACCAGCTGTGGCCCCCCCAGTGCCCAGTGCAGGGGACGGTCACTGCCCTGCTCCTGCTGGCCACACCAGTGCTGGGACAAGCCAGGCTGCTCTTGGCCTTCTTGGCCACCTGGGCACAGGCCGCCTCATGTTCAGCCGCTGCCGACTGGATTCTGCCTCAGAAAAAGGATTCAGAGCTACACAGTTTGTTTCTTTTGCCACAGGTGACAGCAGTCACCCTGCTCTGATCCACAGACAACACGATCACCTCTTTGCAGCTCAGCAAAAGCCACAGAAGAGGCCAACACGGACCAGAGGATTAAAAGAATCCACAGAAGCAGAGGACAGCGCAGAGAACTGCAGAACTGCTCCGCAAGCCATCAACACGGTGCCAAAAAGAAGGGAACAAACCCCCTGCCCTCCAGGGCTCCCGAGTGTCTCCTTGACACAAACCCTGCAGCAGCCAGCAGACACAGCTTCACTCAGCCAAGCAGCCAAACGCCCACCCACAAGCACCAGCTTCTTGGTCTCACCTCACTGAGCTGCTCTTGGGTTTCTTCCTTCTCCTCTGCCAGTCTCCTCAGCTGCACCCGCAGCCCCTCCTGCTGCTCCTCTGCTTCCTGCAGCAGCTGCTCCAGCTGGGCTTTCTCTGCACAGAGCTCTGCCTTGGTTCTTTCACACCAGCTCAGCTGCTCCTGCTCACAGACTCTTGCTCTCTCCAGCTCGGCCACTTTCTCTGACACAACCTCATTCTCTTGCTCCAGCTACAACCACAGAAGCAGAGAGCACATCAAAGACAGGAACATTTCCTACGAGGGAGCTTTGGCTTGGACAGGACAAGGAACAACATTTGCACAGCCAGCCAGTCCTACTGCTGGAAGGCAAGAAGGCTGAGAAGCAGCAGCAGCTGGAGACAAACAGCTGGCAAGAGCTTTGGCAACTCTGCTCACCTGCAGCACAAGGTTGTTCAGCTGCACTTTCTCCACTGCAAGAGCTTCATTGATACTGCTCATGTTGGCTGCTGCAGCACGGAGATCAGCTATTTCAACACTCAGGCTCCTCTGAGACCCTGTCAACTCTGCTACTGACTGCTTGGCCAGAAAAAAGGCCAAAAAAGACAGCAAAAAGGCTGTACAGAGACAGAGCTCTCTTTATGCTGCTCTCCATTTCTCACCAAGAATCAGCTAACAGCAAAAACACTGTGCTATGCAATCTCTTTGCCAGTCTGGTCTTATTCAGAAGAGCTTCTGTCAGTCTGATGATTTTTCTGTCCCTTCTGTTTAAAGCAACAGTTTGACCAGGCACAGAAACAGGGCTGTGCAGAATCCGTGTGTTTAAAACGTGAACACAGCTCATCTACGAATCACAGCAGCAGCCACAAAAGATCATGTTGGTAACAGCAAAGTTTAAAACAGCTTCACCTGTCCTGAAGCTCCTTCTTCTCCTGGTCACCAGAGGTTGGACGGGAGCAGCTCACGAGCACAGCTCCAGAAAGCCTCATGTGCTCTGCCTTCAGCTCGGACAAATCTCTGAAGAAGAATCAAGAAAGAGACCGTGTTCGCAGCACCATCTCTATCAGCTCACTCGCTTCTGAAGCGCATCATTGTGCACCGGTCCCAGCTGGCAGGAAAGGTGACATCTTGGCTGGGACGAGCCGCTCATCTGGCACTTTGGGACCAGGACACAGCAGGACAGTTGAGCGATGAGTCTGTTTTCTCCTCAGAGATGAGAAGAAATGTGTGGGACAGCCAGAAGGCCTCAAGGACCTCCACTGACTCTGACTGACTGTTGCTGCTGCTCTAGCTTATTAACATACTCTCATTGTCATTAATAGATGCACGGAAGTTCACCAAGGTCCCCAGCTTTTATACCCTGGGGATCAGCCTTGAGCGACCTGACAAAAAGAGGTATCAGACCAAGAAAGACAAAATTGGAACATGCAGTAACGGTGGAGAAGCTATTCTTTCTCTCTGATTTGGGGTTGCCCACCTGCCACCCTTCTTGCATTGGTTTCTGTCACTTGGTTTTGGTTGCAAATTAAGGCTGATTTAAACTTACTATTTATTTGGAGTTGTTTTGGGGTGCCTCCATGAGAGCCCCCCCTTGAGGGGCAGGGACCCAGGCATCTAGCGCCCCACATCCTGCCCCACAGCAGTGCTGAGCACCCAGGTATCTGCCCCACCACTTCTCAGCTCCCTGCCCCCCAGTGCTGCAGGGGACCCAGGTGTCCGGCCCATGTGTGCCCCACAGCCCCCTAAGCTGCTGGTGAGGTGGGGCTGAAAATTAGCTTTTTCAGATCCGTGAAGCCCTTATGGGTCTTAGGAGGGACTTGAGGGTCCCCATTGCACACAAAGCCCACCCCCCCACACCACAGGTTCTGGGGAAAGGAAATGATCCTTTTCCTTTTGTCTGCCAGCCCAAGCAAATGTCTTTGGGCTGGAGCTGCTGCTCCACGGGCCTTGGGAGACCATTTCTAGACCCTTTTTAGACCGTTTCCCTCTCATGAGCAAAGCAGCCGCCGCTCAGGGAATTGCCCTGACTTGGCCCCCAGACCCAAAGCAACAGTGGTGCCCCCCGTGCCTCCCCCAGCTTTCACCTGCACAGGACAGGCCGGGAGGCCACGCCGGTCGGTCTTGAGGGGAGAAGAGGAGAAAAGGAGCTCCCGGGGCAGAGAAACGCAGAGCCCGGCACCCAGGGCACACGGAGCGCCGCGCTGGGTACCCAGAGGCAGCTCTACAGAAATTCACTTCGCTACAGCTCCGTGTTCGGAAAAAGACACACAGGAGTCAAACCAAAACTTCATTTGAATAACGAGGAGCCTGCCAGGCATATCCCTGTGGGGTCTCTTCCAAAACACAGGGGACACAGCCCCCGTTGACCCCAGTTCCCCAGCCCTAGCTCCCGGCCGCAATGATCCCTCCTCCTTTCCCCATGGGCTGAGGTACTCGGAGGGTACAACCTTTCCGATCCGCCTGCTCCCCACGTCCCCACCCACCCCGGGAGCTGCCCGGTTCAACCTCACTGCCCTCATTGCAGCATCGGGCTGTCGCAGCCCATGTTTGTAAAGACCCGGGACAGCTGCTCCTGCCCCAGGCAAAGGGCTCTGCTGGGCACCCACAGGCACACGCAGGCTCAGGGCTGCACCCCAGGACACACGCAGGGCCCAGGAGGAGCCGAGCTCAGCTCTTTTATGGGAGCGCTCCAGAAACTTCTCTCAGCCGAGGCGTTTCATTGGTCACGGGCCCTGTCTGTCCACCAAGGGTGGGAACATTACCATAGTGGTCTCCTGGGCCAGAAGCTTCTGGTGCTTTGGGGGCGGGGGGAAGCGAATCTGCCCCCTGGGCAAGGGAGAAACAGCAGAGAGGTCGCTCAGCAACTGCTGCCCACAAGCAGCAGCCCTGGCATTTCCCAGCTCCCTCAACACATTGAGCGTATTTCCAGTCCAGAACTCCAGCCCAAACTACTCAGGCTCCAGGACCACACATTCAGTTAATTAACTATCTATATTACATCAGTTCACTATATATCATAAGTAATAGATCATTTATATATAATATATGACATTCTTATAATCACAACCATTGATTTCTGTGCATTTACATATATATATATCTAGCTTTATTATATATATTTATATATAATATGTATTACATTACATTACATTACATTACATTATATATATGATTTATCTATTATATGTATTTTTATATATATAGTTTTAATTATGGATATTTTGGCTACTTCCTCGGCCTGCTCTTCTGCATTGAGACAATATCCCAGGTGTCTTGGGAAGATTTTCCTCTATCCCTCATTGTAACCTTAGTGGTATTGTCCTACTTGGAGCTTTTTCAGAACTCTCTTATGGGAGAGATGGTCACTGCACTCCCTGAATTTCAGTCTATAGCCCTGGCAGAGCCAGGCAATGGTGCACCATGAATAGTGGATGTATTGTGAGGGTTGTACTGATCTCAGCTGTCAAAATGGAGCACTGCCGGCCCTGCTGGGGCTTCTCCCTTTGGGAGCTGGCAAAGGAGCAGCAGATGTGCTTAAACACAGCGAGCTGGGGCCTCTGATGGGCTGTGGTGGTGGAGCTGAGGTGTCCTGTTGTCTGCACCATGAACACAATCACTGGAGATGTGCTGATTGCCTTCACCACTGTAGCTCTCTGCTCCGTGTGACCTCAGCCAGCAAAAGGATGCTTTCAAAAGGCAGAGCTATGGGAGAGGCAAACCAGGGCTGCCTGTGTTGGCGAATCTTCACGGAATAGTTTGGGCTGGAACCTTTGAAGATCATCTACTCCAAGCCCCTGAAATGAGCAGGGACACCTTCAGCATTTTAGAGCACAAGTCTTACGAGGAACAGCTGAGGGAACAGGAGTTGTTTGTGTGTGCATGTTTGTTATGTATGGAAGACCAGTAAGGGTAGACCAGCAGTCTGAGGGCCGTACCAAGCTCAGTAGTTTCATGGCAATGTCCTCAACCCCGGCCCCAGGGAGGCAGCAGACTTCTCTATGGGGAAGGTCTGTCTGGCATTTTGGACCTTCTGTTCCTGACAGAAGCGAGTCACCTACAACTGAAACCCATTTTTGTCTTCCTCGTGTAGCTGCTCTTGATAGAGCAGGTATGCTTCCTGACCCTGTCAACACCTCTGGTGTGGATGGGCCTTCATCCTCATGATCCATTGACTGGTCTTCCACATCCAGAGCCTCATACCTGTTGTACAGACGCACCTGGGAGGGCGAGGTGGGCAAGGAGGGGTTTCACCTGCTGCCCCAAGTGTGGACTTGCTTCCATTCACTCCTTTCCCTTGAGCTACTGCCTCCAGCCTGGCAGGGTGAGGGTAAAGGAACCCCTTAATCTTGGTGGGTTTTGTTGGGTATTTTTGGTGGCTCTTCCTGTCCCAGGGAAGCCAGAGCATAGTCCCACCAGTCTCCTTAGACTCCCTGATGCTTCTTAACCTTCCTGCTTCCTCTCTTAGCTCTGCCACCAGGCTGAGCAGATGGACACCTGGTCACCCCTCACACAGCTCTGATCTCTACTGCCATCCCACCCCAGGAAAGGCTCTGGCACTGCCAGCAGCCCCAGACCTGCAGGGCTGCATGTTTCCCTGGCAGCTCTGCCTCGGTTGCTGCAGGACCTTCCTGGCAAGTGCAGAGGACACGACTTTCTGCTGGGTGGATACCATGGCCAAGCTCCTCCTAGGAGGGTGACAACCACCAGCTGAGCTCGGCTCTTGAGCCGGCGAGGTGACGGCGCCCTCCCCGCACGCACGGGCCTTGCCACACGCTGCGGGCTGGCGCTGCTGCTGACAGGTGGGGGGAGAGCGGCGGTCAGCGTGGCTCCGGCCAGGAACAGGTCTCCTCGGCGCCTCTGGCCAGAACTCCCGGCTCTGGGTGTCCTCTCTCGGCATTTCCCGCCTCAGGAAACCCCTCAGCGTGGCAAGGTGTGCCGCTCCGCCGCCCATCGGGTGCAGGAGCAGCTCCCTCAGCCAAGAAGGCAGCCACAAGCCAGCACTTGGCAACAAACTCTTTATTGGAAGCACAGGGCTGTACTTGGCGGAGCTGCCCAGGGCTCTCCGCGTCTCTTGCCGCAGCCCTGCCCAGGACATGGCCCGCCAGCCTCCCAGCTAACGGCCTCGCTGCTGACGCGGCTGCTGGGGCTCGCCTCCCACCGGCTGGCCGCGCGCTGCTCTGCGTCGTGCTGCTCTCTGGGCAGGGCCCTTCGGAGCTGCCGGAGGGACGGGCTGTCTGCAGAGCTGTGGGCCCGTGGAGGGGCGGGTGTCCTCAGCGGGACGGCTCTCCTCTCCGGATCCAGGTCCGGGCCACTTTGCTCCCTTGGCGGCTTCCAGGCTCCGCTCTTCAGGTGCGCCGGGGAATCCTTGTCCTTCCTCCAGGCCTGGACTTGAGAAAGGCGCCTGGGGTGGCTGCGGCCGTCTGTTGGAGACACCTCCCCTGAGAAGCTCCAGCACTGCAGAACATGTGCAGCTACAGCCTCCTTCAGACTGAGAGGCTCCAATGGCTTCCAAGGTGCTGCAAACAATGTTGACAGCTTCTCTGGTCAGATGGTGAAGCAAATCCTTTGAAGTTGCTCTGTCGGAAGCTGCTGTTTCAGCTTGCCCCGATTTCTCTTCCTCAGATTTGCCTGCTCCGGTGGTTCCTCCGGCAACAGGCCCTGGCTCAGATGTGCCGGATGCAAAGTGCTTCCCCAAGCTCTCCGACACGGTCGCTGTGAGCTGCTTGGCCGCCAGTCCAATTTGCTGCCGATGGTGCAGAGAAGAGATCTCCGGAGGCTCTGCAGCTCTGAGCGCACCGGCTGCACCTTTGTGTCCCAGCTCAGGTTGGGAGGGGCTTTGGCCCTTGCCCAAAGCTGCATTGACTCTTAAGCGTCGCCCCCATTTCATGGAGTTGTTTTCTCCTTTGGGTGGAGGTGGGCACGATGGTTTCTGAGGCAGCAGCAGCCGCTGTCCCAGACAAGATGGTTTCTGAGGCAGCAGCAGCCGCTGTCCCAGGCGAGAAGTGTCCATCTCTCCCGTCAGTTTGGGAGCATGCTCTAACTTGGGCAGGTGTCGCGGAGGCTTCTCCTGCAAGGTGACAGCAGGTTGTGTCTGGCTGTGGGCTGGACAAGCGCTCCCGGCCCTGCGTGCTGAGGCGTCCCGCGGGCCCAGGACAGGGCTCTGCTCCAGCCCCGCGACGAGGGCGGAAGGGAAGGGCTTCCCTCGGGACGCTGCGTGTCTGTGAACACCCCGCTTTGCTGACCTGCTCTCGGATGGACGCTTTCTCGGCCTCCAGCTTGAGCGTGGTCCGGTACTGCCTGTACTGGTTGAACTCCTTCAGCGAGCAAACCACCTGTGGAGAGCCGGGGGCAGAAATCCCCCAAGCGCTGTGAAGCCGGCTGCGCAGACCGCCTTCCCGAAACAGCCGGGCCCGGCGGGAGGGGAGCTGCTCCTCTGCACACCCTCCTCTGCGCTCGGGAACCCCACTGGGAGGGAACCGTTTTGATCAGCCCCATCGCATCCAAACCTACGTTGCCATCGCTGGTGACTAAACCCTGTCTCTTCAGCCACTGCACGTTGTCCTTGCGTTGGTGGTAGGCCTGCAGATGTGGGTCATGCAGGCTGTTGTACTCGTTGCTCATGCGGCGGCCCAGGGGATCCCCAAGGTCAAACAAGCCCGAGGGCCGGTGAAGCTGTGAGAGACGTTCCAGAGTGTGAGCGGGGCAGGAAGGAGCCGCAGGGACGAACGCACCTCCCAGCTCCTCACGCACACAGGCCGGCATTTCCAAACCTGCGAGGCCCAGACTAATTCCTGGCTTACTTCCCACCACAGGAAAGATCTCTCTACTTGAGAGACTCTCCAGCGGAGAAGAAAGCCTGAGCCCAGGCGCTCTGCCTGGTGCCGATCTGCTGGTGCTGGAGGAGCACAGGGGGCTGTTTACTGCGGGGCCAGAGGGCTGCACCCAGTGCTGCACCTGCAAGGAGCTGAGCCGAAATGCTACGGAATGCCGCTGCTCTGGGCACGTTCTCCTTTCTCTGGGCACCGGGGAGCCAGGAGCTTCCCTCGAGTCCCCAGCCCCGGCCGACTGAAGGGCTGCAGCTCCCGCTGTAGAGCAGGGGGCCACGAGGACTTCTCGGGATGACGGGGACCCCATAAAAGAGGAGAGCCCTCCTACCCCTTTCTTCTGCCTTTACCTTTTCCCCCAGCTTTCCCCTGCTGAACACAGGCTTGGAGCCGGGTGTCACGGGGATCTTGACACCGAGGGTGAGGTCCAGCAGCTTAGGGTCCATTGGGCCAGTAGCTGCTTCTCCCAGGTGTTGTCTTCTGTGTCCGAGCTAGGAAGACAGAGACCCTCAGGCACAGCTCAATGAGCCTCCTGCCCAGCGGCTGCAAGAAAGGGCCCGTCCCAATGCCCCCGAGCAGCCCCGCCATGTCCCAGGCTCCCCGGCTGAGCCCTCTCCATCGCCCCGCTGCTCACCTCTGCCTGTTTGACAGTGCCCTGAGCACCGCGTCTGCCTTTGGGACAGCAGCGGTGAGACTGCACAGCTCCTGCACTCAGCACCGCGTCTGCCTTTGGGACAGCAGCGGTGAGACTGCGCTGCACAGCTCCTGCACTCAGCACCGCGTCTGCCTTTAGGACTCCAGCAGTCAGTCTGTGCTCCACGGCTCCTTCCAAGAGCTCTCCTAGAGCTGCGTCCTGCGCTGGCTCCTGTCGCTCCAGAGGCACCCGGCAGCAGATGCCACGGCCGCTCTCCCGGCGAGCGGCTTTATAGAGCACTCGCCATTGTGGCATCGCGGCGTTGCCGCATTGTCACATCACTGGTTGCCGTGACGCTGCCCTGCTGCTGCCCACCGCCCCGTGTGAGGCCCGTCTGGAGGCCCGTTTGGACAGGCCTGTGGCCCCCGCCCTTCCTGGCCCGGCTTGGAGGGGTCATCTCCACAGGCCCCTTCTCACCTCAACTCTCCTGTGATGCTGTGAAGCAAAGCAGCATCCTCCGCAACCGGGAAGAAAGACAAGGAACTGCCACACCAAAGACACTGGGTCCTGGCTGGGGTTTGCCCGCTATTCCCGTTCAGAGCTCTTCCCTGCTATGGGCAAAGCAGCCTCAGCTCCGGGAATTGCACTGAATTGGATTTTTGGCCCATCGCTGTCAACATCTAATTCCGGATTCGCATCTCATGAAACAGCGAAGGCAAACCGGGGCTGAGGGACACCCCTCTTCTCCCCTTTCCTCAGGGTCCCCTTCAGCCCAGACACCTCTCTGCCCCTTCCCAGTCTCCCCTGCCCTGGCTTCTGCTCTGGTTTCTCAGTGCTTTTTGGCTGGATTTGGTGAGGTCACTGACAGCCCGTTCCCCAGCTGGTGTAGGTCCTGCCAAATGGCAGCCCAACCATGGAGCGTAACGAGTGTAAGGCCGAGTTTGGGGTGTACAGTTTCCTGTGGGGACCAGAGGGTTGTGCACGGTGCTGCACCTGTCAGGAGCTGAGCTGAAGCACTGCCAACAGCCGTGCCGTTTCCTCTGGCAGTTCCCTCGGATTGCAAAGTGCACAGCCCAGGTGTGACGTTCCTCTGCTTCCAAAGACACCCCTTGAATGTGCACCAGCAGCTGCTCTTCTCCTGCTTTGCAAGTGGGAACCCTGAGTTGTGCAGTTGCATGGACCTGCAGCCAGGGCACAGCACAGGGCACAGGGGACACGTTCACTGGAATCGTGGTCTTAAGGGCTTTTATAGCGTGTTCCTCAAAGTAAGCAACTATCATTTCTGCACTTATGCAAAAGGGCCCCTAATGAAAACACGCTGCTTCACTTCAAGATAAAGGACAGGCTGTTGTCATCATTGCCAGGTGCCAGGTGGGAGCTGCCCACAGGCTTCTCCAGTGCCATTTGCTGGCGAAGCCTGTTGTGGGGCAGGGCTGTGTGCAGCCCGACGTGGCCCTGTGCCCTGTGGGGCAGCGCTTGCGTGGGTCGCCAGCCCCTCCATGCCCACCAGTCTCCAGTCAGGACCAGTGCCGGCGCCGGGGATGGAGATGTTCAGCGTGCTTCAGGAGCAGTCGCGCTGTGACTTGGGAGAGGGAACCCTGCATGGACAGGGAAAAATGCGACGGCGATCTTAACTTTTTTATGCATAAATAAAGGTAATGTGATAACGGTAAGATGCACGAACCCTGTGATAAAATGCTGAGAATCCAAGCAGGGCAAACTGCACAGAGCTGGGGGGCAGCTCACAGGCAGGAGCGGGCAGCCCTGAGGCCATCCTGGGTGGTTTGGATAACCACACTAGTGAGAGGAGAGGAAAAACACAGGTGGCTCACCATGGGCTGCTGCAGATGAACTCTTGAGTACCTTTCCTTTGCCGCTGTCACGGTTGACATAAAGACTGGAAGGAGCGTTTGCACCTCTGATAGAGCAGGCAAAGGGCTGAGAGGATGACGGGCTCAGCAAGCAGACAGTTTGCGCGGCAGGGGATCCATGAGCCAGGTTTGCACGTGTTTAGTTTCATCATGGTTCTGCATGGGTGGCTGTTGGTTCTCTGAGCCTCTGCTTGTGCACTGAACTCCCTTTCCACTCAGCCTTCTCAGTCCCTGCTGCACACACCATCCCAGCAGCCTCACTAACACCTCTCCAGAGCATTTATTGTTTTTATTAGGCACCAGAGATTCATGGTGCTATGAAGGGTTGTGTCCTGCAAGGGCTGCCCTCCTGCTTCGAGGGCAGAACAAACAGAACAGATTTACAATAAAAGCGCTAAGCAAACCTTTACTGTAAAACTCTGGCCCCATGCTGTCACCAGCCTCCTGTGCACGGGACACACAGGACAGAGGTGTCCCTGCAGTTCAGGGTACAGTTTCCATTGTCATACCTGGTGTTTCTTCAATGGGTGGCAATAGAAAGGGTTAAAAGCCCCTTTGCAGGCTGCTGTTTGTTTGGGCTGACACGTTTCTGCTGCACTGAACAAGGAGCAGCCCAGGTGAACGCTACAGAAGGGGCCTGCAGAGCCGGCCCCGTCAAACAGCGGGTGAGGGATCTGTGACCTGGGCTGACCTCCCCAGCAGTGCACACACCGAAGCGCTTTGCGGAGGTCAGGAAATGCTGCAGGCGAGGTGGCGGCAGTGTGACCCCACGGGGACACACAGCTGCACGGGGCTCCTGCCAGCGCTGCAGGAGCTGTGCTGCCCTGCCGGCCCAGGGCTGCCGGGGCCCTGCGCCCTCGTACCCTCAGCCACGACCCAGTGCCAGACGATGCCAGGCTGTGGGCAAGTGTAGAGTCTTGTATCTGGGCAGGAACAGCCCCAGGTTCCAGTGTAAGTTGGGCAATGACCTATTAGAGAGCAGCGTAGGGGAAAGGGACCTGGGGGTCCTGGGGACAGCAGGGTGACCATGAGCCAGCACTGGGCCCTTGTGGCCAGGAAGGCCAATGGTACCTGGGGTGGGTTAGAAGGGGGTGGTCAGTAGGTCAGAGAGGTTCTCCTGCCCCTCTGCTCTGCCCTGGGGAGACCACATCTGGAATATTGTGTCCAGTTGTGGCCCCTCAGTTCCAGCAGGACAGGGAACTGCTGCAGAGAGTCCAGCGCAGCCACCAAGATGCTGAAGGGAGTGGAGCATCTCCCGTGTGAGGAAAGGCTGAGGGAGCTGGGGCTCTGGAGCTGGACAAGAGGAGACTGAGGGGGGACTCATTCATGGGGATCAATATGGAAAGGGGGAGTGTCAGGAGGATGGAGCCAGGCTCTTCTGGTGACAACCAGTGACAGGACAAGGGGCAATGGGTACAAACTGCAACACAGGAGGTTCCACTTGAATTTGAGAAGAAACTTCTTCCCAGTGAGGATGCCAGAGCCTGGCCCAGGCTGCCCAGGGGCGTTGTGGAGTCTCCTTCCTTGGAGACATTCAAAACCCGCCTGGACATGTTCCTGCGTGCCCTCATCTAGACGTTCCTGCTCCGGCAGGGAATTGGACTGGATGAGCTTTTGAGGTCCCTTCCAATCCCAAACACACTGTGATACTGTGATGCTGGATCGATGGGCCGAGGGCAATCGTCTGAGGTTCAACAAGGGCAAGTGCCGGGTCCTGCACCTGGGTCACAACAACCCCATGAACGCTGCAGGCTGGGGAAGAGCAGCTGGAAAAGGACCTGGTGGTGTTGGTGACAGCAGCTGAACATGAGCCAGCGTGTGCCCAGGTGGCCATAAAGGCCACCAGCATACTGGCTTGTATCAGGAATAATGTGGCCAGCAGGACGAGAGAAGTGATTGTGCCACTGTCCTGGGCACTGGGGAGGCCAAACCTTGAATCCTGGGGTCAGTTTTGGCCCCTCACAACAAGAATCCTTGAGGTGCTGGAGTGAGTTCAGAGAAGGAAACAGAGCTGGTGAGGGGCTGGAGCACAAGTGTGATGAAAATGCTGGTTGCTTCTCACCTCCCTACATGAGATTCCCTGTAAAATAGGGTCTTAGCATGACAGAGACTGTAGGAGGGAAGGGGACGGACGACTGCAGGCAAATGCCAGACACAGTCTGGCCAGGCTTGAAGGAAGGCAGCCACAAGCCAGCACTTGACAACAAACTCTTTATTGGAAGCTCAGGGCTGTACTTGGCGGAGCTGCCCAGGGCTCTCCGCGTCTCTTGCCGCAGCCCTGCCCAGGACATGGCCCGCCAGCCTCCCAGCTAACGGCCTCGCTGCTGACGCGGCTGCTGGGGCTCGCCTCCCACCGGCTGGCCGCAGTCTGGAGAACTGCGGGCCCGGGCAGGGGAGCGCATCCTCAGCGGGACAGCTCTCCTCTCCATCTCCTTGGGTGGGCGGTCTTGCTCATTTCCTGGGCTCCAGGCTTTGCTCTTCAGCTGCCCCGGGGAATCCTTGGCCTTCATCCATGCCTGTCCTTCGGCAGGACTCCTGCGATGGCCGCGGCTGTTCTTGTAGAGCTCTTCCCTGAGAAGCTCCAGGATTCCAGAATATTGGCAGAGGTCGCCTTGCTCACACTGACAAGTCACAAAGGCTTCCAAGGTGCAGCAAATGCAGTCGATGACTTCTCTGGCCAGACGGTCAAGCAAAGCCCGTGAAGGTGCTTTGTCAGAAGCTGCTGTTTCAGCTTGCCCAGATGGAAAACGCTTCTCCCAGCTCTCCAGCACGGGTGCTATGAGCTCTTCGGCCACTTGTTCGATTTGCTGCCGACGGCGTAGAAGCGAGTTCTCCGCAGGCTCTGCAGCTGTGAGCGCACCGGCTGCACCTTTGTGTCCCAGCTCAGGTTGGGGGGGGCTTTGGCCCTTGCCCAAAGCTGCATGGAGGCTTAAGCGTCGCCCCCATTTCATGGAGTTGTTTTCTCCTTTGGGTGGAGGTGGGCACGATGGTTTCTGAGGCAGCAGCAGCCGCTGTCCCAGACAAGATGGTTTCTGAGGCAGCAGCAGCCGCTGTCCCAGGCGAGAAGTGTCCATCTCTCCCGTCAGTTTGGGAGCATGCTCTAACTTGGGCAGGTGTCGCGGAGGCTTCTCCTGCAAGGTGACAGCAGGTTGTGTCTGGCTGTGGGCTGGACAAGCGCTCCCGGCCCTGTGTGCTGAGGCGTCCCGCGGGCCCAGGACAGGGCTCTGCTCCAGCCCCGCGACGAGGGCGGAAGGGAAGGGCTTCCCTCGGGACGCTGAGTGTCTGTGAACACCCCGCTTTGCTGACCTGCTCTCGGATGGACGCTTTCTCGGCCTCCAGCTTGAGCGTGGTCCGGTACTGCCTGTACTGGTTGAACTCCTTCAGCGAGCAAACCACCTGTGGAGAGCCGGGGGCAGAAATCCCCCAAGCGCTGTGAAGCCGGCTGCGCAGACCGCCTTCCCGAAACAGCCGGGCCCGGCGGGAGGGGAGCTGCTCCTCTGCACACCCTCCTCTGCGCTCGGGAACCCCGCTGGGAGGGAACCGTTTTGATCAGCCCCATCGCATCCAAACCTACGTTGCCATCGCTGGTGACTAAACCCTGTCTCTTCAGCCACTGCACGTTGTCCTTGCGTTGGTGGTAGGCCTGCAGATGTGGGTCATGCAGGCTGTTGTACTCGTTGCTCATGCGGCGGCCCAGGGGATCCCCAAGGTCAAACGAGCCCGAGGGCCGGTGAAGCTGTGAGAGACGTTCCAGAGTGTGAGCGGGGCAGGAAGGAGCCGCAGGGACGAACGCACCTCCCAGCTCCTCACGCACACAGGCCGGCATTTCCAAACCTGCGAGGCCCAGACTAATTCCTGGCTTACTTCCCACCACAGGAAAGATCTCTCTACTTGAGAGACTCTCCAGCGGAGAAGAAAGCCTGAGCCCAGGCGCTCTGCCTGGTGCCGATCTGCTGGTGCTGGAGGAGCACAGGGGGCTGTTTACTGCGGGGCCAGAGGGCTGCACCCAGTGCTGCACCTGCAAGGAGCTGAGCCGAAATGCTACGGAATGCCGCTGCTCTGGGCACGTTCTCCTTTCTCTGGGCACCGGGGAGCCAGGAGCTTCCCTCGAGTCCCCAGCCCCGGCCGACTGAAGGGCTGCAGCTCCCGCTGTAGAGCAGGTGGCCACGAGGACTTCTCGGGATGACGGGGACCCCATAAAAGAGGAGAGCCCTCCTACCCCTTTCTTCTGCCTTTACCTTTTCCCCCAGCTTTCCCCTGCTGAACACAGGCTTGGAGCCGGGTGTCACGGGGATCTTGACACCGAGGGTGAGGTCCAGCAGCTTAGGGTCCATTGGGCCAGTAGCTGCTTCTCCCAGGTGTTGTCTTCTGTGTCCGAGCTAGGAAGACAGAGACCCTCAGGCACAGCTCAATGAGCCTCCTGCCCAGCAGCTGCAAGAAAGGGCCCGTCCCAATGCCCCCGAGCAGCCCCGCCATGTCCCAGGCTCCCCGGCTGAGCCCTCTCCATCGCCCCGCTGCTCACCTCTGCCTGTTTGACAGTGCCCTGAGCACCGCGTCTGCCTTTGGGACAGCAGCGGTGAGACTGCACAGCTCCTGCACTCAGCACCGCGTCTGCCTTTGGGACAGCAGCGGTGAGACTGCGCTGCACAGCTCCTGCACTCAGCACCGTGTCTGCCTTTGGGACAGCAGCGGTGAGACTGCACAGCTCCTGCACTCAGCACCGCGTCTGCCTTTGGGACAGCAGCGGTGAGACTGCACAGCTCCTGCACTCAGCACCGCGTCTGCCTTTGGGACAGCAGCGGTGCGACTGCGCTGCACAGCTCCTGCACTCAGCACCGCGTCTGCCTTTAGGACTCCAGCAGTCAGACTGTGCTCCACGGCTCCTTCCAAGAGCTCTCCTAGAGCTGCGTCCTGCGCTGGCTCCTGTCGCTCCAGAGGCACCCGGCAGCAGATGCCACGGCCGCTCTCCCGGCGAGCGGCTTTATAGAGCACTCGCCATTGTGGCATCGCGGCGCTGCCGCATTGTCACATCACTGGTTGCCGTGACGCTGCCCTGCTGCTGCCCACCGCCCCGTGTGAGGCCCGTCTGGAGGCCCGTTTGGACAGGCCTGTGGCCCCCGCCCTTCCTGGCCCGGCTTGGAGGGGTCATCTCCACAGGCCCCTTCTCACCTCAACTCTCCTGTGATGCTGTGAAGCAAAGCAGCATCCTCCGCAACCGGGAAGAAAGACAAGGAACTGCCACACCACAGACACTGAGTCTCGGCTCGAGTTTGCCCCCTTTTCCTGTTCAGAGCTCTTCCCTGCCATGGGCAAAGCAGCCTCAACTTGGGGAATTGCACCGAATTGGATTTTTGCCCCATCACTGTCAACATCTAATTCTGAGTTCACATCTCATGAAACACAGAGGACACGCTCCCCTGGACGTTTTGTCAGAGCTCTGCAGTTCAATCATTTCAAAAATAAAGACTATTTGATAGCTGCCTTGTGTCGGGGTATCAGCAATCACAGCAAGGATCCGATGTCAACGTAGCAGCTGGGATTGCCTGTGACGTTCCAACTGTGGCGACATCCCTGCAAGGACATCCACTGAAGGTGCCCACAGAGAACTTGAGGAGAGAACATTGGATCAGAACTGCCATTGCAGGGACACACGGTCATCTCCGAATGCTGCCCTGTCCTGTCAGTACCTGCAGACACAGCTGGGGGTTCTGCTGTCCCTGGGCACTCTGCACACAGGACCTTGGGCAGGACACAAGCGCTGCCAGTAGAGGACGGGGTTGCTCTGGCACAGCAGAGCTGGGCACAAAACAGCTCACCAGCCAGGGACTGAAAACACAGCCCAGAAGACACCTCTGTCCTACCGCTCCAAAATCTTTCACAGGACTCTTTAAAAAGGTTTTTCATTTGTCAACAATCCTGCTGCGCCCCTCCCCGTCCCTCTAAACACAAACCCCACCCTCGTGGGGATTCAGTCCTACAAACTCACTTTGGTCTGTAATGGACATGAGGCTATGAACACCTACCAGTAAACATCAAAAGAGGACCGTTACAGAGCAGAGAAGTTATTCCGAGGTAACTCTTACAAAACCAGAACCCACGAGCAGCACAACAATCTAAAACCAAAGGTCACATTTCTCTCTGGCTTCCCACGAGAGGTCTCGTCCCCAGTCCCAGCGCGGGCCCTGCACACCTTTCACCTCCCAAATTCAGTGCAGGAAACACGTAGGGATGCTCCACACAGCCCCAGCCCCAGCCATCTCCCACAGCTCCAGCCTCGCAAAAACACACAATTCTCCCTTCTCAGCCTTTACCTCTCGCTCAGCATTTTCACGTCTGGTTTGTTCCTCTTGTTGTTGAGCTTGCACGGCAGCAACTTTCTGCTCCATGTCCAACAGCTGCTTCTCGTGCTCCCTCTCTGTCTCCGCCTTCTCCTGTTGCCATCGCTCCAGCAGCTCCTGCAGCTCTGACTGGTGCCCTTCCCGCGCGCGTGCCTGAGGACGGGAGGACAACACTTCAGGATGGAGCCCCAGCCAAGCTCCTCAAAACATGGGAAGCTTCACCCTCCTTTGGGGTTCAGGCCCAAAGAAAACCCCTCTGTCCACCGAGAAAGGGCAGCAAGAAAGGAACAAAGTTCCCGTGACTGCAGCTGGCAGGAGGGTCAGGACTCTGCGTCATAGGAGACGGGAGGCTGGTAAGAGCCCCCCTGTGCTGCCACGCTCTGCGTGGGACGCCCAACCTGCCCTTGAACTCGTCTCACGCCCATGCTCAATCTGTGGCTGCATTTCCTGTCCCAGCACAGTCCTGTGGGCTCCACGTGCCTTCGAGTACGAGCCATCGGCTCTGCTGTGGGCCCGGCAACGTGTGGCCTGCGACACGCGGTTGCTGCCATTTCACACCTCGGGCTGTTGTGCTAAAGCCAGCCCACCAAGCTCGCTTGAGGAATTAAAACACCTCTTGTTTCCTACCAGGTCTTGCAGAAGCCTCTGTATTTCTGCTTCATGATCGCTCTGCCGAAGTCTGAGGGTATCGTCATGCTGCTGTTCTCTCCGCAAGAGCTGTTGTGCCGCGTTCTCCCGTTCCTGCCTCAGGAGAGATCTCTCTGCTTCCAGCTCACGTTGAAGACACTTCACTTCCCCTGCAGACCCCACAAATGGCAAGAGTCAGAGTCTACCCAGACCCTGGTTCTGGCCTTACTGACCTTCAGCCCTTGGAGTTTCAGTGCTGGAGGGAACTGTTCCAGCTCCTTCACTCCTCACAAGCACTGCGGACAGAGAGCTGGTTTTATACCATCTTGTCTAGGCAGGGGATCACCAGAAACAAAGCACATGGGGCATCACCTTGTATCACCTCCTTGGCCTGAGTGACGATGTGAAGTCGCATCTCCAGCTGACTCCGGGCGATCTCCAGCTGAGATACGCGCTGCTGAGCCTCAAACAGGCTGCGCTCCAGGGTCTCCTTCACCGGCCTGCAGGTTGTGGACACGGAGAGAAATGAGCTTCTTGCTCCTGACACCCACAGGGAGGGATCCCAGTGACAAGTGGTTCCAGATCCCTGCCCCTGAGAACGGAAAAGGGGTTGCATGGACACCCGTGCACAGAAAGCATATTTCTACCATTTAAATAGCAATGCGGGCCCCTCCGAGGGAACGCCCAGGCTTTCCTTAGGACCCAGCGTAACACAGCAAGCCCAGCCGAATTTCATCCTGACAGCCAAATCTGAAATGGCTGCTGCCTGATCGATGGCACACAAGTAGCAGTTTTCCTGACCACGTCTGTGCCAGCCAGCAAAAGCCCAACCTCTGCTCACAGGTGCATCCCACCAGCACTTCCAATTGCTCTGCAGGGGGACACCATAAGCAGTTTTTTTTCCCCTCAAGGTTCATCCCTGTTCCGTCCCTGGAAGGTGAGAACATCCGCGAAGCACAGAGGACAGAAGAAAGCCCCGTGCAATGCTGACCAGCTCTGTAATTCCCGACAGCGAGTCATGTCCTGCCCAGGGTTCCTCCCCCTTTACCTGGCCTCTGCCAGCTGCTCGGAAAGGCCTTGTCTGTCCCGCTCCACGGCTGCCAGGCGCAGCTCCAGGGCAGCCTTCTCCTGCACCAGCACCTCCTTCTCTTCACACACCTTGGCCAGTGCGAGCCCTTGGCGAGAGGACTCCTGGCGCAACTGCTCCAGACCAGTGCTGGCCGACTCTTGCTGCCGGGACACCTGGAACGGGACAAACCGCAGCTGGAGCCCTTTCTGTGCAGCTGTGTGCAGAGCAGCCAGCGCCGCTGGCCAGCGGGCGGGAGGAGAAAGAGCTCCTGTCCCGGGGGCTCCAAGTGTGAGAGCAGCTGCTGGTCCCGCACCGAGAGCCTGGGCTGCCAAAAGGCGCTGGCCCCGCTCACTGGCAAGTGATGTGCAAGGCCAGACTGGGCTGCCTGGGACCAGCTGTGGCCCCCCCAGTGCCCAGTGCAGGGGACGGTCACTGCCCTGCTCCTGCTGGCCACACCAGTGCTGGGACAAGCCAGGCTGCTCTTGGCCTTCTTGGCCACCTGGGCACAGGCCGCCTCATGTTCAGCCGCTGCCGACTGGATTCTGCCTCAGAAAAAGGATTCAGAGCTACACAGTTTGTTTCTTTTGCCACAGGTGACAGGAGTCGCCCCGCTCTGATCCACAGACAACACGATCACCTCTTTGCAGCTCAGCAAAAGCCACAGAAGAGGCCAACACGGACCAGAGGATTAAAAGAATCCACAGAAGCAGAGGACAGCGCAGAGAACTGCAGAACTGCTCCGCAAGCCATCAACACGGTGCCAAAAAGAAGGGAACAAACCCCCTGCCCTCCAGGGCTCCCGAGTGTCTCCTTGACACAAACCCTGCAGCAGCCAGCAGACACAGCTTCACTCAGCCAAGCAGCCAAACGCCCACCCACAAGCACCAGCTTCTTGGTCTCACCTCACTGAGCTGCTCTTGGGTTTCTTCCTTCTCCTCTGCCAGTCTCCTCAGCTGCACCCGCAGCCCCTCCTGCTGCTCCTCTGCTTCCTGCAGCAGCTGCTCCAGCTGGGCTTTCTCTGCACAGAGCTCTGCCTTGGTTCTTTCACACCAGCTCAGCTGCTCCTGCTCACAGACTCTTGCTCTCTCCAGCTCGGCCACTTTCTCTGACACAACCTCATTCTCGTGCTCCAGCTACAACCACAGAAGCAGAGAGCACATCAAAGACAGGAACATTTCCTACGAGGGAGCTTTGGCTTGGACAGGACAAGGAACAACATTTGCACAGCCAGCCAGTCCTACTGCTGGAAGGCAAGAAGGCTGAGAAGCAGCAGCAGCTGGAGACAAACAGCTGGCAAGAGCTTTGGCAACTCTGCTCACCTGCAGCACAAGGTTGTTCAGCTGCACTTTCTCCACTGCAAGAGCTTCATTGATACTGCTCGTGTTGGCTGCTGCAGCATGGAGATCAGCTATTGCAACACGCAGGCTCCTCTGAGACCCTGTCAACTCCGCTACTGACTGCTTGGCCAGAAAAAAGGCCAAAAAAGACAGCAAAAAGGCTGTACAGAGACAGAGCTCTCTTTATGCTGCTCTCCATTTCTCACCAAGAATCAGCTAACAGCAAAAACACTGTGCTATGCAATCTCTTTGCCAGTCTGGTCTTATTCAGAAGAGCTTCTGTCAGTCTGATGATTTTTCTGTCCCTTCTGTTTAAAGCAACAGTTTGACCAGGCACAGAAACAGGGCTGTGCAGAATCCGTGTGTTTAAAACGTGAACACAGCTCATCTACGAATCACAGCAGCAGCCACAAAAGATCATGTTGGTAACAGCAAAGTTTAAAACAGCTTCACCTGTCCTGAAGCTCCTTCTTCTCCTGGTCACCAGAGGTTGGACGGGAGCAGCTCACGAGCACAGCTCCAGAAAGCCTCATGTGCTCTGCCTTCAGCTCGGACAAATCTCTGAAGAAGAATCAAGAAAGAGACCGTGTTCGCAGCACCATCTCTATCAGCTCACTCGCTTCTGAAGCGCATCATTGTGCACCGGTCCCAGCTGGCAGGAAAGGTGACATCTTGGCTGGGACGAGCCGCTCATCTGGCACTTTGGGACCAGGACACAGCAGGACAGTTGAGCGATGAGTCTGTTTTCTCCTCAGAGATGAGAAGAAATGTGTGGGACAGCCAGAAGGCCTCAAGGACCTCCACTGACTCTGACTGACTGTTGCTGCTGCTCTAGCTTATTAACATACTCTCATTGTCATTAATAGATGCAAGGAAGTTTACCAAGGTCCCCAGCTTTTATACCCTGGGGATCAGCCTTGAGCGACCTGACAAAAAGAGGTATCAGACCAAGAAAGACAAAATTGGAACATGCAGTAACGGTGGAGAAGCTATTCTTTCTCTCTGATTTGGGGTTGCCCACCTGCCACCCTTCTTGCATTGGTTTCTGTCACTTGGTTTTGGTTGCAAATTAAGGCTGATTTAAACTTACTATTTATTTGGAGTTGTTTTGGGGTGCCTCCATGAGAGCCCCCCCTTGAGGGGCAGGGACCCAGGCATCTAGCGCCCCACATCCTGCCCCACAGCAGTGCTGAGCACCCAGGTATCTGCCCCACCACTTCTCAGCTCCCTGCCCCCCAGTGCTGCAGGGGACCCAGGTGTCCGGCCCATGTGTGCCCCACAGCCCCCTAAGCTGCTGGTGAGGTGGGGCTGAAAATTAGCTTTTTCAGATCCGTGAAGCCCTTATGGGTCTTAGGAGGGACTTGAGGGTCCCCATTGCACACAAAGCCCACCCCCCCACACCACAGGTTCTGGGGAAAGGAAATGATCCTTTTCCTTTTGTCTGCCAGCCCAAGCAAATGTCTTTGGGCTGGAGCTGCTGCTCCACGGGCCTTGGGAGACCATTTCTAGACCCTTTTTAGACCGTTTCCCTCTCATGAGCAAAGCAGCCGCCGCTCAGGGAATTGCCCTGACTTGGCCCCCAGACCCAAAGCAACAGTGGTGCCCCCCGTGCCTCCCCCAGCTTTCACCTGCACAGGACAGGCCGGGAGGCCACGCCGGTCGGTCTTGAGGGGAGAAGAGGAGAAAAGGAGCTCCCGGGGCAGAGAAACGCAGAGCCCGGCACCCAGGGCACACGGAGCGCCGCGCTGGGTACCCAGAGGCAGCTCTACAGAAATTCACTTCGCTACAGCTCCGTGTTCGGAAAAAGACACACAGGAGTCAAACCAAAACTTCATTTGAATAACGAGGAGCCTGCCAGGCATATCCCTGTGGGGTCTCGTCCAAAACACAGGGGACGCAGCCCCCACTGACCCCAGTTCCCCAGCCCTAGCTCCCGGCCGCAATGATCCCTCCTCCTTTCCCCATGGGCTGAGGTACTCGGAGGGTACAACCTTTCCGATCCGCCTGCTCCCCACGTCCCCACCCACCCCGGGAGCTGCCCGGTTCAACCTCACTGCCCTCATTGCAGCATCGGGCTGTCGCAGCCCATGTTTGTAAAGATCCGGGACAGCTGTTCCTGCCCCAGGCAAAGGGCTCTGCTGGGCACCCACAGGCACACGCAGGCTCAGGGCTGCACCCCAGGACACACGCAGGGCCCAGGAGGAGCCGAGCTGGGCTCTTTTATGGGAGCGCTCCAGAAACTTCTCTCAGCCGAGGCGTTTCATTGGTCACGGGCCCTGTCTGTCCACCAAGGGTGGGAACATTACCATAGTGGTCTCCTGGGCCAGAAGCTTCTGGTGCTTTGGGGGCGGGGGGAAGCGAATCTGCCCCCTGGGCAAGGGAGAAACAGCAGAGAGGTCGCTCAGCAACTGCTGCCCACAAGCAGCAGCCCTGGCATTTCCCAGCTCCCTCAACACATTGAGCGTATTTCCAGTCCAAAACTCCAGCCCAAACTACTCAGGCTCCAGGACCACACATTCAGTTAATTAACTATCTATATTACATCAGTTCACTATATATCATAAGTAATAGATCATTTATATATAATATATGACATTCTTATAATCACAACCTTTGATTTCTGTGCATTTACATATATATATATCTAGCTTTATTATATATATTTATATATAATATGTATTACATTACATTACATTATATTATATTATATTATATATATGATGTATGTATTATATGTATTTTTATATATATAGTTTTAATTATGGATATTTTGGCTACTTCCTCGGCCTGCTCTTCTGCATTGAGACAATATCCCAGGTGTCTTGGGAAGATTTTCCTCTGTCCCTCATTGTAACCTTAGTGGTATTGTCCTACTTGGACCTTTTTCAGAACTCTCTTATGGGAGAGATGGTCACTGCACGCCCTGAATTTCAGTCTATAGCCCTGGCAGAGCCAGGCAGTGGTGCACCATGAATAGTGGATGTATTGTGAGGGTTGTACTGATCTCAGCTGGCAAAATGGAGCACTGCTGGCCCTGCTGGGGCTTCTCCCTGTGGGAGCTGGCAAAGGAGCAGCAGATGTGCTTAAACACAGCGAGCTGGGGCCTCTGATGGGCTGTGGTGGTGGAGCTGAGGTGTCCTGTTGTCTGCACCATGAACACCATCACTGGAGATGTGCTGATTGCCTTCACCACTGTAGCTCTCTGCTCCGTGTGACCTCAGCCAGCAAAAGGATGCTTTCAAAAGGCAGAGCTATGGGAGAGGCAAACCAGGGCTGCCTGTGTTGGCGAATCTTCACGGAATAGTTTGGGCTGGAACCTTTGAAGATCATCTACTCCAAGCCCCTGAAATGAGCAGGGACACCTTCAGCATTTTAGAGCACAAGTCTTACGAGGAACAGCTGAGGGAACAGGAGTTGTTTGTGTGTGCATGTTTGTTATGTATGGAAGACCAGTAAGGGTAGAGCAGCAGTCTGAGGGCCGTACCAAGCTCAGTAGTTTCACGGCAATGTCCTCAACCCCGGCCCCAGGGAGGCAGCAGAGTTCTCTATGGGGAAGGTCTGTCTGGAATTTTGGACCTTCTGTTCCTGACAGAAGCGAGTCACCTACAACTGAAACCCATTTTTGTCTTCCTCGTGTAGCTGCTCTTGATAGAGCAGGTATGCTTCCTGACCCTGTCAACACCTCTGGTGTGGATGGGCCTTCATCCTCATGATCCATTGACTGGTCTTCCACATCCAGAGCCTCATACCTGTTGTACAGACGCACCTGGGAGGGCGAGGTGGGCAAGGAGGGGTTTCACCTGCTGCCCCAAGTGTGGACTTGCTTCCATTCACTCCTTTCCCTTGAGCTACTGCCTCCAGCCTGGCAGGGTGAGGGTAAAGGAGCCCCTTAATCTTGGTGGGTTTTGTTGGGTTTTTTTTGGTGGCTCTTCCTGTCCCAGGGAAGCCAGAGCATAGTCCCACCAGTCTCCTTAGACTCCCTGATGCTTCTTAACCTTTCTGCTTCCTCTCTTAGCTCTGCCACCAGGCTGAGCAGATGGACACCTGGTCACCCCTCACACAGCTCTGATCTCTACTGCCATCCCACCCCAGGAAAGGCTCTGGCACTGCCAGCAGCCCCAGACCTGCAGGGCTGCATGTTTCCCTGGCAGCTCTGCCTCGGTTGCTGCAGGACCTTCCTGGCAAGTGCAGAGGACACGACTTTCTGCTGGGTGGATACCATGGCCAAGCTCCTCCTAGGAGGGTGACAACCACCAGCTGAGCTCGGCTCTTGAGCCGGCGAGGTGACGGCGCCCTCCCCGCACGCACGGGCCGTGCCACACGCTGCGGGCTGGCGCTGCTGCTGACAGGTGGGGGGAGAGCGGCGGTCAGCGTGGCTCCGGCCAGGAACAGGTCTCCTCGGCGCCTCTGGCCAGAACTCCCGGCGCTGGGTGTCCTCTCTCGGCATTTCCCGCCTCAGGAAACCCCTCAGCGTGGCAAGGTGTGCCGCTCCGCCGCCCATCGGGTGCAGGAGCAGCTCCCTCAGCCAAGAAGGCAGCCACAAGCCAGCACTCGGCAACAAACTCTTTATTGGAAGCACAGGGCTGTACTTGGCGGAGCTGCCCAGGGCTCTACGCGTCTCTTGCCGCAGCCCTGCCCAGGACATGGCCCGCCAGCCTCCCAGCTAACGGCCTCGCTGCTGACGCGGCTGCTGGGGCTCGCCTCCCACCGGCTGGCCGCGCGCTGCTCTGCGTCGTGCTGCTCTCTGGGCAGGGCCCTTCGGAGCTGCCGGAGGGACGGGCTGTCTGCAGAGCTGTGGGCCCGTGGAGGGGCGGGTGTCCTCAGCGGGACGGCTCTCCTCTCCGGATCCAGGTCCGGGCCACTTTGCTCCCTTGGCGGCTTCCAGGCTCCGCTCTTCAGGTGTGCCGGGGAATACTTGTCCTTCCTCCAGGCCTGGACTTGAGAAAGGCGCCTGGGGTGGCTGCGGCCGTCTGTTGGAGACACCTCCCCTGAGAAGCTCCAGCATTGCAGAACATGTGCAGCTACAGCCTCCTTCAGACTGAGAGGCTCCAATGGCTTCCAAGGTGCTGCAAACAATGTTGACAGCTTCTCTGGTCAGATGGTGAAGCAAATCCTTTGAAGTTGCTCTGTCGGAAGCTGCTGTTTCAGCTTGCCCCGATTTCTCTTCCTCAGATTTGCCCGCTTCGGTGGTTCCTCCAGCAACAGGCCCTGGCTCAGATGTGCCGGATGCAAAGTGCTTCCCCAAGCTCTCCGACACGGTCGCTGTGAGCTGCTTGGCCGCCAGTCCAATTTGCTGCCGATGGTGCAGAGAACAGATCTCCGCAGGCTCTGCAGCTCTGAGCGCACCGGCTGCATCTTCGTGCCCCAGCTCAGGTTGGGAGGGGCTTTGGCCCTTGCCCAAAGCTGCATTGACTCTTAAGCGTCGCCCCCATTTCATGGAGTTGTTTTCTCCTTTGGGTGGAGGTGGGCACGATGGTTTCTGAGGCAGCAGCAGCCGCTGTCCCAGACAAGATGGTTTCTGAGGCAGCAGCAGCCGCTGTCCCAGGCGAGAAGTGTCCATCTCTCCCGTCAGTTTGGGAGCATGCTCTAACTTGGGCAGGTGTCGCGGAGGCTTCTCCTGCAAGGTGACAGCAGGTTGTGTCTGGCTGTGGGCTGGACAAGCGCTCCCGGCCCTGCGTGCTGAGGCGTCCCGCGGGCCCAGGACAGGGCTCTGCTCCAGCCCCGCGACGAGGGCGGAAGGGAAGGGCTTCCCTCGGGACGCTGCGTGTCTGTGAACACCCCGCTTTGCTGACCTGCTCTCGGATGGACGCTTTCTCGGCCTCCAGCTTGAGCATGGTCCGGTACTGCCTGTACTGGTTGAACTCCTTCAGCGAGCAAACCACCTGTGGAGAGCCGGGGGCAGAAATCCCCCAAGCGCTGTGAAGCCGGCTGCGCAGACCGCCTTCCCGAAACAGCCGGGCCCGGCGGGAGGGGAGCTGCTCCTCTGCACACCCTCCTCTGCGCTCGGGAACCCCGCTGGGAGGGAACCGTTTTGATCAGCCCCATCGCATCCAAACCTACGTTGCCATCGCTGGTGACTAAACCCTGTCTCTTCAGCCACTGCACGTTGTCCTTGCGTTGGTGGTAGGCCTGCAGATGTGGGTCATGCAGGCTGTTGTACTCGTTGCTCATGCGGCGGCCCAGGGGATCCCCAAGGTCAAACGAGCCCGAGGGCCGGTGAAGCTGTGAGAGACGTTCCAGAGTGTGAGCGGGGCAGGAAGGAGCCGCAGGGACGAACGCACCTCCCAGCTCCTCACGCACACAGGCCGGCATTTCCAAACCTGCGAGGCCCAGACTAATTCCTGGCTTACTTCCCACCACAGGAAAGATCTCTCTACTTGAGAGACTCTCCAGCGGAGAAGAAAGCCTGAGCCCAGGCGCTCTGCCTGGTGCCGATCTGCTGGTGCTGGAGGAGCACAGGGGGCTGTTTACTGCGGGGCCAGAGGGCTGCACCCAGTGCTGCACCTGCAAGGAGCTGAGCCGAAATGCTACGGAATGCCGCTGCTCTGGGCACGTTCTCCTTTCTCTGGGCACCGGGGAGCCAGGAGCTTCCCTCGAGTCCCCAGCCCCGGCCGACTGAAGGGCTGCAGCTCCCGCTGTAGAGCAGGTGGCCACGAGGACTTCTCGGGATGACGGGGACCCCATAAAAGAGGAGAGCCCTCCTACCCCTTTCTTCTGCCTTTACCTTTTCCCCCAGCTTTCCCCTGCTGAACACAGGCTTGGAGCCGGGTGTCACGGAGATCTTGACACCAAGGGTGAGGTCCAGCAGCTTAGGATCCATTGGGCCAGTAGCTGCTTCTCCCAGGTGTTGTCTTCTGTGTCCGAGCTAGGAAGACAGAGACCCTCAGGCACAGCTCAATGAGCCTCCTGCCCAGCAGCTGCAAGAAAGGGCCCGTCCCAATGCCCCCGAGCAGCCCCGCCATGTCCCAGGCTCCCCGGCTGAGCCCTCTCCATCGCCCCGCTGCTCACCTCTGCCTGTTTGACAGTGCCCTGAGCACCGCGTCTGCCTTTGGGACAGCAGCGGTGAGACTGCACAGCTCCTGCACTCAGCACCGCGTCTGCCTTTGGGACAGCAGCGGTGAGACTGCGCTGCACAGCTCCTGCACTCAGCACCGCGTCTGCCTTTAGGACTCCAGCAGTCAGACTGTGCTCCACGGCTCCTTCCAAGAGCTCTCCTAGAGCTGCGTCCTGCGCTGGCTCCTGTCGCTCCAGAGGCACCCGGCAGCAGATGCCACGGCCGCTCTCCCGGCGAGCGGCTTTATAGAGCACTCGCCATTGTGGCATCGCGGCGTTGCCGCATTGTCACATCACTGGTTGCCGTGACGCTGCCCTGCTGCTGCCCACCACCCCGTGTGAGGCCCGTCTGGAGGCCCGTTTGGACAGGCCTGTGGCCCCCGCCCTTCCTGGCCCGGCTTGGAGGGGTCATCTCCACAGGCCCCTTCTCACCTCAACTCTCCTGTGATGCTGTGAAGCAAAGCAGCATCCTCCGCAACCGGGAAGAAAGACAAGGAACTGCCACACCAAAGACACTGGGTCCTGGCTGGGGTTTGCCCGCTATTCCCGTTCAGAGCTCTTCCCTGCTATGGGCAAAGCAGCCTCAGCTCCGGGAATTGCACTGAATTGGATTTTTGGCCCATCGCTGTCAACATCTAATTCCGGATTCGCATCTCATGAAACACCGAAGGCAAACCGGGGCTGAGGGACACCCCTCTTCTACCCTTTCCTCAGGGTCCCCTTCAGCCCAGACACCTCTCTGCCCCTTCCCAGTCTCCCCTGCCCTGGCTTCTGCTCTGGTTTCCCAGTGCTTTTTGGCTGGATTTGGTGAGGTCACTGACAGCCCGTTCCCCAGCTGGTGTAGGTCCTGCCAAATGGCAGCCCAACCATGGAGCGTAACGAGTGTAAGGCCGAGTTTGGGGTGTACAGTTTCCTGTGGGGACCAGAGGGTTGTGCACGGTGCTGCACCTGTCAGGAGCTGAGCTGAAGCACTGCCAACAGCCGTGCCGTTTCCTCTGGCAGTTCCCTCGGATTGCAAAGTGCACAGCCCAGGTGTGACGTTCCTCTGCTTCCAAAGACACCCTTGAATGTGCACCAGCAGCTGCTCTTCTCCTGCTTTGCAAGTGGGAACCCTGAGTTGTGCAGTTGCATGGACCTGCAGCCAGGGCACAGCACAGGGCACAGGGGACACGTTCACTGGAATCGTGGTCTTAAGGGCTTTTATAGCGTGTTCTTCAAAGTAAGCAACTATCATTTCTGCACTTATGCAAAAGGGCCCCTAATGAAAACACGCTGCTTCACTTCAAGATAAAGGACAGGCTGTTGTCATCATTGCCAGGTGCCAGGTGGGAGCTGCCCACAGGCTTCTCCAGTGCCATTTGCTGGCGAAGCCTGTTGTGGGGCAGGGCTGTGTGCAGCCCGACGTGGCCCTGTGCCCTGTGGGGCAGCGCTTGCGTGGGTCGCCAGCCCCTCCATGCCCACCAGTCTCCAGTCAGGACCAGTGCCGGCGCCGGGGATGGAGATGTTCAGCGTGCTTCAGGAGCAGTCGTGCTGTGACTTGGGAGAGGGAACCCTGCATGGACAGGGAAAAATGCGACGGCGATCTTAACTTTTTTATGCATAAATAAAGGTAATGTGACAACGGTAAGATGCACGAACCCTGTGATAAAATGCTGAGAATCCAAGCAGGGCAAACTGCACAGAGCTGGGGGGCAGCTCACTGGCAGGAGCGGGCAGCCCTGAGGCCATCCTGGGTGGTTTGGATAACCACACTAGTGAGAGGAGAGGAAAAACACAGGTGGCTCACCATGGGCTGCTGCAGATGAACTCTTGAGTACCTTTCCTTTGCCGCTGTCACGGTTGACATAAAGACTGGAAGGAGCGTTTGCACCTCTGATAGAGCAGGCAAAGGGCTGAGAGGATGACGGGCTCAGCAAGCAGACAGTTTGCGCGGCAGGGGATCCGTGAGCCAGGTTTGCACGTGTTTAGTTTCATCATGGTTCTGCATGGGTGGCTGTTGGTTCTCTGAGCCTCTGCTTGTGCACTGAACTCCCTTTCCACTCAGCCTTCTCAGTCCCTGCTGCACACACCATCCCAGCAGCCTCACTAACACCTCTCCAGAGCATTTATTGTTTTTATTAGGCACCAGAGATTCATGGTGCTATGAAGGGTTGTGTCCTGCAAGGGCTGCCCTCCTGCTTCGAGGGCAGAACAAACAGAACAGATTTACAATAAAAGCGCTAAGCAAACCTTTACTGTAAAACTCTGGCCCCATGCTGTCACCAGCCTCCTGTGCACGGGACACACAGGACAGAGGTGTCCCTGCAGTTCAGGGTACAGTTTCCATTGTCATACCTGGTGTTTCTTCAATGGGTGGCAATAGAAAGGGTTAAAAGCCCCTTTGCAGGCTGCTGTTTGTTTGGGCTGACACGTTTCTGCTGCACTGAACAAGGAGCAGCCCAGGTGAACGCTACAGAAGGGGCCTGCAGAGCCGGCCCCGTCAAACAGCGGGTGAGGGATCTGTGACCTGGGCTGACCTCCCCAGCAGCGCACACACCGAAGCGCTTTGCGGAGGTCAGGAAATGCTGCAGGCGAGGTGGCGGCAGTGTGACCCCACGGGGACACACAGCTGCACGGGGCTCCTGCCAGCGCTGCAGGAGCTGTGCTGCCCTGCCGGCCCAGGGCTGCCGGGGCCCTGCGCCCTCGTACCCTCAGCCACGACCCAGTGCCAGACGATGCCGGGCTGTGGGCAAGTGTAGAGTCTTGTATCTGGGCAGGAACAGCCCCAGGTTCCAGTGTAAGTTGGGCAATGACCTATTAGAGAGCAGTGTAGGGGAAAGGGACCTGGGGGTCCTGGGGACAGCAGGGTGACCATGAGCCAGCACTGGGCCCTTGTGGCCAGGAAGGCCAATGGTACCTGGGGTGGGTTAGAAGGGGGTGGTCAGTAGGTCAGAGAGGTTCTCCTGCCCCTCTGCTCTGCCCTGGGGAGACCACATCTGGAATATTGTGTCCAGTTGTGGCCCCTCAGTTCCAGCAGGACAGGGAACTGCTGCAGAGAGTCCAGCGCAGCCACCAAGATGCTGAAGGGAGTGGAGCATCTCCCGTGTGAGGAAAGGCTGAGGGAGCTGGGGCTCTGGAGCTGGACAAGAGGAGACTGAGGGGGGACTCATTCATGGGGATCAATATGGAAAGGGGGAGTGTCAGGAGGATGGAGCCAGGCTCTTCTGGTGACAACCAGTGACAGGACAAGGGGCAATGGGTACAAACTGCAACACAGGAGGTTCCACTTGAATTTGAGAAGAAACTTCTTCCCAGTGAGGATGCCAGAGCCTGGCCCAGGCTGCCCAGGGGCGTTGTGGAGTCTCCTTCCTTGGAGACATTCAAAACCCGCCTGGACATGTTCCTGCGTGCCCTCATCTAGACGTTCCTGCTCCGGCAGGGAATTGGACTGGATGAGCTTTTGAGGTCCCTTCCAATCCCAAACACACTGTGATACTGTGATGCTGGATCGATGGGCCGAGGGCAATCGTCTGAGGTTCAACAAGGGCAAGTGCCGGGTCCTGCACCTGGGTCACAACAACCCCATGAACGCTGCAGGCTGGGGAAGAGCAGCTGGAAAAGGACCTGGTGGTGTTGGTGACAGCAGCTGAACATGAGCCAGCGTGTGCCCAGGTGGCCATAAAGGCCACCAGCATACTGGCTTGTATCAGGAATAATGTGGCCAGCAGGACGAGAGAAGTGATTGTGCCACTGTCCTGGGCACTGGGGAGGCCAAACCTTGAATCCTGGGGTCAGTTTTGGCCCCTCACAACAAGAATCCTTGAGGTGCTGGAGTGAGTTCAGAGAAGGAAACAGAGCTGGTGAGGGGCTGGAGCACAAGTGTGATGAAAATGCTGGTTGCTTCTCACCTCCCTACATGAGATTCCCTGTAAAATAGGGTCTTAGCATGACAGAGACTGTAGGAGGGAAGGGGACGGACGACTGCAGGCAAATGCCAGACACAGTCTGGCCAGGCTTGAAGGAAGGCAGCCACAAGCCAGCACTTGGCAACAAACTCTTTATTGGAAGCTCAGGGCTGTACTTGGCGGAGCTGCCCAGGGCTCTCCGCGTCTCTTGCCGCAGCCCTGCCCAGGACATGGCCCGCCAGCCTCCCAGCTAACGGCCTCGCTGCTGACGCGGCTGCTGGGGCTCGCCTCCCACCGGCTGGCCGCAGTCTGGAGAACTGCGGGCCCGGGCAGGGGAGCGCATCCTCAGCGGGACAGCTCTCCTCTCCATCTCCTTGGGTGGGCGGTCTTGCTCATTTCCTGGGCTCCAGGCTTTGCTCTTCAGCTGCCCCGGGGAATCCTTGGCCTTCATCCATGCCTGTCCTTCGGCAGGACTCCTGCGATGGCCGCGGCTGTTCTTGTAGAGCTCTTCCCTGAGAAGCTCCAGGATTCCAGAATATTGGCAGAGGTCGCCTTGCTCACACTGACAAGTCACAAAGGCTTCCAAGGTGCAGCAAATGCAGTCGATGACTTCTCTGGCCAGACGGTCAAGCAAAGCCCGTGAAGGTGCTTTGTCAGAAGCTGCTGTTTCAGCTTGCCCAGATGGAAAACGCTTCTCCCAGCTCTCCAGCACGGGTGCTATGAGCTCTTCGGCCACTTGTTCGATTTGCTGCCGACGGCGTAGAAGCGAGTTCTCCGCAGGCTCTGCAGCTGTGAGCGCACCGGCTGCACCTTTGTGTCCCAGCTCAGGTTGGGGGGGGCTTTGGCCCTTGCCCAAAGCTGCATGGAGGCTTAAGCGTCGCCCCCATTTCATGGAGTTGTTTTCTCCTTTGGGTGGAGGTGGGCACGATGGTTTCTGAGGCAGCAGCAGCCGCTGTCCCAGACAAGATGGTTTCTGAGGCAGCAGCAGCCGCTGTCCCAGGCGAGAAGTGTCCATCTCTCCCGTCAGTTTGGGAGCATGCTCTAACTTGGGCAGGTGTCGCGGAGGCTTCTCCTGCAAGGTGACAGCAGGTTGTGTCTGGCTGTGGGCTGGACAAGCGCTCCCGGCCCTGTGTGCTGAGGCGTCCCGCGGGCCCAGGACAGGGCTCTGCTCCAGCCCCGCGACGAGGGCGGAAGGGAAGGGCTTCCCTCGGGACGCTGCGTGTCTGTGAACACCCCGCTTTGCTGACCTGCTCTCGGATGGACGCTTTCTCGGCCTCCAGCTTGAGCGTGGTCCGGTACTGCCTGTACTGGTTGAACTCCTTCAGCGAGCAAACCACCTGTGGAGAGCCGGGGGCAGAAATCCCCCAAGCGCTGTGAAGCCGGCTGCGCAGACCGCCTTCCCGAAACAGCCGGGCCCGGCGGGAGGGGAGTTGCTCCTCTGCACACCCTCCTCTGCGCTCGGGAACCCCGCTGGGAGGGAACCGTTTTGATCAGCCCCATCGCATCCAAACCTACGTTGCCATCGCTGGTGACTAAACCCTGACTCTTCAGCCACTGCACGTTGTCCTTGCGTTGGTGGTAGGCCTGCAGATGTGGGTCATGCAGGCTGTTGTACTCGTTGCTCATGCGGCGGCCCAGGGGATCCCCAAGGTCAAACGAGCCCGAGGGCCGGTGAAGCTGTGAGAGACGTTCCAGAGTGTGAGCGGGGCAGGAAGGAGCCGCAGGGACGAACGCACCTCCCAGCTCCTCACGCACACAGGCCGGCATTTCCAAACCTGCGAGGCCCAGACTAATTCCTGGCTTACTTCCCACCACAGGAAAGATCTCTCTACTTGAGAGACTCTCCAGCGGAGAAGAAAGCCTGAGCCCAGGCGCTCTGCCTGGTGCCGATCTGCTGGTGCTGGAGGAGCACAGGGGGCTGTTTACTGCGGGGCCAGAGGGCTGCACCCAGTGCTGCACCTGCAAGGAGCTGAGCCGAAATGCTACGGAATGCCGCTGCTCTGGGCACGTTCTCCTTTCTCTGGGCACCGGGGAGCCAGGAGCTTCCCTCGAGTCCCCAGCCCCGGCCGACTGAAGGGCTGCAGCTCCCGCTGTAGAGCAGGTGGCCACGAGGACTTCTCGGGATGACGGGGACCCCATAAAAGAGGAGAGCCCTCCTACCCCTTTCTTCTGCCTTTACCTTTTCCCCCAGCTTTCCCCTGCTGAACACAGGCTTGGAGCCGGGTGTCACGGAGATCTTGACACCGAGGGTGAGGTCCAGCAGCTTAGGATCCATTGGGCCAGTAGCTGCTTCTCCCAGGTGTTGTCTTCTGTGTCCGAGCTAGGAAGACAGAGACCCTCAGGCACAGCTCAATGAGCCTCCTGCCCAGCAGCTGCAAGAAAGGGCCCGTCCCAATGCCCCCGAGCAGCCCCGCCATGTCCCAGGCTCCCCGGCTGAGCCCTCTCCATCGCCCCGCTGCTCACCTCTGCCTGTTTGACAGTGCCCTGAGCACCGCGTCTGCCTTTGGGACAGCAGCGGTGAGACTGCACAGCTCCTGCACTCAGCACCGCGTCTGCCTTTGGGACAGCAGCGGTGAGACTGCACAGCTCCTGCACTCAGCACCGCGTCTGCCTTTGGGACAGCAGCGGTGAGACTGCACAGCTCCTGCACTCAGCACCGCGTCTGCCTTTAGGACTCCAGCAGTCAGACTGTGCTCCACGGCTCCTTCCAAGAGCTCTCCTAGAGCTGCGTCCTGCGCTGGCTCCTGTCGCTCCAGAGGCACCCGGCAGCAGATGCCACGGCCGCTCTCCCGGCGAGCGGCTTTATAGAGCACTCGCCATTGTGGCATCGCGGCGCTGCCGCATTGTCACATCACTGGTTGCCGTGACGCTGCCCTGCTGCTGCCCACCGCCCCGTGTGAGGCCCGTCTGGAGGCCCGTTTGGACAGGCCTGTGGCCCCCGCCCTTCCTGGCCCGGCTTGGAGGGGTCATCTCCACAGGCCCCTTCTCACCTCAACTCTCCTGTGATGCTGTGAAGCAAAGCAGCATCCTCCACAACCGGGAAGAAAGACAAGGAACTGCCACACCACAGACACTGAGTCTCGGCTCGAGTTTGCCCCCTTTTCCTGTTCAGAGCTCTTCCCTGCCATGGGCAAAGCAGCCTCAACTTGGGGAATTGCACCGAATTGGATTTTTGCCCCATCACTGTCAACATCTAATTCTGAGTTCACATCTCATGAAACACAGAGGACACGCTCCCCTGGACGTTTTGTCAGAGCTCTGCAGTTCAATCATTTCAAAAATAAAGACTATTTGATAGCTGCCTTGTGTCGGGGTATCAGCAATCACAGCAAGGATCCGATGTCAACGTAGCAGCTGGGATTGCCTGTGACGTTCCAACTGTGGCGACATCCCTGCAAGGACATCCACTGAAGGTGCCCACAGAGAACTTGAGGAGAGAACATTGGATCAGAACTGCCATTGCAGGGACACACGGTCATCTCCGAATGCTGCCCTGTCCTGTCAGTACCTGCAGACACAGCTGGGGGTTCTGCTGTCCCTGGGCACTCTGCACACAGGACCTTGGTCAGGACACAAGCGCTGCCAGTAGAGGACGGGGTTGCTCTGGCACAGCAGAGCTGGGCACAAAACAGCTCACCAGCCAGGGACTGAAAACACAGCCCAGAAGACACCTCTGTCCTACCGCTCCAAAATCTTTCACAGGACTCTTTAAAAAGGTTTTTCATTTGTCAACAATCCTGCTGCGCCCCTCCCCGTCCCTCCAAACACAAACCCCACCCTCGTGGGGATTCAGTCCTACAAACTCACTTTGGTCTGTAATGGACATGAGGCTATGAACACCTACCAGTAAACATCAAAAGAGGACCGTTACAGAGCAGAGAAGTTATTCCGAGGTAACTCTTACAAAACCAGAACCCACGAGCAGCACAACAATCTAAAACCAAAGGTCACATTTCTCTCTGGCTTCCCACGAGAGGTCTCGTCCCCAGTCCCAGCGCGGGCCCTGCACACCTTTCACCTCCCAAATTCAGTGCAGGAAACACGTAGGGATGCTCCACACAGCCCCAGCCCCAGCCATCTCCCACAGCTCCAGCCTCGCAAAAACACACAATTCTCCCTTCTCAGCCTTTACCTCTCGCTCAGCATTTTCACGTCTGGTTTGTTCCTCTTGTTGTTGAGCTTGCACGGCAGCAACTTTCTGCTCCATGTCCAACAGCTGCTTCTCGTGCTCCCTCTCTGTCTCTGCCTTCTCCTGTTGCCATCGCTCCAGCAGCTCCTGCAGCTCTGACTGGTGCCCTTCCCGCGCGCGTGCCTGAGGACGGGAGGACAACACTTCAGGATGGAGCCCCAGCCAAGCTCCTCAAAACATGGGAAGCTTCACCCTCCTTTGGGGTTCAGGCCCAAAGAAAACCCCTCTGTCCACCGAGAAAGGGCAGCAAGAAAGGAACAAAGTTCCCGTGACTGCAGCTGGCAGGAGGGTCAGGACTCTGCCCCATGGGAGACGGGAGGCTGGTAAGAGCCCCCCTGTGCTGCCACGCTCTGGGTGGGACGCCCAACCTGCCCTTGAACTCGTCTCACGCCCACGCTCAATCTGTGGCTGCATCTCCTGTCCCAGCACAGTCCTGTGGGCTCCACGTGCCTTCGAGTACGAGCCATCGGCTCTGCTGTGGGCCCGGCAACGTGTGGCCTGCGACACGCGGTTGCTGCCATTTCACACCTCGGGCTGTTGTGCTAAAGCCAGCCCACCAAGCTCGCTTGAGGAATTAAAACACCTCTTGTTTCCTACCAGGTCTTGCAGAAGCCTCTGTATTTCTGCTTCATGATCGCTCTGCCGAAGTCTGAGGGTATCGTCATGCTGCTGTTCTCTCCGCAAGAGCTGTTGTGCCGCGTTCTCCCGTTCCTGCCTCAGGAGAGATCTCTCTGCTTCCAGCTCACGTTGAAGACACTTCACTTCCCCTGCAGACCCCACAAAGGGCAAGAGTCAGAGTCTACCCAGACCCTGGTTCTGGCCTTACTGACCTTCAGCCCTTGGAGTTTCAGTGCTGGAGGGAACTGTTCCAGCTCCTTCACTCCTCACAAGCACTGCGGACAGAGAGCTGGTTTTATACCATCTTGTCTAGGCAGGGGATCACCAGAAACAAAGCACATGGGGCATCACCTTGTATCACCTCCTTGGCCTGAGTGACGATGTGAAGTCGCATCTCCAGCTGACTCCGGGCGATCTCCAGCTGAGATACGCGCTGCTGAGCCTCAAACAGGCTGCGCTCCAGGGTCTCCTTCACCGGCCTGCAGGTTGTGGACGCGGAGAGAAATGAGCTTCTTGCTCCTGACACCCACAGGGAGGGATCCCAGTGACAAGTGGTTCCAGATCCCTGCCCCTGAGAACGGAAAAGGGGTTGCATGGACACCCGTGCACAGAAAGCATATTTCTACCATTTAAATAGCAATGCGGGCCCCTCCGAGGGAACGCCCAGGCTTTCCTTAGGACCCAGCGTAACACAGCAAGCCCAGCCGAATTTCATCCTGACAGCCAAATCTGAAATGGCTGCTGCCTGATCGATGGCACACAAGTAGCAGTTTTCCTGACCACGTCTGTGCCAGCCAGCAAAAGCCCAACCTCTGCTCACAGGTGCATCCCACCAGCACTTCCAATTGCTCTGCAGGGGGACACCATAAGCAGTTTTTTTTCCCCTCAAGGTTCATCCCTGTTCCGTCCCTGGAAGGTGAGAACATCCGCGAAGCACAGAGGACAGAAGAAAGCCCCATGCAATGCTGACCAGCTCTGTAATTCCCGACAGCGAGCCATGTCCTGCCCAGGGTTCCTCCCCCTTTACCTGGCCTCTGCCAGCTGCTCGGAAAGGCCTTGTCTGTCCCGCTCCACGGCTGCCAGGCGCAGCTCCAGGGCAGCCTTCTCCTGCACCAGCACCTCCTTCTCTTCACACACCTTGGCCAGTGCGAGCCCTTGGCGAGAGGACTCCTGGCGCAACTGCTCCAGACCAGTGCTGGCCGACTCTTGCTGCCGGGACACCTGGAACGGGACAAACCGCAGCTGGAGCCCTTTCTGTGCAGCCGTGTGCAGAGCAGCCAGCGCCGCTGGCCAGCGGGCGGGAGGAGAAAGAGCTCCTGTCCCGGGGGCTCCAAGTGTGAGAGCAGCTGCTGGTCCCGCACCGAGAGCCTGGGCTGCCAAAAGGCGCTGGCCCCGCTCACTGGCAAGTGATGTGCAAGGCCAGACTGGGCTGCCTGGGACCAGCTGTGGCCCCCCCAGTGCCCAGTGCAGGGGACGGTCACTGCCCTGCTCCTGCTGGCCACACCAGTGCTGGGACAAGCCAGGCTGCTCTTGGCCTTCTTGGCCACCTGGGCACAGGCCGCCTCATGTTCAGCCGCTGCCGACTGGATTCTGCCTCAGAAAAAGGATTCAGAGCTACACAGTTTGTTTCTTTTGCCACAGGTGACAGGAGTCGCCCCGCTCTGATCCACAGACAACCTGCGACCACCTCTTTGCAGCTCAGCAAAAGCCACAGAAGAGGCCAAAACGGACCAGTGGATTAAAAGAATCCACAGAAGCAGAGGACAGCGCAGAGAACTGCAGAACTGCTCCGCAAGCCATCAACACGGTGCCAAAAAGAAGGGAACAAACCCCCTGCCCTCCAGGGCTCCCGAGTGTCTCCTTGACACAAACCCTGCAGCAGCCAGCAGACACAGCTTCACTCAGCCAAGCAGCCAAACGCCCACCCACAAGCACCAGCTTCTTGGTCTCACCTCACTGAGCTGCTCTTGGGTATCTTCCTTCTCCTCTGCCAGTCTCCTCAGCTGCACCCGCAGCCCCTCCTGCTGCTCCTCTGCTTCCTGCAGCAGCTGCTCCAGCTGGGCTTTCTCTGCACAGAGCTCTGCCTTGGTTCTTTCACACCAGCTCAGCTGCTCCTGCTCACAGACTCTTGCTCTCTCCAGCTCGGCCACTTTCTCTGACACAACCTCATTCTCTTGCTCCATCTACAACCACAGAAGCAGAGAGCACATCAAAGACAGGAACATTTCCTACGAGGGAGCTTTGGCTTGGACAGGACAAGGAACAACATTTGCACAGCCAGCCAGTCCTACTGCTGGAAGGCAAGAAGGCTGAGAAGCAGCAGCAGCTGGAGACAAACAGCTGGCAAGAGCTTTGGCAGCTCTGCTCACCTGCAGCACAAGGTTGTTCAGCTGCACTTTCTCCACTGCAAGAGCTTCATTGATACTGCTCGTGTTGGCTGCTGCAGCACGGAGATCAGCTATTTCAACACGCAGGCTCCTCTGAGACCCTGTCAACTCCGCTACTGACTGCTTGGCCAGAAAAAAGGCCAAAAAAGACAGCAAAAAGGCTGTACAGAGACAGAGCTCTCTTTATGCTGCTCTCCATTTCTCACCAAGAATCAGCTAACAGCAAAAACACTGTGCTATGCAATCTCTTTGCCAGTCTGGTCTTATTCAGAAGAGCTTCTGTCAGTCTGATGATTTTTCTGTCCCTTCTGTTTAAAGCAACAGTTTGACCAGGCACAGAAACAGGGCTGTGCAGAATCCGTGTGTTTAAAACGTGAACACAGCTCATCTACGAATCACAGCAGCAGCCACAAAAGATCATGTTGGTAACAGCAAAGTTTAAAACAGCTTCACCTGTCCTGAAGCTCCTTCTTCTCCTGGTCACCAGAGGTTGGACGGGAGCAGCTCACGAGCACAGCTCCAGAAAGCCTCATGTGCTCTGCCTTCAGCTCGGACAAATCTCTGAAGAAGAATCAAGAAAGAGACCGTGTTCGCAGCACCATCTCTATCAGCTCACTCGCTTCTGAAGCGCATCATTGTGCACCGGTCCCAGCTGGCAGGAAAGGTGACATCTTGGCTGGGACGAGCCGCTCATCTGGCACTTTGGGACCAGGACACAGCAGGACAGTTGAGCGATGAGTCTGTTTTCTCCTCAGAGATGAGAAGAAATGTGTGGGACAGCCAGAAGGCCTCAAGGACCTCCACTGACTCTGACTGACTGTTGCTGCTGCTCTAGCTTATTAACATACTCTCATTGTCATTAATAGATGCATGGAAGTTCACCAAGGTCCCCAGCTTTTATACCCTGGGGATCAGCCTTGAGCGACCTGACAAAAAGAGGTATCAGACCAAGAAAGACAAAATTGGAACATGCAGTAACGGTGGAGAAGCTATTCTTTCTCTCTGATTTGGGGTTGCCCACCTGCCACCCTTCTTGCATTGGTTTCTGTCACTTGGTTTTGGTTGCAAATTAAGGCTGATTTAAACTTACTATTTATTTGGAGTTGTTTTGGGGTGCCTCCATGAGAGCCCCCCCTTGAGGGGCAGGGACCCAGGCATCTAGCGCCCCACATCCTGCCCCACAGCAGTGCTGAGCACCCAGGTATCTGCCCCACCACTTCTCAGCTCCCTGCCCCCCAGTGCTGCAGGGGACCCAGGTGTCCGGCCCATGTGTGCCCCACAGCCCCCTAAGCTGCTGGTGAGGTGGGGCTGAAAATTAGCTTTTTCAGATCCGTGAAGCCCTTATGGGTCTTAGGAGGGACTTGAGGGTCCCCATTGCACACAAAGCCCACCCCCCCACACCACAGGTTCTGGGGAAAGGAAATGATCCTTTTCCTTTTGTCTGCCAGCCCAAGCAAATGTCTTTGGGCTGGAGCTGCTGCTCCACGGGCCTTGGGAGACCATTTCTAGACCCTTTTTAGACCGTTTCCCTCTCATGAGCAAAGCAGCCGCCGCTCAGGGAATTGCCCTGACTTGGCCCCCAGACCCAAAGCAACAGTGGTGCCCCCCGTGCCTCCCCCAGCTTTCACCTGCACAGGACAGGCCGGGAGGCCACGCCGGTCGGTCTTGAGGGGAGAAGAGGAGAAAAGGAGCTCCCGGGGCAGAGAAACGCAGAGCCCGGCACCCAGGGCACACGGAGCGCCGCGCTGGGTACCCAGAGGCAGCTCTACAGAAATTCACTTCGCTACGGCTCCGTGTTCGGAAAAAGACACACAGGAGTCAAACCAAAACTTCATTTGAATAACGAGGAGCCTGCCAGGCATATCCCTGTGGGGTCTCTTCCAAAACACAGGGGACGCAGCCCCCGTTGACCCCAGTTCCCCAGCCCTAGCTCCCGGCCGCAATGATCCCTCCTCCTTTCCCCATGGGCTGAGGTACTCGGAGGGTACAACCTTTCCGATCCGCCTGCTCCCCACGTCCCCACCCACCCCGGGAGCTGCCCGGTTCAACCTCACTGCCCTCATTGCAGCATCGGGCTGTCGCAGCCCATGTTTGTAAAGACCCGGGACAGCTGCTCCTGCCCCAGGCAAAGGGCTCTGCTGGGCACCCACAGGCACACGCAGGCTCAGGGCTGCACCCCAGGACACACGCAGGGCCCAGGAGGAGCCGAGCTGGGCTCTTTTATGGGAGCGCTCCAGAAACTTCTCTCAGCCGAGGCGTTTCATTGGTCACGGGCCCTGTCTGTCCACCAAGGGTGGGAACATTACCATAGTGGTCTCCTGGGCCAGAAGCTTCTGGTGCTTTGGGGGCGGGGGGAAGCGAATCTGCCCCCTGGGCAAGGGAGAAACAGCAGAGAGGTCGCTCAGCAACTGCTGCCCACAAGCAGCAGCCCTGGCATTTCCCAGCTCCCTCAACACATTGAGCGTATTTCCAGTCCAAAACTCCAGCCCAAACTACTCAGGCTCCAGGACCACACATTCAGTTAATTAACTATCTATATTACATCAGTTCACTATATATCATAAGTAATAGATCATTTATATATAATATATGACATTCTTATAATCACAACCATTGATTTCTGTGCATTTACATATATATATATCTAGCTTTATTACATATATTTATATATAATATGTATTACATTACATTACATTACATTACATTATATATATGATTTATCTATTATATGTATTTTTATATATATAGTTTTAATTATGGATATTTTGGCTACTTCCTCGGCCTGCTCTTCTGCATTGAGACAATATCCCAGGTGTCTTGGGAAGATTTTCCTCTATCCCTCATTGTAACCTTAGTGGTATTGTCCTACTTGGAGCTTTTTCAGAACTCTCTTATGGGAGAGATGGTCACTGCACTCCCTGAATTTCAGTCTATAGCCCTGGCAGAGCCAGGCAATGGTGCACCATGAATAGTGGATGTATTGTGAGGGTTGTACTGATCTCAGCTGTCAAAATGGAGCACTGCCGGCCCTGCTGGGGCTTCTCCCTGTGGGAGCTGGCAAAAGAGCAGCAGATGTGCTTAAACACAGCGAGCTGGGGCCTCTGATGGGCTGTGGTGGTGGAGCTGAGGTGTCCTGTTGTCTGCACCATGAACACAATCACTGGAGATGTGCTGATTGCCTTCACCACTGTAGCTCTCTGCTCCGTGTGACCTCAGCCAGCAAAAGGATGCTTTCAAAAGGCAGAGCTATGGGAGAGGCAAACCAGGGCTGCCTGTGTTGGCGAATCTTCACGGAATAGTTTGGGCTGGAACCTTTGAAGATCATCTACTCCAAGCCCCTGAAATGAGCAGGGACACCTTCAGCATTTTAGAGCACAAGTCTTACGAGGAACAGCTGAGGGAACAGGAGTTGTTTGTGTGTGCATGTTTGTTATGTATGGAAGACCAGTAAGGGTAGACCAGCAGTCTGAGGGCCGTACCAAGCTCAGTAGTTTCACGGCAATGTCCTCAACCCCGGCCCCAGGGAGGCAGCAGACTTCTCTATGGGGAAGGTCTGTCTGGCATTTTGGACCTTCTGTTCCTGACAGAAGCGAGTCACCTACAACTGAAACCCATTTTTGTCTTCCTCGTGTAGCTGCTCTTGATAGAGCAGGTATGCTTCCTGACCCTGTCAACACCTCTGGTGTGGATGGGCCTTCATCCTCATGATCCATTGACTGGTCTTCCACATCCAGAGCCTCATACCTGTTGTACAGACGCACCTGGGAGGGCGAGGTGGGCAAGGAGGGGTTTCACCTGCTGCCCCAAGTGTGGACTTGCTTCCATTCACTCCTTTCCCTTGAGCTACTGCCTCCAGCCTGGCAGGGTGAGGGTAAAGGAACCCCTTAATCTTGGTGGGTTTTGTTGGGTATTTTTGGTGGCTCTTCCTGTCCCAGGGAAGCCAGAGCATAGTCCCACCAGTCTCCTTAGACTCCCTGATGCTTCTTAACCTTCCTGCTTCCTCTCTTAGCTCTGCCACCAGGCTGAGCAGATGGACACCTGGTCACCCCTCACACAGCTCTGATCTCTACTGCCATCCCACCCCAGGAAAGGCTCTGGCACTGCCAGCAGCCCCAGACCTGCAGGGCTGCATGTTTCCCTGGCAGCTCTGCCTCGGTTGCTGCAGGACCTTCCTGGCAAGTGCAGAGGACACGACTTTCTGCTGGGTGGATACCATGGCCAAGCTCCTCCTAGGAGGGTGACAACCACCAGCTGAGCTCGGCTCTTGAGCCGGCGAGGTGACGGCGCCCTCCCCGCACGCACGGGCCGTGCCACACGCTGCGGGCTGGCGCTGCTGCTGACAGGTGGGGGGAGAGCGGCGGTCAGCGTGGCTCCGGCCAGGAACAGGTCTCCTCGGCGCCTCTGGCCAGAACTCCCGGCTCTGGGTGTCCTCTCTCGGCATTTCCCGCCTCAGGAAACCCCTCAGCGTGGCAAGGTGTGCCGCTCCGCCGCCCATCGGGTGCAGGAGCAGCTCCCTCAGCCAAGAAGGCAGCCACAAGCCAGCACTTGGCAACAAACTCTTTATTGGAAGCACAGGGCTGTACTTGGCGGAGCTGCCCAGGGCTCTCCGCGTCTCTTGCCGCAGCCCTGCCCAGGACATGGCCCGCCAGCCTCCCAGCTAACGGCCTCGCTGCTGACGCGGCTGCTGGGGCTCGCCTCCCACCGGCTGGCCGCGCGCTGCTCTGCGTCGTGCTGCTCTCTGGGCAGGGCCCTTCGGAGCTGCCGGAGGGACGGGCTGTCTGCAGAGCTGTGGGCCCGTGGAGGGGCGGGTGTCCTCAGCGGGACGGCTCTCCTCTCCGGATCCAGGTCCGGGCCACTTTGCTCCCTTGGCGGCTTCCAGGCTCCGCTCTTCAGGTGTGCCGGGGAATCGTTGTCCTTCCTCCATGCCTGGACTTGAGAAAGGCGCCTGGGGTGGCTGCGGCCGTCTGTTGGAGACACCTCCCCTGAGAAGCTCCAGCATTGCAGAACATGTGCAGCTACAGCCTCCTTCAGACTGAGAGGCTCCAATGGCTTCCAAGGTGCTGCAAACAATGTTGACAGCTTCTCTGGTCAGATGGTGAAGCAAATCCTTTGAAGTTGCTCTGTCGGAAGCTGCTGTTTCAGCTTGCCCCGATTTCTCTTCCTCAGATTTGCCCGCTCCGGTGGTTCCTCCAGCAACAGGCCCTGGCTCAGATGTGCCAGATGCAAAGTGCTTCCCCAAGCTCTCCGACACGGTCGCTGTGAGCTGCTTGGCCGCCAGTCCAATTTGCTGCCGATGGTGCAGAGAAGAGATCTCCGGAGGCTCTGCAGCTCTGAGCGCACCGGCTGCATCTTCGTGCCCCAGCTCAGGTTGGGAGGGGCTTTGGCCCTTGCCCAAAGCTGCATTGACTCTTAAGCGTCGCCCCCATTTCATGGAGTTGTTTTCTCCTTTGGGTGGAGGTGGGCACGATGGTTTCTGAGGCAGCAGCAGCCGCTGTCCCAGACAAGATGGTTTCTGAGGCAGCAGCAGCCGCTGTCCCAGGCGAGAAGTGTCCATCTCTCCCGTCAGTTTGGGAGCATGCTCTAACTTGGGCAGGTGTCGCGGAGGCTTCTCCTGCAAGGTGACAGCAGGTTGTGTCTGGCTGTGGGCTGGACAAGCGCTCCCGGCCCTGCGTGCTGAGGCGTCCCGCGGGCCCAGGACAGGGCTCTGCTCCAGCCCCGCGACGAGGGCGGAAGGGAAGGGCTTCCCTCGGGACGCTGCGTGTCTGTGAACACCCCGCTTTGCTGACCTGCTCTCGGATGGACGCTTTCTCGGCCTCCAGCTTGAGCATGGTCCGGTACTGCCTGTACTGGTTGAACTCCTTCAGCGAGCAAACCACCTGTGGAGAGCCAGGGGCAGAAATCCCCCAAGCGCTGTGAAGCCGGCTGCGCAGACCGCCTTCCCGAAACAGCCGGGCCCGGCGGGAGGGGAGCTGCTCCTCTGCACACCCTCCTCTGCGCTCGGGAACCCCGCTGGGAGGGAACCGTTTTGATCAGCCCCATCGCATCCAAACCTACGTTGCCATCGCTGGTGACTAAACCCTGTCTCTTCAGCCACTGCACGTTGTCCTTGCGTTGGTGGTAGGCCTGCAGATGTGGGTCATGCAGGCTGTTGTACTCGTTGCTCATGCGGCGGCCCAGGGGATCCCCAAGGTCAAACGAGCCCGAGGGCCGGTGAAGCTGTGAGAGACGTTCCAGAGTGTGAGCGGGGCAGGAAGGAGCCGCAGGGACGAACGCACCTCCCAGCTCCTCACGCACACAGGCCGGCATTTCCAAACCTGCGAGGCCCAGACTAATTCCTGGCTTACTTCCCACCACAGGAAAGATCTCTCTACTTGAGAGACTCTCCAGCGGAGAAGAAAGCCTGAGCCCAGGCGCTCTGCCTGGTGCCGATCTGCTGGTGCTGGAGGAGCACAGGGGGCTGTTTACTGCGGGGCCAGAGGGCTGCACCCAGTGCTGCACCTGCAAGGAGCTGAGCCGAAATGCTACGGAATGCCGCTGCTCTGGGCACGTTCTCCTTTCTCTGGGCACCGGGGAGCCAGGAGCTTCCCTCGAGTCCCCAGCCCCGGCCGACTGAAGGGCTGCAGCTCCCGCTGTAGAGCAGGTGGCCACGAGGACTTCTCGGGATGACGGGGACCCCATAAAAGAGGAGAGCCCTCCTACCCCTTTCTTCTGCCTTTACCTTTTCCCCCAGCTTTCCCCTGCTGAACACAGGCTTGGAGCCGGGTGTCACGGGGATCTTGACACCGAGGGTGAGGTCCAGCAGCTTAGGGTCCATTGGGCCAGTAGCTGCTTCTCCCAGGTGTTGTCTTCTGTGTCCGAGCTAGGAAGACAGAGACCCTCAGGCACAGCTCAATGAGCCTCCTGCCCAGCGGCTGCAAGAAAGGGCCCGTCCCAATGCCCCCGAGCAGCCCCGCCATGTCCCAGGCTCCCCGGCTGAGCCCTCTCCATCGCCCCGCTGCTCACCTCTGCCTGTTTGACAGTGCCCTGAGCACCGCGTCTGCCTTTGGGACAGCAGCGGTGAGACTGCACAGCTCCTGCACTCAGCACCGCGTCTGCCTTTGGGACAGCAGCGGTGAGACTGCGCTGCACAGCTCCTGCACTCAGCACCGCGTCTGCCTTTAGGACTCCAGCAGTCAGACTGTGCTCCACGGCTCCTTCCAAGAGCTCTCCTAGAGCTGCGTCCTGCGCTGGCTCCTGTCGCTCCAGAGGCACCCGGCAGCAGATGCCACGGCCGCTCTCCCGGCGAGCGGCTTTATAGAGCACTCGCCATTGTGGCATCGCGGCGTTGCCGCATTGTCACATCACTGGTTGCCGTGGCGCTGCCCTGCTGCTGCCCACCGCCCCGTGTGAGGCCCGTCTGGAGGCCCGTTTGGACAGGCCTGTGGCCCCCGCCCTTCCTGGCCCGGCTTGGAGGGGTCATCTTCACAGGCCCCTTCTCACCTCAACTCTCCTGTGATGCTGTGAAGCAAAGCAGCATCCTCCGCAACCGGGAAGAAAGACAGGAGACATCCCGTGATACTGAAATGTCAGTGTTTTGCAAGCGTTAAAAAGCAGGCACTTTTATTGCAGTGTGCTGGATGTTCGACAATCAATCCCTTAATTGAGTGTGTTCATGGCTTACACTTCTTGGTGTTTATTACATATACCTATTGCAATTCATTTGTTTGTAAAGTGTAGTTCATGCATTAAAAATAAATTATTTACAAAAACTCGTCCAGAGTATGAACAGGGCAGGAGAGAGCAGCAGCAAAGAGGTGAAAAGCTGGACTAGTGAAAAGGCAGCGTGAGGACCAACACTCTTCTCCATCCTGCTGAAGGCACAGAGGTCACCACAGCCACACTGCAGGCCGGGCTGGCCCTGGGGAAAGGAGGAGAGATCACTTGCAGCTGGAAACTAGGGCTGAGGAACTGGAGTCAAGGGGGGCTGTGTCCTGCTGCCTTTTGGAAGAGACCCCAGAGGGTTATGCCCAGTGGACTCTTCCCAAACCAATCCGCACTGCCAGCCTGAGCTGGGGCAGGAAGGTGCCAGCCAAGGGCTGTCGATGTCTCCTGCGATGCCCGGCCGTGCTGCGCCTGGCAGAGGGCACCAAGGGACACACGTTGCTTTGAAGGTGCTGAGGGCCAGGGGCTGCAGCGCCCACTGCTACCGCAACACCCGGCCTGATTCTGAGCAGGGCCCGCAGCACTTGTGTCCTGGCCATGGGCGACCAGAGACCTGCGTGTGCCCGGGGCTACGGACAGAGTGGGGTTTCCAACCTGGACCGGCAGGGACTTGCTGGGGCAGGGTCTTGTGAGGAGGAAGAGGAAAGGAAACAGAGGTGAAGGAACACATTCACTGCTCGTGTCAGTCCCTGCAGCTGCCAGCGGAGCAGCGCCCAGAGCAGACGGCCTGCGCTGCTGCGGGCTGTGCTGGCAGGAGAGCAGGAGCTCAGAGATGGCAGAGACCATGCTCGGGAAGTGCTGGAGCAGGGGAAGGCGCTGGATCAGTCTGTCCACGTCTCAAGGACGGCTCCGCCTGAGCTCACCGGGCGGTTGTTTGCCAGGGCCAGAGGGGCAGAGCCTTTGGGCGCTTCTCCTGCTCATGCTTGCTGAGGAGAGCATTCAAAAAGCCATCTCCAGAGTTCGGCAGCTGGATGCAGAACTGGGCGACTTCGCCAGAACCATTGTCCAGGAAGTTCTGGAAACCGTGAAGAAGAAGTCACAGCAAGAAACAAAGTCTGAGCAAACATCAGAGAAGCTTCAGCCAAGGAAGCTCTTGCCACCTCTCCGCCTCCCACCACCAGTCTCACCTTCGGAGGAAGGAGGAAAATTCAAGAAGAGCTCACCGACTGCCCTCCCACCTCTCCCCCGAGGTGCTGAGCAAGACGCTCGCCGGCCAGCAGACGGCCTCCAGAAGCCCCGGGATGGCACCTCCGGAGCCACAGCGAGGTCTGCGGTGCCCAAGTGGGAAACTCTGCGCATGCCCCGGGCAGGGAGCACCGCAGGCAGCCTCCCCTCCCCGGGCCCGCAGGTTCCCCTCCAGCCCCGGCCTCCAGCGGGTCCTGAGCCCCCTCCCCAGGCACGAGCGCGGCACAGCCCCGTGATTCTCAGGCTTGTCCATGCGGAGCCCGTGCAGCCCGAGGCGTTGGAGAGGGCGGGAGCTCGGAGCCTTGTGGACGATGTGCTGAGGAGCTGTGGGGCTCCAGAGCCAAAGAGCCCCCGGGCAGCCACCCCACGTGGACAATAAAGCCGTTGTTCCCAAGGCCTTGCTTGTACCTGCAGCGATTCACACCAGGCCCTGCTGTGTCTGGGCATTTCCATGCAATGTTTTCCTGCCTCTTCCTCCCTCCTACAGCCTCGCTCAGGCTAAGACCCAGGTCTACAGGGAATCATAAGTGGGGAAGAGAAAAGCAGCCCGGGCTTTGCCTTGTTTGGAAAGCTTTGCGGCCAGGCTGTTGGAGGGGCAGGACCAGCTCTGTAAAGCCGTGCTCGTGCCCTAGGACAGTCCCAAGTGGTGCTGCTGTTGAAGGCTGCGCCTTGTTCTGGGCATTGATTCTCTCGGCCCCTCAAGGCTCCTGATGGCCCTTTGGGTTCCCACCCAGGGCCCTCGCTGGGCCTTTTGCTGTCCCGCCGAGGGACTGGCCTTCGGGTTTTCATCTTTCCCAGGGACTCCTCCTCTCCTCTCCTCAAGCCGTCTCTGTTTGCCTTTCCATGTCCCCAGGGATGGGCTTTTTGGAGCAACCGAGGGGCCACCAAACAGCCTTTCGGTGCCTCCCAAGGGCCTCCGTTTCTCTTCCTGTGCTTCCTGGGGCCCTCCGTTTGCCCTTTGGTGTGACCCAGAGCCCTGCGTGTGCCTCTGGGTGTCCAGCCTGAGCCCTTTGCTGCCCCTGGGTACCCCCATGGCCCTGCGTGTGCCCGCGGGTGCCACCCTTGTGAAGCACGGATTAAGCGTGAGGGTTCTAAGTCAGGAAAGCTCCTGACCCGAGGGGTGAATAAGTGAATTCATGCGACAGACTAGTCTGGCCAAGGGGACTGAGCCCCGAGTGTCACGTTTGGTTCTTGTATTTCTTCATGAGGTGATGCAGTGAAGTTTAGTTCAGAGAGCATGTGGTGCTGTGAATAGTCCGTTTTCTCTCCCGTCCAGGCTCTTCTCTACCTGCTTGCAGTCTGTCCCGTTCATGCTGCAAAACAGAGAGGAAAAGGTTCCCAAATGCCACCCGTGTGCGTTTGGTTTGCGCCCCAGCCTGGAAGTCCTGCGCCAGGGCCAGTCCCGGGCTCAAGTCTGAGCTTCAGCAGAAAGCTCCGGCTGCTCAGTCGGCTCCCCTGGCCCACGGAGCTTTTGTGCTGTCCCTGCGCTGCCCCCTCCCTGCCCCAGTGTCCCCACACCCCACACTCTGCTCTCGGGACCGTTTCCTCGCTCCTTCTCTCCCGGGCTCCCGCGGCAGCGCGTGCTGCCCGCACCGTTCTCCGGGGCCGTTACCGGTCCCTGCGCGGGACTCGCTGGAGCAAAGCGCTGCCCAGAGCACCACGCAGCCCGGCGGGCCCGGCCAGGAGCGACCAGAGAGCAGAGAGAAGAGACGAGAGAGCAGAGAGAAGCGAGGAGAGCCGCGAGAAGAGCAGCGGGAAGCGAAGCGCTGCCCCAGAGCGGCCCCGAGCCAGCCCGGCTCTCCCGCCCCGCGGCTCCCGGTCGCGCCCGGCGGGCAGGGGGAGCCGCTCCGCCCGCCCCGGAGGGGCCAGCCCGCGGCCCGGGGCAGCCTGAGCTCCGCCGGGCAGGGCGCGGAGCAGCCCCCGCCGCGGGGCCCGGCAGGGAGCGGGGCCATGGCGGCGCCGAGGCAGGACTCCCTGCGGCGCCGGCTGCAGAGCTCGCAGGAGGCGCAGCACCGGCAAGCGCTGGTGGTGCGGAAGCTGCAGGCGAAGGTGAGGAGCGGGGGCGCCTGCCCGGGGGGAGCTGCCCGGGGCCGGGCCGCGGTGCTGGGGCCGGGCTGTCGGGGCCGCCCCGAGAGGGCGCTGGGCCGCGGCGATGTCGGGGGGAACGCGCGGCCCCAGCGGGTTCCTCCCCGGGGCTGCCGCGGGCGGGACGGTGCCCAGCCCGGAGCTCGGGGGAGGCCCCGGGAGCCGCCCCGCTCCTCCCGGCCCGCCCAGGCGTGCTGGGCGCTGCTTCCCCCGCTGGCAGCCCCGAGCCGCTCGGCAGCCCTTGGCCGCCTTCGCTGCCGCTGCCCGGCCGGCGAACGGGCCCGGGCGGCTCTTGTGCAGCTGCACAGAAACCGCGTTGTGCAGCGGCTGAGCGGGGCTGGGGCAGAGCTGACCTGCTCGGCGGAGCCTGAAAAGCGACGTGCAAATTCCCTCCCTGCCCTCCCTTCAGGGCCCGGGGGACCTTTCCCCCTTGGGAATCTCGAGTTGGGGTCCGGCTGCCCATGGGGCAGGTTCTGCTGGCCAGCGCTGCCTTAGCATGAGCAGACAGTGCTGTGTGCGACAGAAACCCTGGCTGGCTGGCCTGAAGATCACAGAAGGTGAAGCTTCCCCGTGTGGTCACGACTTCGCGTTGCTGTATCAGCAGCGCCGTGAAACGTTCTGTGCTCGGGCTGCAAAGACTGAGAGAAAAGGGGATGCGGGAGGAGCCGCGTCTGGGAGAAGCTGCATCGCTCATCTTCATTCTCCGTATCCACGCAGGTCCTGCAGTACCGGACTCGGTGCCGAGAGCTGGAGCAGCAGGTGGAGGCAGGAGGGGTGAGTGTGCAGGCTGCTGACTACAGGCAGCGCACGTGGCATTCGTTAACGCCGGCAAAAAACACCTCTCCAGAGTGACAGGGACAGGAAAACAGGCTTTTGCTACCGGAGGGTTTCGGGAAGCGCTGTGATTCTGCCCGTCAGTGTGTGTGCAGTTGCCATTCTTGGAGCGGCCAGTAGTCCCAGAAATGCCAGTCCAGAAATCCCCACCAAGAAGGATTTTGGTTTTGTGAGAGAGCGCTTTCCTGCTGGGGTAACGCGCTGTGCTTGGTCTCAGGAGAGGGCTGTGCTGCCTGTTGCGTTGTGGGGCTGTCTCTGAAAAAGAACCGTCTGGAACACGGCATTTCGGCAGGCGGGAATGCTGGCGTTCAGCACACAGAGCTGGCTCTTCTGTGCTTTTCTTTCTGCTTCGCGGCTAAAGTAACCCTGGGAGAGGGACAGTAGGAGAGCGGAGAGCATTCCTGGGCTTCAAGTGCAAGTGAGCGCTTGTGGTCCTGAGCGGAGGATCCCGGGCTGTGAGAGTGCGACAGTGGGAGACTGAGCAGAGCTGTCACCTGCAGTGACACCCTTCCCCTTCCTCTCTGCTGTCACGACACTGTTATGCCTGGAAGAAGCCACGAGCTCCAGAGATACCAACAAATGGAGGGGAGAGCGATGGATGCTGACAGTAGTGAAGGGAACACAAGAATTTGACTCATCTTTTCCTTTCTGCCTCAGGGATCTCTCCCCGGCAGGTGGGAAGCCACAGAAGACCACAGCCTGGAGAAAGCACTGCTGCAGCTGGAAGAGGAGCAGCAAAGGTACAAGGAAGAAGCGTTCCCTCATAGCCGGTATCCTGGATGCTCATGGAGGGGAGGGAAAACCTGCCAGAGCCACCTGCTCTCCCCAAGGGAAGCGGCTGGACGAGCCGCTGTGACAGGAGAAAGGTCCATGATGTGTTTTCTGTGGTGCAGTGACAGTGTTGTGTGCAGAATGGCTCTGTTCTGAGCAGGGGGTTGTTCCAGGTGAGCTCCAAAGGTCCCTTTCCAGCCTCAGGTGCTCCAGGGTTCAGTAGGGGAGGGCTCAGGACAGTGGTAGAGAAAGGTGATGATGCAGTGATCAGGCAGCACGGCGGGGAGGCAAGATGTTCACTGTGGGCATCATCAGAGTTGAGAGGAGGGGAGAACCGAACCTGTGCATGGCAATGGAAGGCTTAAAGCCTGGAGAGGCAGCTGAATTGGCCATCCCAGAGAGATCTCAGTTAATGCCAGGAAGCGCTTTTGCTGCCTCTGAGCCTGACAACAAAGTCAGTGCTGAGGGAGCTGGGAAATCCCGGGGCTGCTGCTTGTGGGCAGCAGTTGTTGAGCGACGTCTCTGCTGTTTCTCCCTCTCCCAGGTGTGAGAATCTGGCAGAAGTGAACGCTCTCCTGCGGGAGCAGCTCGATAAAGCCAGTGAGGTTAATTCAGCCCTCAAAGAAGATGTTGGAAAACTGACGGCGGATTGGATGAGGGCCCGGGAGGAGCTGGGCTTGAAGGAGAGTGAATGGCGCCGTGAGCGCGAGGTAAGGAAAGGCTACGGGCTCGTCAGCCGTGATGCCAGAGCGGCGTGAGAATGGGTTTGATTTCTGGCCGAGAGGACTTGCTGTGTGGCAGCGGTGGCTCTGCTGAGCTGTGCTGGTGCTGAGGGGCAGAAGACAGGGCTGGGAGATGGAGGAGACCTGGTGCCGGGGGTTGCGCTCTCTCCTCTCTGAAAGACTCGTGCAGAGTTGGCGAAGGCTGGACTGGCATTTCTTTTTGTCTTGGCACGTTTAGGTGCATGAGAGCTACGTCAGGGGTGAACATCAGCGTCTCCTCAGCCTGTGGTGCCAGGTGGTGACCTTCCGCCGCCAGTTCCTGGAGATGAAGACTGCCACTGACCGGTGAGTACAAGGGAAGGCCAGAGCTCTTGCAGGAAAGCTGTAGCTTCCTTCACACCTGCTGGGTGAGCCTCCGTGTTACGGTAATTGTGGCTCAAGCCATGATTTCTCCTTTGAGAGGCTGAAGCAATGAAGCCATGAAGCTGTTTAGCTGTCTTTGGAATGATTTGGTTTGATGCGGGTTTTCAGACCAGACTGAGGGGCTCGGGCTGTGGGCAATGCCGAGGCCCTGAGCAGATGAACTTGCCTGTGGTGACGTTTGGGCACATTAACTTGGGTACGGGCACACATGGACATGCTGGAAAGAGACTCCCCACAGCTGTGCGTGCAGCACGTAGAGCAGTCCCTTTAACAGAAAGGTACAAATCTGCCTTATATCTCACTGAATGAGAGTATGTTAATAAGCTAGAGCAGCAGCAACAGTCAGTCAGAGTCATTGGAGGTCCTTGAGGCCTTCTGGCTGTCCCACACATTTCTTCTCATCTCTGAGGAGAAAACAGACTCATCGCTCAACTGTCCTGCTGTGTCCTGGTCCCAAAGTGCCAGATGAGCGGCTCGTCCCAGCCAAGATGTCACCTTTCCTGCCAGCTGGGACCGGTGCACAATGATGCGCTTCAGAAGCGAGTGAGCTGATAGAGATGGTGCTGCGAACACGGTCTCTTTCTTGATTCTTCTTCAGAGATTTGTCCGAGCTGAAGGCAGAGCACATGAGGCTTTCTGGAGCTGTGCTCGTGAGCTGCTCCCGTCCAACCTCTGGCGACCTGGAGAAGAAGGAGCTTCAGGACAGGTGAAGCTGTTTTAAACTTTGCTGTTACCAACATGATCTTTTGTGGCTGCTGCTGTGATTCGTAGATGAGCTGTGTTCACGTTTTAAACACACGGATTCTGCACAGCCCTGTTTCTGTGCCTGGTCAAACTGTTGCTTTATACAGAAGGGACAGAAAAACAGTCAGACTGACAGAAGCTCTTCTGAATAAGACCAGACTGGCAAAGAGATTGCATAGCACAGTGTTTTTGCTGTTAGCTGATTCTTGGTGAGAAATGGAGAGCAGCATAAAGAGAGCTCTGTCTCTGTACAGCCCCGTTGCTCCCCAGGGCTGCGCTAAAGCAGTCGGGAGGAATGTGCACAGGAGCATCATAAGCAGCGTAGCTCCTCTGTGCTGACGGTTCCTTGCAAGACTGAGTGCAGAAGACCTTGGTGGCAAGAGGTGCCATTTGGCACCCTCAAGCTCATTACCCCGTAGAGCTGGACGCTGCCTTTGCTGTGTTTTCTGGGTTGAACTTTGTCTGCTGTGCCTCTGGGAGCTGCTCAGCTCTTTCCCAGGCGATGGTGTGCTGTGCTTTTGGAGTGGCACGGGGACCTTCTCTTCTCAGGGTGATGGAGCTCTCGGCCTTGCTTGTACGGTCCCAGAAGCAGAACGAGGGGAAAGAGAAGATCATGAAAACACTTCAGGACACTGTGGAGATTCTGGTGTGTTTTCCCTTGATCTGGGAGACAGCCCAGTGTCTGCTCCCCAGCCGTAGCACACAGAGGTGTGGTTTCCTCAGCAGAAGGTGTGGTAGAGATGCCACCTGTAGGGGAACATCAGGGACATTGCCAGAATGTTCCTTGTGTGTTTGGCACAGCTGGAGTCAGTCCAGGCGCAGCAGCGGCAGGGGAGCTGCAGACAGCTCCGGTGTCTTCCTCAGGGGTTGCACCAAGGCTGTTGTGCCTGGGATCAAAGTTCCTTGAACTGACAGCTTCCTGGCAGAGTATGAAAAAGAGCTGTTGGTCTTTCTCTTCTTAGTTTCAGTGAGGAAGAAGTGGAATAGATGTGGGAAGGAAGGTACTGGAATCCCGAGGGCTGAGGCTTCTGGGCATGGCAGTGCTGCTGAGGATGGGAACAGCTCTGCCCTGCCCACCCTTTCCTTCTTCTGTTCTCAGGAAGCCGGTCGGTTAGAGAAAGAACATGAAGTTCTGTGCAGTGAAAATGCCAAAGAGGAGAACCTGTCCCTGCAAAAGCTCATAAAAGATATAACTGAGGTGAGTGCAGAGCTGGGACCTTGATCTCCACCCCCGCTCCCAGCTTTTGCCTTCAGCGGAGCCGTCTCTCTGCTCGCTGCTTCTCCCGGCTGTCTGCAGCCGCCTTGGCTGCTCCTCACTGCTTGTTTGTGCTCTTTCCCTGCCCGTTGCTTGCAGGCCCTACACAAAGAGCTTTCTGCCAGGCAGGACTCTATCGATTCCCTGCTGCAGCAGCACAGGCAGCAGGAAGAGAAGTGCAGGAAGCTGCAGCAGAGGCTTGAGCAGCTGCAGGAGGAATGCGCCACGTCCAGCAGCCAGCGGCAGCACCTCCAGTCTCTGGTGGAAGCGCTCAGAAGGTGAGTGTTTCCTCCTTCTCCTGCGGTCTAGAGGCAATCTGCTTCCAGTTCGGGAGCTCAGAGCTGTTCTGGGCAGAGAACTTGCCTGCCCTGCCTCGTGCGTGCCTCTGTTTGGCACCACAGCATCCTCCTGTCACTGCTTTTCCTGCTCGGCTGTGCCTCCCAAGGCTGGCTGGGCGATTCAGAGCGATGCTGGCATACGAGGCGCCTCTGCCTCGACACGCTGCGTCTGCATTCTGCTCTTCGGGTGCCCTTTCCCAGGCACCGCTTCTCGCTGGATGAAGGCAGCAGCCCGCCTGCCGTTCTGCTTCCCTCTTCAGTTACCTTGGGAGGGGAAGAGCAAGTTCTTCCTCCCCGTGCTCCCCACAGCTCCATCCTGGGATGAGGAAAACGGGATCTGTGACTCTTCCGGCCTCTTCATTCTTGTAACGGAGCCTTGTCTCTGCAGTGACTGTGCCAACCTGGAGACAACCAGGGACGAGCTACAGCAGCAGCTGGAAGTAACGGAGCAAGAAGCCTCGCGTCTGCGTCAAAGGAACACGGAGCTGCAGCTGAAGGAAGACTCAGCCCAGGGGGACAAGGTGGAGCAGCAGCAGGCGATGGAGAGAGCGCGTCGTGAGCAGGAGCTGCTGTGAGCATTCGAGCTTTCTCTGGGCAGGGGTGGGCATGGCTGGACATGAGGAGCCCAGCGCACAAGGCTGAGTTGTGCCTGCTCGTCATTTGCAGCACAGAAGGGTGAAGGGAGCCCGCGGGCAGGGATGGCTGCCTGCTGCCATCCAGCAGAGCCGCCTCCGTGTGCTTTGTGCCTGAGCTTCACAGAAATCATTCCCAGCCTGAGCAGAGTCTGTCGTACCCAAAGGAGAACTTGGCAAGTCTTGGATCCAATGGATCCAAGATGGAGGAGAGAACTAACAGGCAGGAAGCCATTGAGAGTACCTGAGCTGCTTGGAAAGGTTCTGTGATTTCTGGAAGCTTGTTTTACTTTCTCAGTGACAAATGTTTCACCCACATCAATGGCAAAGAGTGATGTGGCTCTAGTCAGGAAATTCCAGCGTTCCTTAGGTGTAAATAGAAAGCTGTTGGAAATCCCTCCAACTGCCATATCTGGACATAGTAGGTACTCTTGGGTTGGACATGACAGTGCTTTTGGATTAAGAACTTGATTGTCTTTCCCCGTCTCCCAGGCTGAAGGACTTTGCTGCACTCGAAGGAAAACATTCGTTATTGCAGAGTGAGCTGGTAGTGGCGAGAGAGACGCTGGAGGAGTCGCAGCTTCAGAGGGATCTGCTGGAGCAAGAGAAACACGAGCTGACCACGGCCCTGGAGAAGGTGCGGTCACCTTATTCCTAGGGAGCACCTGTGGGAGAGGGAGCTGTGACAGCAGGACCAGCACAGGTGCTGTTCCTGGCAGGAGAAGACAGGGAATCCGTTGTTGTCCTTCTTGGGAAATGGGGATCAGAGCACACAGGCTGTTTGGGGTGTTCAGTCCCCATGTGCTCATTGGGAGCGTGAACTGGGAGCGTGTCAGAGACAACCGGGGGATGGGGAGTTGCTGCTGGGAGTCAGGGATGTTCCTGCCCTTGTTGTCACGTTGTTCTTTTGTCTCTGCAGGCCAAGCAGTCGGTGGCAGAATTGACCAGGACTCAGAAGAGCCTGCGTGTTGAAATAGCTGATCTCCGTGCTGCAGCAGCCAACATGAGCAGTATCAATGAAGCTCTTGCAGTGGAGAAAGTGCAGCTGAACAACCTTGTGCTGCAGGTGAGCAGAGCTGCCAAAGCTCTTGCCAGCTGTTTGTCTCCAGCTGCTGCTGCTTCTCAGCCTTCTTGCCTTCCAGCAGTAGGACTGGCTGGCTGTGCAAATGTTGTTCCTTGTCCTGTCCAAGCCAAAGCTCCCTCGTAGGAAATGTTCCTGTCTTTGATGTGCTCTCTGCTTCTGTGGTTGTAGCTGGAGCAAGAGAATGAGGTTGTGTCAGAGAAAGTGGCCGAGCTGGAGAGAGCAAGAGTCTGTGAGCAGGAGCAGCTGAGCTGGTGTGAAAGAACCAAGGCAGAGCTCTGTGCAGAGAAAGCCCAGCTGGAGCAGCTGCTGCAGGAAGCAGAGGAGCAGCAGGAGGGGCTGCGGGTGCAGCTGAGGAGACTGGCAGAGGAGAAGGAAGAAACCCAAGAGCAGCTCAGTGAGGTGAGACCAAGAAGCTGGTGCTTGTGGGTGGGCGTTTGGCTGCTTGGCTGAGTGAAGCTGTGTCTGCTGGCTGCTGCAGGGTTTGTGTCAAGGAGACACTCGGGAGCCCTGGAGGGCAGGGGGTTTGTTCCCTTCTTTTTGGCACCGTGTTGATGGCTTGCGGAGCAGTTCTGCAGTTCTCTGCGCTGTCCTCTGCTTCTGTGGATTCTTTTAATCCTCTGGTCCGTGTTGGCCTCTTCTGTGGCTTTTGCTGAGCTGCAAAGAGGTGATGGTGTTGTCTGTGGATCAGAGCGGGGCGACTCCTGTCACCTGTGGCAAAAGAAACAAACTGTGTAGCTCTGAATCCTTTTTCTGAGGCAGAATCCAGTCGGCAGCGGCTGAACATGAGGCGGCCTGTGCCCAGGTGGCCAAGAAGGCCAAGAGCAGCCTGGCTTGTCCCAGCACTGGTGCGGCCAGCAGGAGCAGGGCAGTGACCGTCCCCTGCACTGGGCACTGGGGGGGCCACAGCTGGTCCCAGGCAGCCCAGTCTGGCCTTGCACATCACTTGCCAGTGAGCGGGGCCAGCGCCTTTTGGCAGCCCAGGCTCTCGGTGCGGGACCAGCAGCTGCTCTCACACTTGGAGCCCCCGGGACAGGAGCTCTTTCTCCTCCCGCCCGCTGGCCAGCGGCGCTGGCTGCTCTGCACACGGCTGCACAGAAAGGGCTCCAGCTGCGGTTTGTCCCGTTCCAGGTGTCCCGGCAGCAAGAGTCGGCCAGCACTGGTCTGGAGCAGTTGCGCCAGGAGTCCTGTCGCCAAGGGCTCGCACTGGCCAAGGTGTGTGAAGAGAAGGAGGTGCTGGTGCAGGAGAAGGCTGCCCTGGAGCTGCGCCTGGCAGCCGTGGAGCGGGACAGACAAGGCCTTTCCGAGCAGCTGGCAGAGGCCAGGTAAAGGGGGAGGAACCCTGGGCAGGACATGGCTCGCTGTCGGGAATTACAGAGCTGGTCAGCATTGCACGGGGCTTTCTTCTGTCCTCTGTGCTTCGCGGATGTTCTCACCTTCCAGGGACGGAACAGGGATGAACCTTGAGGGGAAAAAAAACTGCTTATTGTGTCCCCCTGCAGAGCAATTGGAAGTGCTGGTGGGATGCACCTGTGAGCAGAGGTTGGGCTTTTGCTGGCTGGCACAGACGTTGTCAGGAAAACTGCTACCTGTGTGCCATCCATGAGGCAGCAGCCATTTCAGATTTGGCTGTCAGGATGAAATTCGGCTGGGCTTGCTGTGTTACGCTGGGTCCTAAGGAAAGCCTGGGCGTTCCCTCGGAGGGGTCCGCATTGCTATTTAAATGGTAGAAATATGCTTTCTGTGCACGGGTGTCCATGCAACCCCTTTTCCGTTCTCAGGGGCAGGGATCTGGAACCACTTGTCACTGGGATCCCTCCCTGTGGGTGTCAGGAGCAAGAAGCTCATTTCTCTCCGTGTCCACAACCTGCAGGCCGGTGAAGGAGACCCTGGAGCGCAGCCTGTTTGAGGCTCAGCAGCGCGTATCTCAGCTGGAGATCGCCCGGAGTCAGCTGGAGATGCGACTTCACATCGGCACGCAGGCCAAGGAGGTGATACAAGGTGATGGCCCATGTGCTTTGTTTCTGGTGATCCCCTGCCTAGACGAGATGGTATAAAACCAGCTCTCTGTCCGCAGTGCTTGTGAGGAGTGAAGGAGCTGGAACAGTTCCCTCCAGCACTGAAACTCCAAGGGCTGAAGGTCAGTAAGGCCAGAACCAGGGTCTGGGTAGACTCTGACTCTTGCCATTTGTGGGGTCTGCAGGGGAAGTGAAGTGTCTTCAACGTGAGCTGGAAGCAGAGAGATCTCTCCTGAGGCAGGAACGGGAGAACGCGGCACAACAGCTCTTGCGGAGAGAACAGCAGCATGACGATACCCTCAGACTTCGGCAGAGCGATCATGAAGCAGAAATACAGAGGCTTCTGCAAGACCTGGTAGGAAACGAGGTGTTTTAATTCCTCAAGCGAGCTTGGTGGGCTGGCTTTAGCACAACAGCCCGAGGTGTGAAATGGCAGCAACCGCGTGTCGCAGGCCACACGTTGCCGGGCCCACAGCAGAGCCGATGGCTCGTACTCGAAGGCACGTGGAGCCCACAGGACTGTGCTGGGACAGGAAATGCAGCCACAGATTGAGCGTGGGCGTGAGACGAGTTCAAGGGCAGGTTGGGCGTCCCACCCAGAGCGTGGCAGCACAGGGGGGCTCTTACCAGCCTCCCGTCTCCCATGGGGCAGAGTCCTGACCCTCCTGCCAGCTGCTGTCACGGGAACTTTGTTCCTTTCTTGCTGCCCTTTCTCGGTGGACAGAGGGGTTTTCTTTGGGCCTGAACCCCAAAGGAGGGTGAAGCTTCCCATGTTTTGAGGAGCTTGGCTGGGGCTCCATCCTGAAGTGTTGTCCTCCCGTCCTCAGGCACGCGCGCGGGAAGGGCACCAGTCAGAGCTGCAGGAGCTGCTGGAGCGATGGCAACAGGAGAAGGCAGAGACAGAGAGGGAGCACGAGAAGCAGCTGTTGGACATGGAGCAGAAAGTTGCTGCCGTGCAAGCTCAACAACAAGAGGAACAAACCAGACGTGAAAATGCTGAGCGAGAGGTAAGGGCTGAGAAGGGAGAATTGTGTGTTTTTGCGAGGCTGGAGCTGTGGGAGATGGCTGGGGCTGGGGCTGTGTGGAGCATCCCTACGTGTTTCCTGCACTGAATTTGGGAGGTGAAAGGTGTGCAGGGCCAGCGCTGGGACTGGGGACGAGACCTCTCGTGGGAAGCCAGAGAGAAATGTGACCTTTGGTTTTAGATTGTTGTGCTGCTCGTGGGTTCTGGTTTTGTAAGAGTTACCTCGGAATAACTTCTCTGCTCTGTAACGGTCCTCTTTTGATGTTTACTGGTAGGTGTTCATAGCCTCATGTCCATTACAGACCAAAGTGAGTTTGTAGCACTGAATCCCCACGAGGGTGGGGTTTGTGTTTGGGGGGAGGGGCACAGCAGGATTGTTGACAAATGAAAAACCTTTTTAAAGAGTCCTGTGAAAGATTTTGGAGCGGTAGGACAGAGGTGTCTTCTGGGCTGTGTTTTCAGTCCCTGGCTGGTGAGCTGTTTTGTGCCCAGCTCTGCTGTGCCAGAGCAACCCCGTCCTCTACTGGCAGCGCTTGTGTCCTGACCAAGGTCCTGTGTGCAGAGCGAGCCACATGTTTTCCTGTGAGCTGACTAAGAGTTTGTTGTGGATTCAGTTCCGGAGGGACCCTGTTTATCCTGCCAATGTCCCTTAGGAAGCCGCGTCTCCCCGTGGGCAGAGAATGACCCAGGAGAGCAGCAGCACAGCGCCTGGAGAACGTGTGAGCCCGTCGGCCTTGGAGTCTTGGCACAGACCTTTTGTGAGGGAAGTTTAAACCCGTCTGCTCTTTATTTCTGTGCAGGCCGTGCTGGAAAAGGAGCGTGAGAAGAATTCTTTACTGGAGACGCTCCTCCAGACTCAGGGAGAGCTCACAGACGCCTGCCAGCGGGTAGAGCAGCTCAGGCAGCAGATGAAAGAGCAGCGAGAGAAGGGGCAGGTGAGTCTGCCTGGTTGGGGTGTTGAAGGAACAGGCTGTTGGCAACGGGGCGTGAGCTGAGAGGGGCTGAGAGGCATTGGAACAGGCTGCCCAGGGCAGTGGCGGAGTGCATGCCCGCCAGGGGAAAACTAGTCCTGATTTCAAACACAGAATGACAGAGTGTGATCTGGCCATTACTCCTTCAAGGGGGAACAGTGGGGTTCTAGAGGAAGGTGCCACGAAAACTCCACACAGTAGAGGGCCAAACAAACCTCCCCAAAATGGGAAATGAACTGTTGGGTTTTTTCTTTCTTTTCTTTCTTCCCTTCCTCCCTTCATTGGTTCTCTCCTGTCTGGCCAAGCTTGGCCAGCGTGTCCGGGGGAGGATTTGCCACAGCAAGGAAAGGGCACGGTTGGCCACACTAATGTACGGAACTCAGTACAGTTTTATACCGATGGCTGAACAGCAGTGACACCGATGGTGCTTAGAGGATGCTTTCAGAGATGGAGATCTCTGGGCAAAGCTTTTCTGCTGTATTAAAATAATGGAATTGGTACTGTTGCGTGATCTGGTTAAAGGCTTCATTGCCATTCCGGATGTACTTGTGCCACAGCCCCAAAAGCAGGAAGGGAAATGAGTGTGAATTTCTCCCAGGTGATCTGGAGGGGGCTCCTGTGAAGAGAGATTCGGGCTGTTTTGGGCTGTGGCCCAAGGAGGAGAAGAAGGGACTTGGCCCTGCCCGGTCCTGATCCCGCTCACTCTCCCCGGCTTGTTCATTCTGGCCCTTGTAACCTGCGTGTGGCACCAGCTCCACCATCTCCTCTCTGAATCCCCAGCAGGCTGCTGCAGAAGGGGAGCGGCTCTCCTGGCTCTCAGAGAAGAGACGCCTGTCGCAGCGGCTGGAATGTCTGCAGGGAGCAGTTGCAAGGCTGGAACTGGAGAAGACGGAGCTGAAGCAATACAACGCTGAGCTCAGGAGGACCCTGGAGCTGGTAAAACAGGCTTTCCCTGCCTCTGCAAAGCCTCCCGGTGCTCTGGAACACCACACGTTTCCCAGACGGCACTCTGGAGTCCTCTGCTGGTTTCCTGCCCTCTCCCCCTCCCGCTGTGGACACTCGCTGTCTGTTTTCTCTCCCTTCTGGCACCCGTTGCCTTCACAACTGCACATTCACTGGGGTTCCCGCCTTCTTGCCCCAGTGTCCCCATCCACACACACTGGACTCTCTCTTGCCCTTTCTCCTCCATATTCTGCTTCGAGTGCGTTTTGCCCCAACGTTCTCAGGTGCAAGTGACAGTCTGTGAGCAGAAATCTCCTTGCCCTGATGTGCAGGGGTCCTTCTGCTCCTCGTTTGGTGGCCCGAGTCTGTGACCCTTTCTCCTCCCCAACGTGCAGGTGGAACGTGAACGGAGGAGGCTGAAGAGATGTTGCCGTGGTCGGTCGCTGCCAGATGCGTGCGGGTTGTCTCTCTCTGACCAGCGGGAGGTGCCGGCTTCTAGACAGGTGAGAACAGAATCGCACTGGGTGGCAGGAGGGTCTGGCCATAGGGAGGAACGATGGCAAATCCCAGTGGCCTTTTGCCTCTTTCAGGTGGCCCTCCTGGAGACACAGCTGGTGCAAGCACCAAAATAGAAGCAGGACTCCAGGGGGCAGTCACACCCTTGGAGATGAAGGAAGTGAATTTTAACCACCAGCTGCTGGGGGGACGTGGGGGGGGTGGGTGGGGACATGGGGAGCAGGCGGATCGGAAAGGTTGTACCCTCCGAGTACCTCAGCCCATGGGGAAAGGAGGAGGGATCATTGCGGCCGGGAGCTAGGGCTGGGGAACTGGGGTCAATGGGGGCTGCGTCCCCCACGTTTTGGAAGAGACCCCACAGGGATATGCCCGGTGGACTCTTCCCTTTAGTTGAATAAAGTTTTTCTTTTGGTTTGACTCCTCTGTGTCTTTTTCCAAACACGGAGCTGTAGCGAAGTGAATTTCTGTAGAGCTGCCTCTGGGTACCCAGCGCGGCGCTCCGTGTGCCCTGGGTGCCGGGCTCTGCGTTTCTCTGCCCCGGGCAGAGCCAGGCAGTGGTGCACCATGAATAGTGGATGTATTGTGAGGGTTGTACTGATCTCAGCTGGCAAAATGGAGCACTGCCGGCCCTGCTGGGGCTTCTCCCTGTGGGAGCTGGCAAAGGAGCAGCAGATGTGCTTAAACACAGCGAGCTGGAGCCTCTGATGGGCTGTGGTGGTGGAGCTGAGGTGTCCTGTTGTCTGCACCATGAACACAATCACTGGAGATGTGCTGATTGCCTTCACCACTGTAGCTCTCTGCTCCGTGTGACCTCAGCCAGCAAAAGGATGCTTTCAAAAGGCAGAGCTATGGGAGAGGCAAACCAGGGCTGCCTGTGTTGGCGAATCTTGATGGAACAGTTTGGGCTGGAACCTTTGAAGATCATCTACTCCAAGCCCCTGAAATGAGCAGGGACACCTTCAGCATTTTAGAGCACAAGTCTTACGAGGAACAGCTGAGGGAACAGGAGTTGTTTGTGTGTGCATGTTTGTTATGTATGGAAGACCAGTAAGGGTAGAGCAGCAGTCTGAGGGCCGTACCAAGCTCAGTAGTTTCACGGCAATGTCCTCAACCCCGGCCCCAGGGAGGCAGCAGAGTTCTCTATGGGGAAGGTCTGTCTGGAATTTTGGACCTTCTGTTCCTGACAGAAGCGAGTCACCTACAACTGAAACCCATTTTTGTCTTCCTCGTGTAGCTGCTCTTGATAGAGCAGGTATGCTTCCTGACCCTGTCAACACCTCTGGTGTGGATGGGCCTTCATCCTCATGATCCATTGACTGGTCTTCCACATCCAGAGCCTCATACCTGTTGTACAGACGCACCTGGGAGGGCGAGGTGGGCAAGGAGGGGTTTCACCTGCTGCCCCAAGTGTGGACTTGCTTCCATTCACTCCTTTCCCTTGAGCTACTGCCTCCAGCCTGGCAGGGTGAGGGTAAAGGAACCCCTTGATCTTGGTGGGTTTTGTTGGGTTTTTTTTGGTGGCTCTTCCTGTCCCAGGGAAGCCAGAGCATAGTCCCACCAGTCCCCTTAAACTCCCTGATGCTTCTTAACCTTCCTGCTTCCTCTCTTAGCTCTGCCACCAGGCTGAGCAGATGGACACCTGGTCACCCCTCACACAGCTCTGATCTCTACTGCCATCCCACCCCAGGAAAGGCTCTGGCACTGCCAGCAGCCCCAGACCTGCAGGGCTGCATGTTTCCCTGGCAGCTCTGCCTCGGTTGCTGCAGGACCTTCCTGGCAAGTGCAGAGGACACGACTTTCTGCTGGGTGGATACCATGGCCAAGCTCCTCCTAGGAGGGTGACAACCACCAGCTGAGCTCGGCTCTTGAGCCGGCGAGGTGACGGCGCCCTCCCCGCACGCACGGGCCGTGCCACACGCTGCGGGCTGGCGCTGCTGCTGACAGGTGGGGGGAGAGCGGCGGTCAGCGTGGCTCCGGCCAGGAACAGGTCTCCTCGGCGCCTCTGGCCAGAGCTGCCGGCTCCGGGTGGCCTCTCTCAGCATTTTCCGCCTCAGGAAACCCCTCAGCATAGCAAGGTGTGCCGCTCCGCCGCCCATCGTGTGCAGGAGCATCTCCCTCAGCCAAGAAGGCAGCCACAAGCCAGCACTTGGCAACAAACTCTTTATTGGAAGCTCAGGGCTGTACTTGGCGGAGCTGCCCAGGGCTCTCCGCGTCTCTTGCCGCAGCCCTGCCCAGGACATGGCCCGCCAGCCTCCCAGCTAACGGCCTCGCTGCTGACGCGGCTGCTGGGGCTCGCCTCCCACCGGCTGGCCGCAGTCTGGAGAACTGCGGGCCCGGGCAGGGGAGCGCATCCTCAGCGGGACAGCTCTCCTCTCCATCTCCTTGGGTGGGCGGTCTTGCTCATTTCCTGGGCTCCAGGCTTTGCTCTTCAGCTGCCCCGGGGAATCCTTGGCCTTCATCCATGCCTGTCCTTCGGCAGGACTCCTGCGATGGCTGCGGCTGTTCTTGTAGAGCTCTTCCCTGAGAAGCTCCAGGATTCCAGAATATTGGCAGAGGTCGCCTTGCTCACACTGACAAGTCACAAAGGCTTCCAAGGTGCAGCAAATGCAGTCGATGACTTCTCTGGCCAGACGGTCAAGCAAAGCCCGTGAAGGTGCTTTGTCAGAAGCTGCTGTTTCAGCTTGCCCAGATGGAAAACGTTTCTCCCAGCTCTCCAGCACGGGTGCTATGAGCTCTTCGGCCACTTGTTCGATTTGCTGCCGACGGCGTAGAAGCGAGTTCTCCGGAGGCTCTGCAGCTGTGAGCGCACCGGCTGCACCTTTGTGTCCCAGCTCAGGTTGGGGGGGGCTTTGGCCCTTGCCCAAAGCTGCATGGACGCTTAAGCGTCGCCCCCATTTCATGGAGTTGTTTTCTCCTTTGGGTGGAGGTGGGCACGATGGTTTCTGAGGCAGCAGCAGCCGCTGTCCCAGGCGAGAAGTGTCCATCTCTCCCGTCAGTTTGGGAGCATGCTCTAACTTGGGCAGGTGTCGCGGAGGCTTCTCCTGCAAGGTGACAGCAGGTTGTGTCTGGCTGTGGGCTGGACAAGCGCTCCCGGCCCTGCGTGCTGAGGCGTCCCGCGGGCCCAGGACAGGGCTCTGCTCCAGCCCCGCGACGAGGGCGGAAGGGAAGGGCTTCCCTCGGGACGCTGCGTGTCTGTGAACACCCCGCTTTGCTGACCTGCTCTCGGATGGACGCTTTCTTGGCCTCCAGCTTGAGCGTGGTCCGGTACTGCCTGTACTGGTTGAACTCCTTCAGCGAGCAAACCACCTGTGGAGAGCGGGGGGCAGAAATCCCCCAAGCGCTGTGAAGCCGGCTGCGCAGACCGCCTTCCCGAAACAGCCGGGCCCGGCGGGAGGGGAGCTGCTCCTCTGCACACCCTCCTCTGCGCTCGGGAACCCCGCTGGGAGGGAACCGTTTTGATCAGCCCCATCGCATCCAAACCTACGTTGCCATCGCTGGTGACTAAACCCTGTCTCTTCAGCCACTGCACGTTGTCCTTGCGTTGGTGGTAGGCCTGCAGATGTGGGTCATGCAGGCTGTTGTACTCGTTGCTCATGCGGCGGCCCAGGGGATCCCCAAGGTCAAACGAGCCCGAGGGCCGGTGAAGCTGTGAGAGACGTTCCAGAGTGTGAGCGGGGCAGGAAGGAGCCGCAGGGACGAACGCACCTCCCAGCTCCTCACGCACACAGGCCGGCATTTCCAAACCTGCGAGGCCCAGACTAATTCCTGGCTTACTTCCCACCACAGGAAAGATCTCTCTACTTGAGAGACTCTCCAGCGGAGAAGAAAGCCTGAGCCCAGGCGCTCTGCCTGGTGCCGATCTGCTGGTGCTGGAGGAGCACAGGGGGCTGTTTACTGCGGGGCCAGAGGGCTGCACCCAGTGCTGCACCTGCAAGGAGCTGAGCCGAAATGCTACGGAATGCCGCTGCTCTGGGCACGTTCTCCTTTCTCTGGGCACCGGGGAGCCAGGAGCTTCCCTTGAGTCCCCAGCCCCGGCCGACTGAAGGGCTGCAGCTCCCGCTGTAGAGCAGGTGGCCACGAGGACTTCTCGGGATGACGGGGACCCCATAAAAGAGGAGAGCCCTCCTACCCCTTTCTTCTGCCTTTACCTTTTCCCCCAGCTTTCCCCTGCTGAACACAGGCTTGGAGCCGGGTGTCACGGGGATCTTGACACCGAGGGTGAGGTCCAGCAGCTTAGGGTCCATTGGGCCAGTAGCTGCTTCTCCCAGGTGTTGTCTTCTGTGTCCGAGCTAGGAAGACAGAGACCCTCAGGCACAGCTCAATGAGCCTCCTGCCCAGCGGCTGCAAGAAAGGGCCCGTCCCAATGCCCCCGAGCAGCCCCGCCATGTCCCAGGCTCCCCGGCTGAGCCCTCTCCATCGCCCCGCTGCTCACCTCTGCCTGTTTGACAGTGCCCTGAGCACCGCGTCTGCCTTTGGGACAGCAGCGGTGAGACTGCACAGCTCCTGCACTCAGCACCGCGTCTGCCTTTGGGACAGCAGCGGTGAGACTGCGCTGCACAGCTCCTGCACTCAGCACCGCGTCTGCCTTTAGGACTCCAGCAGTCAGTCTGTGCTCCACGGCTCCTTCCAAGAGCTCTCCTAGAGCTGCGTCCTGCGCTGGCTCCTGTCGCTCCAGAGGCACCCGGCAGCAGATGCCACGGCCGCTCTCCCGGCGAGCGGCTTTATAGAGCACTCGCCATTGTGGCATCGCGGCGCTGCCGCATTGTCACATCACTGGTTGCCGTGACGCTGCCCTGCTGCTGCCCACCACCCCGTGTGAGGCCCGTCTGGAGGCCCGTTTGGACAGGCCTGTGGCCCCCGCCCTTCCTGGCCCGGCTTGGAGGGGTCATCTCCACAGGCCCCTTCTCACCTCAACTCTCCTGTGATGCTGTGAAGCAAAGCAGCATCCTCCGCAACCGGGAAGAAAGACAAGGAACTGCCACACCAAAGACACTGGGTCCTGGCTGGGGTTTGCCCACTACTCCTGTTCAGAGCTCTTCCCTGCTATGGGCAAAGCAGCCTCAGCTCAGGGAATTGCACTGAATTGGATTTTTGGCCCATCGCTGTCAACATCAATTCCGGATTCGCATCTCATGAAACACCGAAGGCAAACCGGGGCTGAGGGACACCCCTCTTCTCCCCTTTCCTCAGGGTCCCCTTCAGCCCAGACACCTCTCTGCCCCTTCCCAGTCTCCCCTGCCCTGGCTTCTGCTCTGGTTTCCCAGTGCTTTTTGGCTGGATTTGGTGAGGTCACTGACAGCCCGTTCCCCAGCTGGTGTAGGTCCTGCCAAATGGCAGCCCAACCATGGAGCGTAACGAGTGTAAGGCCGAGTTTGGGGTGTACAGTTTCCTGTGGGGACCAGAGGGTTGTGCACGGTGCTGCACCTGTCAGGAGCTGAGCTGAAGCACTGCCAACAGCCGTGCCGTTTCCTCTGGCAGTTCCCTCGGATTGCAAAGTGCACAGCCCAGGTGTGACGTTCCTCTGCTTCCAAAGACACCCCTTGAATGTGCACCAGCAGCTGCTCTTCTCCTGCTTTGCAAGTGGGAACCCTGAGTTGTGCAGTTGCATGGACCTGCAGCCAGGGCACAGCACAGGGCACAGGGGACACGTTCACTGGAATCGTGGTCTTAAGGGCTTTTATAGCGTGTTCCTCAAAGTAAGCAACTATCATTTCTGCACTTATGCAAAAGGGCCCCTAATGAAAACACGCTGCTTCACTTCAAGATAAAGGACAGGCTGTTGTCATCATTGCCAGGTGCCAGGTGGGAGCTGCCCACAGGCTTCTCCAGTGCCATTTGCTGGCGAAGCCTGTTGTGGGGCAGGGCTGTGTGCAGCCCGACGTGGCCCTGTGCCCTGTGGGGCAGCGCTTGCGTGGGTCGCCAGCCCCTCCATGCCCACCAGTCTCCAGTCAGGACCAGTGCCGGCGCCGGGGATGGAGATGTTCAGCGTGCTTCAGGAGCAGTCGTGCTGTGACTTGGGAGAGGGAACCCTGCATGGACAGGGAAAAATGCGACGGCGATCTTAACTTTTTTATGCATAAATAAAGGTAATGTGACAACGGTAAGATGCACGAACCCTGTGATAAAATGCTGAGAATCCAAGCAGGGCAAACTGCACAGAGCTGGGGGGCAGCTCACCGGCAGGAGCGGGCAGCCCTGAGGCCATCCTGGGTGGTTTGGATAACCACACTAGTGAGAGGAGAGGAAAAACACAGGTGGCTCACCATGGGCTGCTGCAGATGAACTCTTGAGTACCTTTCCTTTGCCGCTGTCACGGTTGACATAAAGACTGGAAGGAGCGTTTGCACCTCTGATAGAGCAGGCAAAGGGCTGAGAGGATGACGGGCTCAGCAAGCAGACAGTTTGCGCGGCAGGGGATCCGTGAGCCAGGTTTGCACGTGTTTAGTTTCATCATGGTTCTGCATGGGTGGCTGTTGGTTCTCTGAGCCTCTGCTTGTGCACTGAACTCCCTTTCCACTCAGCCTTCTCAGTCCCTGCTGCACACACCATCCCAGCAGCCTCACTAACACCTCTCCAGAGCATTTATTGTTTTTATTAGGCACCAGAGATTCATGGTGCTATGAAGGGTTGTGTCCTGCAAGGGCTGCCCTCCTGCTTCGAGGGCAGAACAAACAGAACAGATTTACAATAAAAGCGCTAAGCAAACCTTTACTGTAAAACTCTAGCCCCATGCTGTCACCAGCCTCCTGTGCACGGGACACACAGGACAGAGGTGTCCCTGCAGTTCAGGGTACAGTTTCCATTGTCATACCTGGTGTTTCTTCAATGGGTGGCAATAGAAAGGGTTAAAAGCCCCTTTGCAGGTTGGTGTTTGTTTGGGCTGACACGTTTCTGCTGCACTGAACAAGGAGCAGCCCAGGTGAACGCTACAGAAGGGGCCTGCAGAGCCGGCCCCGTCAAACAGCGGGTGAGGGATCTGTGACCTGGGCTGACCTCCCCAGCAGCGCACACACCGAAGCGCTTTGCGGAGGTCAGGAAATGCTGCAGGCGAGGTGGCGGCAGTGTGACCCCACGGGGACACACAGCTGCACGGGGCTCCTGCCAGCGCTGCAGGAGCTGTGCTGCCCTGCCGGCCCAGGGCTGCCGGGGCCCTGCGCCCTCGTACCCTCAGCCACGACCCAGTGCCAGACGATGCCGGGCTGTGGGCAAGTGTAGAGTCTTGTATCTGGGCAGGAACAGCCCCAGGTTCCAGTATAAGTTGGGCAATGACCTATTAGAGAGCAGCGTAGGGGAAAGGGACCTGGGGGTCCTGGGGACAGCAGGGTGACCATGAGCCAGCACTGGGCCCTTGTGGCCAGGAAGGCCAATGGTACCTGGGGTGGGTTAGAAGGGGGTGGTCAGTAGGTCAGAGAGGTTCTCCTGCCCCTCTGCTCTGCCCTGGGGAGACCACACCTGGAATATTGTGTCCAGATGTGGCCCCTCAGTTCCAGCAGGACAGGGAACTGCTGGAGAGAGTCCAGCGCAGCCACCAAGATGCTGAAGGGAGTGGAGCATCTCCCGTGTGAGGAAAGGCTGAGGGAGCTGGGGCTCTGGAGCTGGACAAGAGGAGACTGAGGGGGGACTCATTCATGGGGATCAATATGGAAAGGGGGAGTGTCAGGAGGATGGAGCCAGGCTCTTCTGGTGTCAACCAGTGACAGGACAAGGGGCAATGGGTGCAAACTGCAACACAGGAGGTTCCACTTGAATTTGAGAAGAAACTTCTTCCCAGTGAGGATGCCAGAGCCTGGCCCAGGCTGCCCAGGGGGGTTGTGGAGTCTCCTTCCTTGGAGACATTCAAAACCCGCCTGGACATGTTCCTGCGTGCCCTGATCTAGACGTTCCTGCTCCGGCAGGGAATTGGACTGGATGAGCTTTTGAGGTCCCTTCCAATCCCAAACACACTGTGATACTGTGATGCTGGATCGATGGGCCGAGGGCAATCGTCTGAGGTTCAACAAGGGCAAGTGCCGGGTCCTGCACCTGGGTCACAACAACCCCATGAATGCTGCAGGCTGGGGAAGAGCAGCTGGAAAAGGACCTGGTGGTGTTGGTGACAGCAGCTGAACATGAGCCAGCGTGTGCCCAGGTGGCCATAAAGGCCACCAGCATACTGGCTTGTATCAGGAATAGTGTGGCCAGCAGGACGAGAGAAGTGATTGTGCCACTGTCCTGGGCACTGGGGAGGCCAAACCTTGAATCCTGGGGTCAGTTTTGGCCCCTCACAACAAGAATCCTTGAGGTGCTGGAGTGAGTTCAGAGAAGGAAACAGAGCTGGTGAGGGGCTGGAGCACAAGTGTGATGAAAATGCTGGTTGCTTCTCACCTCCCTACATGAGATTCCCTGTAAAATAGGGTCTTAGCATGACAGAGACTGTAGGAGGGAAGGGGACGGACAACTGCAGGCAAATGCCAGACACAGTCTGGCCTGGCTTGAAGGAAGGCAGCCACAAGCCAGCACTTGACAACAAACTCTTTATTGGAACCACAGGGCTGTACTTGGCGGAGCTGTCCAGGGCTCTCCGCGTCTCTTGCCGCAGCCCTGCCCAGGACATGGCCCGCCAGCCTCCCAGCTAACGGCCTCGCTGCTGACGCGGCTGCTGGGGCTCGCCTCCCACCGGCTGGCCGCAGTCTGGAGAACTGCGGGCCCGGGCAGGGGAGCGCATCCTCAGCGGGACAGCTCTCCTCTCCATCTCCTTGGGTGGGTGGTCTTGCTCATTTCCTGGGCTCCAGGCTTTGCTCTTCAGCTGCCCCGGGGAATCCTTGGCCTTCATCCATGCCTGTCCTTCGGCAGGACTCCTGCGATGGCCGTGGCTGTTCTTGTAGAGCTCTTCCCTGAGAAGCTCCAGGATTCCAGAATATTGGCAGAGGTCGCCTTGCTCACACTGACAAGTCACAAAGGCTTCCAAGGTGCAGCAAATGCAGTCGATGACTTCTCTGGCCAGACGGTCAAGCAAAGCCCGTGAAGGTGCTTTGTCAGAAGCTGCTGTTTCAGCTTGCCCAGATGGAAAACGCTTCTCCCAGCTCTCCAGCACGGGTGCTATGAGCTCTTCGGCCACTTGTTCGATTTGCTGCCGACGGCGTAGAAGCGAGTTCTCCGGAGGCTCTGCAGCTGTGAGCGCACCGGCTGCACCTTTGTGTCCCAGCTCAGGTTGGGAGGGGCTTTGGCCCTTGCCCAAAGCTGCATGGACGCTTAAGCGTCGCCCCCATTTCGTGGAGTTGTTTTCTCCTTTGGGTGGAGGTGGGCACGATGGTTTCTGAGGCAGCAGCAGCCGCTGTCCCAGACAAGATGGTTTCTGAGGCAGCAGCAGCCGCTGTCCCAGGCGAGAAGTGTCCATCTCTCCCGTCAGTTTGGGAGCATGCTCTAACTTGGGCAGGTGTCGCGGAGGCTTCTCCTGCAAGGTGACAGCAGGTTGTGTCTGGCTGTGGGCTGGACAAGCGCTCCCGGCCCTGCGTGCTGAGGCGTCCCGCGGGCCCAGGACAGGGCTCTGCTCCAGCCCCGCGACGAGGGCGGAAGGGAAGGGCTTCCCTCGGGACGCTGCGTGTCTGTGAACACCCCGCTTTGCTGACCTGCTCTCGGATGGACGCTTTCTCAGCCTCCAGCTTGAGCGTGGTCCGGTACTGCCTGTACTGGTTGAACTCCTTCAGCGAGCAAACCACCTGTGGAGAGCGGGGGGCAGAAATCCCCCAAGCGCTGTGAAGCCGGCTGCGCAGACCGCCTTCCCGAAACAGCCGGGCCCGGCGGGAGGGGAGCTGCTCCTCTGCACACCCTCCTCTGCGCTCGGGAACCCCGCTGGGAGGGAACCGT